>NC_084830.1:140985208-141285208 GCF_033115175.1 Lepus europaeus
CAACTACGAAGACCCTCCCTAACAAGGTTCTTCTGTTCAGCCACTTTAGAGTCCTCAACAGAAAGACCGGTCACAGCACGAAGGGCAGAAGCACCTGCTAGCTTCACACTGCCTGTCCCACTGATATCCTTTTATGCTACAAAGGAAGTGCTCACCTTGAATTTTAAAAGGTTAATTTTTCAACCAGCTTTAGGGGATGTAAAGTCTCAACAGTAAACTAGTAAGTCTATCAAAATAATTTTTAAGTCCTTATACATAACATTTTCCCGCTAGGGTTAATTTCTTTTTAGATAAACTAAACAGAAAACATAAACACAACTTAGAGAAAATATACGACTGTTTACAGTACTCAAGTAAGAAGTCTGTTTGAAATGAAATCACCAAATAAATTTAAAATGAGTGGGAAACAATAATGAAGAGATTTTACAGAGATGCTTACACAAAATTCAATTCAGAAAATGAACATTGATGATCAGAGTCTTAATTCTGAGTTACATGGCACGAGGAAGCAACTACAAAGAAGTATGCCAGGCCCAAGTATAAAATGCACATTTTAATAGTGAAGAGAACATACTATGAATCTTGGAATAAAGCCATCAACTTCAGGCAAGACAGTTAAGAAAAACAGAGAGCAATAAAGTAGCCACATCAACAGTCAACAGAGACATGCTTGCTAAAAATTAATATAATCTTTAGACATTACTACTAGAATGGAGACAAAAGAGAAAACGGCTCTAAAACTATTTCATCACTTATCAAAGATATTGGGGGAAAGGTGGAGAAGTGCCACTGTGGCATACCTGATAAAGCCCGCCTGAAGCACTGACATCCCATATGGGCCCCAGTTCAAGTCCCAGCTGCTCAACTTCCCAACCAGCTCTCTGCTACGGCCTGGGTAAGCAGTAAAAGATGGTTCAAGTCCTTGGGCCCCTGCACCCATGTGAGAGCCCTGGAAGAGGCTCCGGTCTCCTGGCTTCCAATCAGCCCAGCTCTAGCTATTGTGGCCATTTGGGAAATGAACCACAGATAGAAGATCTCTCTCTCTTTTTATTTCTCTCTGTAACTCTTTCAAATAAATAAAATGTATCTTTTTTAAAAGGCTATAAAATACAACTATGTATTTATGAATGCCAATATTTCAAGCAAAATGTGCTCCCCAAACCACTGTATTGTTGATTTAAAAAAATATCAAATACATTATGTAATTAAGGTAAAAATTCAATCTTTTTCTTACTCTCAGAGTTTTACATATATAAAACTCTAAGTGATTATATGCAGAATCTTCAAATAAGAATCTAAATGCCTAACAATTTATAGGCCAACAATCTGTATATTGTACAGACTCACCACTTTTTCACACAGAAGACAATAAAAATGAAAAATAGCTTGAAAGGATAGTTGTTCAATAGGATTGCTGAGTTTTTGAACTTTTTAAAACTTATTTTATTAACTTGAAAAGTAGAGTGACACAAATCTTCCATCCACTCACTAACTCCCCAAAATGCCAGCAGCAACTAGGGCTGGGCCTGGCTGCAGCCAGGATACAGAAGCTCCATCCAGGTCTCCCACACAGGTAGCAGTAACCCAAGTACTTGGACCATCATCCACTGCCTCCCAGAGTCAGGACTCAAACCCAGGAACTTCAGTATGGGATGTGGATATCTGAGCTGCAGAGCTAAATGACCATCCCAGCCCCATGATAATTTCTATCTATAGAAATGGGGATGGGGACAACCAAAACCCCTCCCATAAACACACACACACACACCACTTCTTTGCACCTGTGAGCAATTAAAAACACAGAAAGATGACACAGTTATCTATCTGCCCTAGCAGTTAAGATGCCGGTTTGGATATCCACAACTCACATCAGAACACCTGGGTTCATTTCTGGCTGCTGATTCCAGCTTTCTAGTAATGACTGCCCTGAGAAGTAGCAGTGATGTTATGGTCCAGGTAGCTGGGTCCCTGCACACATTTGGGAAAACTGGTAAGCCCCTGGCTCCCAGCTCCAGCATATGCCCTCCTAACCCTTCACCCTATCATTGTGGGCATTCAGGGGAGTGAACTAGGGAGTGGAAGTATATACTCTTTTTGTCTCAAAAATAAAATTTTAAAATGCATAAAGAGGGGCCAGGGCCAACACTGTGGCTTAGTGGGTAAGGACTCTGCCTGCCGTGCTGGCATCCCATATGGGCACCGGCTGGAGTCATATCCAGGTCTCTGCTATGGCCTGGGAAAGCAGTAGAAAATGGCCCAAGGCCGGCGCTGCGGCTCACTAGGCTAATCCTCCACCTGTGGCGCCGGCACACCAGGTTCTAGTTCCGGTCGGGGCGCCGAATTCTGTCCCGGTTGCCCCTCTTCCAGGCCAGCTCTCTGCTGTGGCCCGGGAGTACAATGGAGGTTGGCCCAAGTCCTGGGGCCCTGCACCTGGCTCCTGCCTTCGGATCGGCACAGTGCACTGGCCGCAACAGCCAGTGGAGGATGAACCAACAGCAAAGGAAGACCTTTCTCTCTGTCTCTCACTGTCCACTCTGCCTGTCAAGAAAGGAAAGGAAAGGAAAGGACAGGACAGGAAAGGAAAGAAAATGGCCCAAGTGCTTGGGATCCTGACTTGTATAGGAGAGCCAGAAAAGGCTCCTGGTTCCTGGATTCTGATCAGCTCAGCTCTTGCCATTGCGGCCATTTGGGGAGTGAACCAATGGATGGAAAACTTATCTCTCAACAAGCCACAGATTGAGAGAAAATATTTACAAAAATGAATACAAAAATAAATAAAATGCATAAGGCCTATAACCACATTTTTTTAAAGTTTCATAAAATACTATCTACATGATGAGTGGTAACTACCCTTATTCTACAGCCTATGCCTTTCTTAGGTTTAGAAAAGTAGGAACTGGCTCCAAGTCCAACAGTGCTGAACTTAACATGGCCTTCAAAAACGGGAGACATGCTGCCCCCACCCACATTAAACACACACCCCCCTTGAAACTGCTGATTCACTGGATTCTCAGCTGCCAAGGAAAGCAGGCGGGCTTAGTGACTGACATTTCCTTTGGCAGTCATTAGTTCTTAATGTGTCACTGTCTAGAGGCTAAGTGCAATAGTTTTATTCGCTTCTACCTTAGCAGCTCATTTTCTTGAGCCTGAGGAAATGTATCAAAGGCTAAATCCATACTAGAAGAAAGCTGTCGATCTAAGAGTTTATAATAAAAAATATTAATATCGCCAAAACACCTCTGCACAATCCCTTCATCACTACATAGTCTGAGTCAGTGCTGGTTTCTTACACAGAAACTTTCCACAGATGAGCAAATTAAAGGGGAGGGGAGCCAACATTTCCTAAGACTTCATGGCCAGCGCCTCAACTCACTAGACTAATCCTCCACCTGTGGCACTGGCACCCCGGGTTCTAGTCCCGGTTGGGGCGCCAGATTTTGTCCCACTTGCCCCTCTTCCAGGCCAGCTCTCTGCTGTGGCCAGGGAGTGCAGTGGAGGATGGCCCAAGTGCTTGGGCCCTGCACCCCATGGGAGACCAGGAGAAGTACCTGGCTCCTGCCATCGGATCAGCGCGGTGCGCCGGCCGCAGCGCGCCTACCGCGGTGGCCATTGGAGGGTGAACCAACGGCAAAAGGAAGACCTTTCTCTCTCTCTCTCTCTCTCTCTCTCTCTCACTGTCCACTCTGCCTGTCAAAAAAAAAAAAAAAAAAAAAAAAAAACTAACAGCCAAAGTGAGGAGCCTAAAATTCCAAACGTGTTCAAGTCTCCAAAAACTGTACTGAGGTAGCTTCACAATGAATAAGGAACCTCCACAAAAACATTTGGTTGCTGCTATTTATTAAATCCCAAAGTCTAATGAGCAATAATGCAATATGATGTAATATACAAATACAAAAGAAACAGTTTCTTACTGTGTATAATACATCTTCAAAACTATGACTCCAAGAAGGAATGTGACTGTAGAAGTGCCTGAGAAACTGAATGGAATGTCTAGATGATGAAGCAATAAGCATTTCTGGCCTTCTTTTTAAACAGCGCTCCCTAATGATTTAGGAAAAAATCTGCATTGCTCAATGATTTCAGCAGAGCCACTCCTCTGTGGGAATCAAGGAACTCAAATCCAATCTGGCAGGTTAAGCAGCACCAATATTCCACATGGTTATCAGTTCGAGTCCCGGCTGCTTTCCATACAGCTCCTTGCTAATGAATCTGGGAAAGCAGCAGAGGACGGCCCAAATGATTGGGCTCCTGCACCCATGTGGGAAAACCAAAAGAAGCTCCTGGCTCCTGGCCTCCGCCTGGCCTAGTCCTAGCTGTTGCAGCTATTTGGGGGCTGAACCAGCAGATGGAAGATCTCTCTGTGCCTCCCCCTCTCTAACTCTGCCTTTCAAATAAATAAATAAAATATTTTTAAAAAAAAATCCAAAGTAGCAACAGTGGGTTTACTTCCAGGACACATGCACAGAGAAGCCCAAGCATAGCTGGTCAACTAGCCTGAGGCGTAGCCTGACAGCAAACCCAAGACACTCTTCTTCTTGGCTGGCCACCTCCTCCTCCAGGATCAGACACCTGACCATTCTCACTCATCCTTGCTGTGGGTCTAGACATCTAATTCATAACTGCTGCACACAAGTTCACTTCTGCCAAGACCCCTCATAACCCCGACTCCACTTGATGGCCTGCTTTCCTGCTTCATTTCCCACTGTGAACTGTATCATCTTCTCATGTTTTACCCATACAAACTCCCTTAAGAATCTAACTGAGAGGGTGAGAGGTGGAGAGGGGGAAAGGGGAAGGGAGATAAATTTGCCAAGCTGCTCCACTTCCAATTCAGCTCTCTACAAACGTGTCTGAAAAATCAACAGAATACGGTCCAAGTGCTTGGGTCCCTGCCACCTAGGTGGGACACCCAGATGGAGTTCCAGGCTACCAGCTTCTGCCTGGCCCAGCCCAGAACGCTGTGTCCATCTGGGAGTGAACAAGTAGAATGAAGATCACTGTCTCTCCACCTCTGTCACTCTTTCAAATAAATAAAACAAAAGAAATTTTAGCTGAGTGTCATTGATTAAGTATCTACGATTTTTCTGGTATTTCAGGTCATTTTACACTAAGAATTAATAAGCAATATTAGGAGCTGGTGCTATGGTGCAGGTTAAGCTGCCATCTTCAGTGCCACCATCCATATGAGTGTCAGTTAGAATCCCAGCTGCTCCACTTCTGATTCAGATCCCTACTAAGGCATCTGGGAAAGCAGTGGAACATGGCCCAAGTGGTTGGGCCTCTACAACCTCGTAGGAGACCCAGAAGAAGTTCTGGGCTTTGGCCTGGCCCAGACCTGGTTGTTGTGGTCATTTGGGGAGTAAATCAGTGGGTGGAAGATATCTGCCTCAACCCTTCTACTTGAAAAAGATGAGTGGCCTTTCTCCCAGTCTTGGTTGAGATCAGTTTTAAACCACATCCATCAGTCTTCACAAGGGTCCATAGACTCCCTTCATTTCCTCCCCTCTATGAAATCCTCTCATTACCTGGTTAACACCACTACTATGACCATTCGTTTCTATTTTCACCTCGTCTTTTATACTATCCTGTCTGTTTAAGTGTTTACAGGAGATGATAATGGAACCAACCAAGGCCTTCACCAACCAGGCAATCAACCAAATGCTGCTACAGGGATATACTCAGCACCCCACCCAGGAGACAGCAGCTTTGTAAAAAACAAAAGGTGGGTGGGGCTGGTGCTGAGGCATAGTAGGTAAAGTTGCCACCTGCAGTGCTGGCATCCCATATGGGCGCTGGTTTGAGTCCCAGCTGCTCCACTTTCCACCCAGCTCTCCGTGATGGCCTAGGAAAGCAGCAGAAGATGGCGCAAGTCCTTGGATCCTTGCACCCATGTGGGAGACCCAGGAGAAGCTCCTGGCCCCTGGGTTTGGATCGGCACAACTCCAGCTGTTGCAGCTATCTGGAGAGTGAACCAGCAGATGGAAGTCTCCTCCCTCCCTCTCTCTGTGCCTTTTCCTCTCTGTAACTCTGCCTTTCAAATTAATAAATAAATCTTTAAAAGAGGGTGGGGGAGAAGTTAGTAAAACAGCACAGTCTTATCTATGGAGCGATCTACACCCCAGACACCATCCTAGGTTCTATGCACAATGGTAAAAGAATTCAACATTCAGACTTTGCAGTCAGCAGGATCTGAGTTCAAATTGAAGCTGTATGTACCACATACTTTTGAGCTGGTAACAACTCAATAACATTATCATGGGCATGAAATACATAATAATGTCTTCTAGTAAGCACAGTGGCTGGCATATGGTAAGCAATAATAGTACGGCTAATCTTTACTAACACTAGTCTTAAAAAAAATAGGGAGAGGTAAGAAGCACACACACATATCCAAAAGTAAGCATAGAATGCTATTACAGGCAATATATAATGAACTTTCATTCAAAGTCAAAAAGTCAACCTATTCTAATTTTGAAGAGAAGAAAATTCAGAGCACAACATAATGCAGTAACAAGCTCTTCAGAGTCCTTCAAAGGCTGGGAAGCTCCAGCTATGCTGAAGTGATTCCAGGAAGGCATTTGCAAAACTGAGAAGGGGTCAGCATCTAAATTGAGTGCTTCCCTTCACTACAGTAACGATAGATATTTTCAAAAGATCTTTGAAAGTGAACATTAACTGCATACTATTCCTAAGTCTGACATCAAACCATAATCCAAATCCAATTAAAATTTTATACCTGATACATTAACATAATCAAACTCCTCAAATATATGTCCAGTTCAATTCCAAAAATATGTCATTATTGCATTCTTTTGGGATTCTACAACCTACATGTCCAATGTTATTGAGCAAGAACAAAGACAAAGTTTCTCCTTAGGCAATAACATCCTCTGTGGTTCCCAAGATGTACGAATTTTCTTTTACCTACAACTACAGTTTTAAGTATGCTTATACTTAAGGATTTTTATACAACATAATATAGCTACTATGTATCGATTACTGTTCCATTCTAAAATTCAATGAAGAAACTGATACTAAAGCTTTATAAGACTTATTTTTTTATGCAAAGGAAGAGTTACAGACAGAGAAGGACATATATTTCTTCCATCTACTGGTTCACTCTCCAAATGGCCACAACAGACAGGGCTAGGCCAGGCCGGAGCCAGGAGCTTCATCTTTCATGAGGGTAGCAGCTGCCCAAAGACTGGGACCCTCTTCAGCTGCTTTTCCCAGGCACATCAGCAGGAAGCTGGATCAGAGTATAGCAGCTAGGACACAAACTGGCACCCATATGTAACCCGTTGTCACAGCGGCTTTAACCACTATGCCACAATGCAGGCCCCAAGATGCTAAACTCTTATCTATTCATCTCAGCTGTTAGGTTCAGTAGAAATACAAATCAAAAACATAAACCATGTGCATAGTTTTAAATTTTCTGGTAACCATAACTAAGGAAATATGTAAAAATTAGGCTTAGTAACAGCTTTTATTATCCTAATATATCCACAAGTTTATCAATGAGGTATTTTACATTCTTTTTCATGTACTTTGAAATCTGGTGTGTAGTTTAAAGCACATCTCCACAGGAACCCATCACATTTCAAGTGCTCCCATGCTGAACAGCACGGAGCCAGAGATACTCAAGCCTATAGCACATGTTTGCAACTTACTAATTCTAAATCCTAATTCCAGCTGCTTACACATTACCATAAACTGCTGGGCAAAACTGTTCAGAACAAAACCAAATCAAATAGATTTCAAAGACTGAAGGTCCTCTGTGTTTCAGATACTATCTTAATCATTTTCAGATTTCAGATTTTGGAAGATCATGTTTGGTGTTTTTTTTTTTTTTGGAGGCGGGGGGCAAGTATCAGGGGTTAAAGACAGTTGTGCGAATAGAAGCAAATAACCTTACTTCCAAGCAATATCACCAATGGAAAAATGCATGCCCTAGAAAAGGGACAAAAGAACGTAGTAAGGATCAGCACATCCCTGTGTAGTCAACGCTGTGTAAAGTACACAGCCCTTCAGAGGTCTGGAAACACACAACTGGGCATCCAAGTCAGCTGCATATTTAAGGAATAGAAATTATAACCCATTAACCCAACAGTAAGCTGTTTTAACCCATGAAACAAATTGTTTGAGCTCTAGTTCTACTAATATTTTTGTGTTTATACACAGAAAAATAAAATTTTTTAATGTTCTATATGAAAGAAAGGAAAAAAGTCTGGAAATATATAACCCTAAATGTTAACAGTGGCAGTGGTTCAGTGTTAAGTTTTCTTTTGTTTTGTTTTTTTTTTCAGGATTTACTCATTTATTGGAAAGTCAGTTACACAGAGAAAGAGAAAGAGAGGGGGAGGGGGAGGGGAGGGGAGGGGAGGGAGAGGGGGAGGGGAGGGGAGGGAAGGGGGACGGGGGAGAGAGAGGTCTTCCATCCGCTGGTTCACTCCCTAGTTGGCTGCAACGGACGGAGCTGCGCTGATCCAAAGCCAGGAGCCAGGAGCTTTTTCCGGGTCTCCCATGTGGGTGCAAGGGCCCAGGGACTTGAGCCATCTTCTACTGCTTTCCCGGGCCATAGCAAAGTGCGGGACGGGAAGTGGAGCAGCCAGGACTCAAACCAGCGCCCACATGAGTTGTCGGCACTGCAGGTGGCATCTTTACCCACTATGCCACAGCCCTGGTCCCCACGAGTTTTAATCAAGAAAAAAACATACAAAATGGCAGTAACTTAAATTTCAACATATTCACTTTTAAACCTCTTAAGATTACAACACCCATTCAAAGCTGTTTTCCCTTCTCTAGAACCCTCACAGGCCAGCAATGTTAGGCTATAAGAGCAGAAACAAATTAAACTTAACCACAACAACCACAATGCACTTGAAGAAAACTACGAGAACACAATGACAGGCCATGAAATCTCTGCTGTCATGCACCAGTGGCATTTCCATAACACTAAGTAAGGCCAAAAGTATCATTTTTACATCAGCACCTCTCAGCTCATACAGTATGTTTGTGGTATTGCCAAGACTATCCTCCAACTCCAGACCACAATGTGAGCACAAACATCAACACCATTGTCTTCTGACCCTGGAGCCTCTAAAATGGAACTTGGCCCTCACTCTGATTTAAGGTATCACTTTCAGAAATTCCTGATTTCAGAGTACTTGGTTTAATTGGTTTCTACAAATGCTGTCTATATACTGAAAGACCTACAGGAAGTAGAAGCAAACCACTCATGGCCTCTTCCTTGAACCCCTCAGAAGCTTAAGGCCCATAAAGACAGGAATCTTTAGGTTTTTCCCCACTAACGTATTCTTAGCAGCACAAATATCTGAAACTTCATGCTATTCATTCTCGCAAGCCAACATGAGTTTGCTAACCAGGTACTTACCGAGTCCCTCGTCTAAATAGTTCCCATCTCCCAAAAGCTATAGAAATTACATGGATAAAAGAAATTTAACTGTGCAACAATTCAGGAAGTATATAATTAGGTGCAAAACTTCAAGAACCAAAGAAATAATGCAGGATGGTACAGTCTAGACAATGTGCTGCTGAAGACATGAGCACAGCCGGGGCCGGGCCCGTGCAGGCAGAACAGATCACAAAATGGAGTGAGGGGGCCTGAAGAAGGCAATGGGGACAGAAAGGGACAAATGGAATAACTGAGCAGAGCAGTTTCTCCACCTCCACTGTACACGGAGTCACCTAGGAAGCTTTTACAAAGACTGACCTTGGATCCCAACCAGAGGTCTGTCTTGATTGGCCAAGAGTAAACCTGGACATGGGGGTGTTTTACCAGCTCCCCAGGGACTCTCATCTGCACACACAGTTAAGTCATTGCCTTAGAAGAAAAAAACAAAAATCAGCGAAACTTGATCACTGGGAACACAACACCTTATGAAGAAGGAAGACTCAGAAACTGCAACAATACGTACATCTATAAAAATGATGGCAATGATGCAAGAATCCAGGGAACTGAAAAAGTGAAAATAAGTGTACTCTTAGGAACTCTACCACTCTATTTACAATGTTTCACATAGTGAACAAGTTTTAATTAATGCAGGTGGCTTTAATTCTCTACATACCATAATTATTAGTCTATGATTTATCAGAAGAAATAATTTAAATTTTAAGTGAGGGCCAGCGCTGCGGCAGAGTGGGTTAAAGTCCCAGCCTGCAGTGCTAGCATCCCAGATGGGTGCCAGTTCGAGTCCCGGCTGCTGTTCTTCTGACCCAGCTCTCTGCTGTGGCCTGGGAAAGCAGTGGAGGATAGCCTAGGTCTTTGGGCCCCTGCACCTACGTGGGAGGCCTGGGGGAAGCTCCTGGCTTCGGATCAGCTCAGATATGACTGTTTCGGTTATTTGGAGAACAAACCAGCAGAATGGAAGACCTCTCTCTCTTTGGCTCTACCTCTCTCTTTAACTGTCTTTCAAATAAATAAAATAAATCTTTAAAAAAAAAAAAAACTGAACCACTTTTTAAAATTCAGGTAGAACCAACCAAAAGAATATAAAACATATCTTCCAGAAAACCTCTCGGATTACCCACATAGAAGTAATCTCACCCTCCTTGCAATTCCTGTGGCATTTTAGCTACGCCTGTGGCAACACTCTCAGGAAGTGCACTGGGACACCAGAAGGGAGGGTCCAAGCCTTGTTCAGCCTCCTGCAGAGTGCCTAGCACAATACTTTGCAAATGACACACACTCAATGTGAACTGAGTGACAGGCGATTCTGATTAAGTTCTGCTGGTCAACAGAGGTTCTACATGTTTTGCAATGCTTCAAAAATAAGCGAAAATCTATCCCAACTTGCTTCTACTGCTTCCAAATCCTTTCACAGCTCTAACTTTCCGTGAGTATTTTCCATTGCTCTTACCCTTCATCCTCACTCTGCTGCTTTTTCGACAGTACCAAGCCTGCTCACTGTTACATGAGTCATAAAAGAAACTAAAGATTTTTACCTTTAGGAGAAACATACCCTGAGAGGATCCCTAAAATATATTTCTGAATCTCAGGAAAATTTGTTTCAAGAGTGCCACCACAATGTACATGAATTCAGTTCCCATCAAGCCTTATTCTGGTTGTCATGAAAGAATGCTAACATGGGGGCTGGAATACCAGCTCAGCAGGCTAAGCTGACGGCTATAGCAACACTCATATGAGCAACAAGAGTGAGTGCTGGTCATTCCACTTCTGATCCAGCTCCCTTCCAATGCACCTGGGTGCCTGGGTCCTGCCACACACATGGGAGATCTGGATGGAGTTCCAGGATCCTGGCCAAGCCCAGCCCATTGAAGATATTGGGAGAGTGGACAAGTGGATCATAGATCTCTCTCTCTCTCTCTCTCGCTCTCTAACTCTGCCTTTCAAATAAAAATAGCCTCTTTAAAAAAAAAAAAAAAAGCGCTATTATGATCACCATGTTTTTTTGTGTGAATGAATGTTTCCCACCTTTTCTTACTCTGTGGCACTTATGACCCGCTAGAGCAGGGGTTGGGAACCTGCGGCCCACAGGCCATGTGAGGCACTCAAACTCATGTGATCGGGCCCCGCCCAAGGCAACCACAGGCAGAACTCAAAATTCAATAAATCTACAGAAAGATACCTTTTAAACTGATGATTTTCTAAGGCCCCATAAATTATGTAATAAATATCCAAATTGCCCTTCGCAGAAAAAAATGGTTCCCTACCTCTACTCTAGACAGAAGTCAGACTCACGAGTAGGGGTGGCTGAGCAACCCCAGGACTCCAGGGGTTTCATGTAGACGGGTTAGAAAGCTCTGGGAGCAATGAGAGCAGACTTACCTTCTTCCTCACCAGAGAGAACTTTCAAAGCAGTTTCCTAACTGCAACTGTGCTGGACACAGCTGCACTACACTGCCACTGCTACACCACGGTAGGGGAACGCACCACACACACCACAGGTCTTGGTTTCTGTTTTGAACACCAACATTGCGAAACATTCCTCAACTTAAAAAATTAAGTATTTTCCCATGTTCAACCTTAAATACAGATTTTTTTAATGAGTCCCTTATTCTCATTGTGACTTATCAACGACTTTTTCCATTCAATTTAACTAAACCTATAATCTCATTTTTCTGAGGTAAGTTGCCTAAGATCAAAACATTGCAATGGCTTTAACACATTGTATATGCTCCACTAATTTCACAACATGGTACAAAGAAGCTAAAGTAAGGCACTCATTCATCTTCACGGCAGGAATTCCATCCTGACTCCCCATTATCTCTTCACATATAAGTAAACAACAAAGATGTGAACAAAGATGTGAACAGAAAGGACTAAGATCTTTTCCTAAAAAGTGTTAAAGTAGCAAAGAAAACCACTAGTAATGACAACGAATTCAGATGGTCCCTCATCTCTTTAAAATTATTTTATATAATTTTCATTTAATATATTCCTTCTTTTCAACAGTAAAATGCATCAATGGTTTTTAAACACAAACTTTTGAGGCTGGCGCCGCGGCTCAATAGGCTAATCCTCTGCCTGTGGCGCCAGCACACCGGGTTCTAGTCCCGGTCGGGGCGCCAGATTCTGTCCCAGTTGCTCCTCTTCCAGTCCAGCTCTCTGCTGTGGCCCGGGAGTGCAGTGGAGGATGGCCCAAGTGCTTGGGCCCTGCACCCCATAGGAGAGCAGGAGAAGCACCTGGCTCCTGCCTTCGGATCAGCGCAGTGTGCCGGCCGCAGAGCGCCAGCCGCGGCGGCCATTGGAGGGTGAACCAACGGTAAAGGAAGACCTTTCTCTCTGTCTCTCTCTCTGTCTACTCTGCCTGTCAAAAAACAAAAAACAAACAAACAAACAAAACCACAAACTTTAAAAATTCCCAAACAGGACAACTGTTTAGTCTAGCAATTATGATCCTCTATCTCATATCAGAGAGTCTAGGGTTTGATACCTGGTTCAGGCTACTGATTCCAGCTTCCAGCTAATGCAGACTCACGGAGACAAAAGTGATGGCTCAGATAATTCAGCTCCTTTCACTCATGTGGCAGATGTGGATTGAGTACCGGACTCCCAACTTTGGTCCAGCCCAGCCCAAGCTGATGTCTGTATTTAGGGAGTCAATCAGTGAACAGGAATGCTCATTTTCTCTCTCTTTCTGTCTCTCAAATAACTTTTTTTAAAAAAAATTCAAAACATCAAGGACAGCACTGTGGCGCAATGGGTAAAGCTGTCAACTGCAATGTTGGCATCCCATATGGGCACCAAATCCTGTCCCAGCTGTTCCACTTCTATTCCAGCTTCCCCGCTAATCGCCTGGGAAAAGTAGCAGACGTTGGCCTAATGTTTGGGCCCTACATGGGAGACCAGGATGAAGCTCCTTCCTTCAGTCTGAGTCAGCCCTAGCCACTGTGGCCATCTCGGGAGTGAACCAAAAGATAGAAGATCTCTCTCTCCCTTTCTCTGTAGTTTTTGTTTGTTTGTTTGTTTGTTTGTTTGTTTAATCCCAAACATTACCCACAGTTTGCCTCATAGAGGTCTACTTGGCAATTATCTACTCCTAAATTTAAAAATTTACAAATTATAAATAATAACAAGAAAAGGATTCCAAAATTAGCTGCTTGGGCACCTATTTGTGATAATGGAATTTAACAGTATCCAAGATCATCATCCTTAAAGACACACACTGAAAGACACTGAGGTGAAGTATCACAGTGTCTGCACCTCACTTCCGAACATTTCAGAGAAGAAAAGTACACTTTACATACACTTGCACATGAAAACATTTACACACATATGCAGAGATGCATCTATGAGTCAAATATGTCTACATTATGTGCATGAAGGGTAAATGCAGGGGCACTGTAGGATTTGTATATGTGTGAAGTTTCTCAAAATAAAAAGCTGGAGAGAAAAGGGCAATTCAGAAAGCCACTTAGCCATCCCTTGAGAAATACGCTCCAACCACAATAGACAAGGAGCCAAGAACCTATCTGACAGATGTATCTCACAGTAATGGTAAAGACACGTAGTGGAACTCTGGAGACATAAATACCTTACTGCAAAGACAAGACACTCACATTGCCCATGTACTCCGAGAGCAGGTCCTGGAGGGCCTGGCGAACAGCATTGCATTCTGCCACAATTCGCTCACGTCGGTCATCACGCGTGCAGGAAGAGTCGGCCATCAAGGCAGCCCCACTGATGATGCTTTCCAGGCGCTCCTCCAAGGAAGGCCTAAAGCGCTCCTCACTGAAGCTCAAGGGGTCCACAATAATTTGTTTCTGTGGAGGAAGCATCACCAAATGTTAGTGCTCATCCCTGTTCCTTCCACTATTCAAGAAGGCACAGAAAGTAATGGCTAGGAATATCAAGATTTAACACAAAAATCCCAACGCCTGAAAGTAAGTTATGCTTCTTGGCAGATGAAGGGCCATTCCATGTAAGCTGGCCTGTGGGAGGTCACTTCAAAAAGAAAACAGTGGCAGCAATACTAACCAGTCCAATGGGCTGGGCAAGGTATCATACCACAAATGCGAACAGAAATGTTACCATGTCCATAATACTTGTTATAATTATCTACAGGTCAGCCTATGGATGCTTCACATAATCATCAAAGGAAAACTGCAAGAAAACGGAAAGTCCTCTCACTTTCTTATGCACAAAATATAAAACTGCTACATGATATTAAAAGAACTATTTTACCACAAAGTAAAAATAACACTGACCTCTGTCTTCCAAGTTTAAGACAGGAAAGGCATTTGATGCAGTTAAGTTTCCACACGGGATGGGATGTTCATGTCCCCACTGGGGTACCTAATTTGAGTCCTGGCTATTCTGCCTCCGATCCAGCTTCCTGCTAATGGATATCCTGGGAGACTGAAAGTATTTCATGTACTTGGGCCCCTGTCATCTATGCACAAGACCAGACAGTGTTCTGGCTCCTAGCTTTGGCCTGACCCCAGATTTGGCTGTTGTGTCCAGTTGGGGAGTGAACCAGTGGATGGAAACTCGTTTTCTCTGTTTGTCTTTCTCTTTCTCTCTCTCTCTCTCTCTCTCTGTTGCTTTGTCTTTCAAATAAACAAACAAATAAATCTTTAAAAGGGGGGTTGGAGAGAAGATGGCACTGTGGTGCCGCAAGTTAAGCTGCTGCTGGCACCCCATACTGGAATGGCAGTTCTAGTCCTGCTGCTCTACTTCTGAACCAGCTTCCTGCTAATGCTGCTGGGAAGGCAGTGGAACATAGTCCAAGTACTTGGGATCTGGCCACCCATGTGGGAGATCAAAGGGAGTTCCTAGCTCAGATCATATTACTGTGGACATTTGGAAAATGAACGAGGTGATGAAAGATCTTTTTCTCTTTTTTTGATCTGCCTTTTAAATAAATATATAAATTTTTTTAAAGAAAAAAATCCATTCTCTGTCTTTCCTCCCCTCTCCCCACCCCCCAACTCCACATGAATCCAGCTCACCCAGTGCTGAGTAAGACCTGGTCACAAGCTACAGGGACAAGGTCAATTATCAACAACACCAGGGCAGCAGCTACTGGCTTCCCTCCAGATTCCCCCCTTGATAAAATTTATACTGGTAACCATCTATGCAAATATTGTGACTTTACTAGTTCTTTAAAGGGACTGTGCCCCTACTGATTTTAACTTAAATGCCAATTTTTTCCTACCGATAGCTTGCCCTTTTCCAGTAAGGATACATTTCTTCATCTATTCCCAAAGAACTCCTAGTTTTAAAACTGAACATGCAAAACCTTAAGTTTAATATTAGCCTACTTTTCAGCTGTTTACCTTTCTTTTAGGTTATTATAGGATTTCTCCAGTCAAAACTGAATATACAATGCTTTCTGGCTAATAGAAAATGAGGAATGAATGATCATGGAATTTTAATAGGAGTCACAGAGCCTCAACAAGCTTGTAATGCTTCACTGAGTAAAATCCTCTCATTTTATAAGTGAAGGAGCTACAGACCTAAGAGGTTACATGGTTTCTGATAGGCACCACTCAACTCAGGGCAAAATATGATCCTCATATCCCTGAAACAAAGATCCACCAATGTCAAACTTGAGGGAAAGGGAGACAACAGTGACAGTAAACCATCAGATCCATCTTAACAGGTTATTATAAAGTCATTTAATGTTTAAGGCTCCAGGGTAAAAACCACTAGTTCTGATAGGCTTAAACACTGTCATCCTCTTACTACATGAGAAGTCTTTTTTTTTTTTCCCCCCCACAGGCAGAGTGGACAATGAGAGAGAGAGAGAGAGAGAGAGAGAGAGAGAGAAAGGTCTTCCTTTTCCGTTGGTTCACTCCTCAATGGCTGCTGTGGCCGGCGCACCGCGCTGATCCGAAGCCAGGAACCAGGTGCTTCTCCTGCTCTCCCATGTGGGTGCAGGGCCCAAAGACTTGGGCCATCCTCTGCTGCACTCCCGGGCCACAGCAAAGAGCTGGACTGGAAGAGGAGCAACCAGGACAGAATTCCGCGCCCCGAAAGGGACTAGAACCCGGGTTGCTGGCGCCGCAGGCAGAGGATTAGCCTATTGAGCTGCGGCACAGGCCTACATAAAAAGTCTTAAATCAGTGATGCAAGCGGTAACCCAAGCCAAAGAAAAGGGTGGCATAAAGAAAAGAAAGGCCATTGACTATGGCAACCTACGCTGAAGCACAGGTGTTAAGCCATGCTTGGGACACATATCTTATATCAGAGTGCAAGTCTGAATCCCGGCTATTCTACTTCCAATCCAGCTTCCCGGTAATGTACCTATGGAACAGCAGAGGATGGTTCAAGTATCTGAGGCCCTGCCACCCATGTGAGAGATCCAGAAGCAGCTTCTGGTTCCTGGCCTTAGCCTAGCTGAGCCCTAACTATTGGCAATATTTGGAGAGTGAACCAGCATGTATATAAGATATCTTTTCTCTCTTTCTCTTTCACTCTCTCTCTCTGTCACTCTGCCATTCAAATAAATAATAATTCTTTTTAAAAAAATTTTTTAAAGAGAGCTCTTCCATCCACTGGTTCATTCCCCAAATAACTGCAAAGGCCAGGGCTGGGTCAGGCCAAAGCCAGGAGCTTCTTCCAGGTCTCCAACTTGGGTGGCAGCTGCCCAAGCACTTTGGGCCATCTTCCACTGTTTCCCCAAGCACATGAGCAGAGAACTAGATGGAAAGAAGCAACCACAACACAAACCTGCACCCATACGGGATGCTGGCATTGCAAGTGGTGCAATGCACCACTCCAGCCCCAATAAATAAATCTTTAAAAAAAAAGGGGGGGGGGATGAAAAAAAAACAAAATGCAATGCACTATACTGATTCTTCAAAGCACTCCTACTTAGGAAAGAAAGCTGCCTGCCTGAAACACAAGTTTCCCTTTATTTCTAAAAAAATTTTCACAGCAGTTGGTTTTTTAAAAATCAAACTGAAAAAAATCTTAAGCTGCTGCCATCTGCTGGAAACCACTAAGCACTGTGGGCAGGAATTAAAAACACGAAGTCAACCACAGCAGCACCCAGTGAGTGCATATAGTACGGTGTGAGCAAACAAACAATACAGACACAACACAGACCTAAGACATCAACCATGAAAGGTGAATTATTTGCTATTATGCTAAGAAAATATTTTAATTCCAAATTTGTTTCTGCTTCATTAATTTTGTCCATTATTCCCACTTAGTCACTTGAAGTATATGTAGGAAGACAAGTAAGATTAAGAGCACAGTTCTTATTGCAGCACTTATAATGTGCCTGTATCTAAATAAATTACAGTGTTCTCACAGGGGAGGGGAGAGCATGCAGAGCCTCTGTGCACTTCTATATCTCCCACAGCTTCACATCTGCCAGAAAGTCAAAATCTGGGTTGAAATTAACCAAACTAACAACCTCAATGAAGAATGATCTTACAGGAAACACAAGTTGGAGAAAAAGAATCCAGAAACTTTAACCCACTCTTGAAATAAAGAAATAAAGAAATGCTTTGGGTCAAGTTAAGGTCAAGTAGCCTGACGATTCCTAAAAATTTTCTTTATTTACATTGCAAATATGAGTGGAAATTGAGCTTTCAAATGCCTTCATCGCATTTCCCCCAGGTGAAAAGCCTGAAGTTCCTCCCAAAGACAACTTACATCAAAGTTATTGAGCGCATACGCCAGCTCGCCGCCGCCACTGCCACCCGGGTGCTGAGAGGCGTCATCTGACGTGGTGGCCTGGGCTGCATTGGAAATGCCGGTAACTGCTTGCTGCAGCTGCTTATAGATCAGGTCCCTGTTGGCCTTATAGGCGGCAACATCTGGGTGCTGCAGGCAGGCCTGGGATGCAGTATACAGGATGGGAACATTCTTCTGCAGGATCCCTCTAGCCGCAGCCATCTGATCCCGATGGCCCACATCTTTCAGTTCCTACAAGAGTAAACAAGAAATTGGCATGATCTTTAGACAGGTTATACTCCAGTAAGTTTGCTAGTACACACTGGCAAGCTGGTTTATAATGTTCAGGCACATTTTTTCCACTAACAATCTGACTTAAAAGTTCAATGCACCTTAATAAGGAACAACTGTGAGCTCTGGACCCACATGGGCCCATCTGTGGATCTCCAACCAGACTTCTTTCTGAACTACCATACCCTTGGTTTAACTCTTTGTACCTGTAGTATATCAACAAGAATTGTACCTCTCGGCACTGTTTTCAAGATTAAATGGAATAATGCATGTAAAGCACTTAGCACATAACTAATCAAAGACAACACATAAAACATGAACTGTACTTTACCTGTCCCAACCAACACAGAAAGACTACGTGGACCAACATTTAAATAAAGTAAAATTAACAATAAAGATGTATTTATCATTAAGTTACACGGCTCATGACAATCGAGACCCACATGATCCAATAATTACAATTCATGATTACAACAACCGATTGTTTAGATGTGGTCTTAACCCAAAACTGTAATGCACAGTTAAAGGGATGTAAAGTTCTTTGCACCATTTCTACTATTAACATCTACTACCAGGCCAGCGCCGTGGCTCAATAGGCTAATCCTCTGCCTGCGGCGCCAGCAACCCAGGTTCTAGTCCCAGACCAGGCGCCGGATCCTGTCCCGGTTGCTCCTCTTCCAGTCCAGCTCTCTGCTGTGGCCCGGGAGTGCAGCGGAAGATGGCCCAAGTCTTTGGGCCCTGCACCCACGTGGGAGACCGGGAAAAGCACCTGGCTCCTGATTTCGGATCAGCGCAGCGCGCCGGCCGCAGCGGCCATTGGGGAGTGAACCAACGGAAAAGGAAGACCTTTCTCTCTGTCTCTCTCACTGTCCACTCTGCCTGTCAAAAAATAAAAATAAAAAATAAAAATCTACTACTAGATAAGATAAACGACAAGTAAGTGACATCAAAATAATCAAGAGCTGGGGCTGGAATGTTTAAGATACCGCCAAATGAAGCTGGCATCCCATATAGGCACCAGATGTTGGCTGCTCCATTTCCAATCCAGCTCCCTGCTTATGGCCAGGGGAAAAATGGCCAAAGTATCTGGGCCCCTGCTACCCAAATGGGAGATCCAGAAAAAGCTCCTGGCTTCTGGCTTCAGTCTGACCCAGCCCTGGCAGTTGCAGCCATCTGGGGAATGACCTAGCAGATGGAAGATATCTCTCTCTCCCTCCCTCACCACCCCCCTCCCTTATCCCTCTTGCTCTCCCTCCCACTCCCCCTCTGTGTAACTCTTTCAAATGAATAAATACATCATTATATTTAAAAAAAAAAAAAATACCCAGAGCAGCAGCAAACATTTAGCTGGGGGGTGGAGTAGGGGACCAGGGTGCCTTCTGACTTCAGCTTCGTGCTCATGTGTGCCTTGGCAGGCAGCAGTGATGGCTCCAGCAGTCTCAAGTATTCAGGTTCCTCCCACCCAGGTGGGAAACCTGGATTGAGTGACCAACTTCCCTCTGGGCCACTGCAAGCATTTGGGAAGGGAACTAGTGGATGGGGTAACACTTGCTAGCTCTCTTATGTGCATACATGCATTCTCTCTGTCTCTCTCTCCTTTTCTTACTCTCCCCCAAATAAATTTTAAAGTAATTTTTAAAATTTAACATCTATAGTAAATTTGGATCAGTGCCACAGAAGAGGAATATAGATCAGAGTTACCTGACCACCAAATGAATGCCAACTTTATCTGATGTGTGATCATGGAACTTCAACATTAATGTTACCAACTGAATTCTAGAGTATAAATGTAAATACTTCAAAAACGAGTATTACATGTGTAAACAGTAAGATAAAATTGACTAACTTAAAAGGCCAAAGTCAATTACTCAATTAAAAGACTGACTTAGCTATTCATGGCTCATCTTTCTAGATGAATTCCTAATTAAGCATTAGAGACAACTAAACTTCCTTTGGCTTCCTTTTCCTGAAATTTGTTGTCAGTCTGTATTTTAGGGTTGTATCTTAATTCAGACCTAGTATGATATGACAGCTCACTTTTCCTACCAGATTTCTTTTCTCGTTTGGAATCTGAATTTGCAATTAATAGCTCACAGCACTCAAATGCCCTATAACATAATACATTACGCTAAATATTCAGAAACAGGACCCTGTGGATTCAGGGGATCAGTGATCGCATTAAGATTCAAGCCATGACAAGGAGCTATGGCTGACCATTAAGCTAAAACAAGCTGCTACACATGCTCTGTGTGGCATTTTCTAAATATTCTGCCCTCACCACAACCTTAGAAGTCATCTAGCCAAGCACCTGCCTGTAACTGCTTACACTGTCCTCTACTTTGAAGCTGCTCTGCCATCAGCTTTGGCATTCCCCCCAAGTACCTGTAACCTGGATCAGCACAGCCTCATAAAGGTTACCAAAGACACCAGAGTCACCTAAAGTCAACAGATGCCAGAATGACAAATCAACATCTGACTTTTTATGCCACTGTCTTGTCCAGTATGAAAAACCTCAACTTTTCCAAAGACTAAATTAGGCTAAACATTCCTAACAGGACCCTATGGATCTAGACAACTGGTCATACTTTGCTGAGTCATCTTAAGACCAGGTGCACAGGGCCGGTGCTGTGGCATAGCAGTTAAAGCCGCCGCCTGCAGTGCAGGCATCCCATACGGGCGCCAGTTCGAGTCTCAGCTGCTCCTCTTCCGATCCAGCTCTCTACCATAGCCTTGGAAAGCAGTAGTCCTTGGGCCCCTGCATCCACGTGGAAGACCTGGAAGAAGCTCCTGGCTCCTGATAGGTGCAGCTCTGACTGTTGCAGCCAATTGGGGAGTGACCTAGCAGATGGAAGAAACCTCTCTTTGTCTCTCTCTCTTTTCTCTCTTTCTCTACCTCTCCTCTGTATACATCTTTCAAATAAATAAAATAACCTTAAAAAAAAAAAAAAAAGACCAGGTGCTGTGGCTAAACCATGCTTACAAGGCTGGTGCACCTGTTCATTGTGGCATTCTCTTCATGTCTTGCCTTCACCACAATGTATCTCTGACAGACTCCTATTTGCTAATGACGGGGAATATATTTTAAACTATAATGAAAATGACAAAAAAATTCCATCATTTATTCTAGCTGCTAGAGTGTTCCACTTTTTCTCTTTAGAACTGCCTCTGCCTTAGCACAAAGAAGCTAGATTTTGTTACGATAGGAAAATAAACACTATCACAGGGCATCACTATAGTAAGAATAATCAAACATATTCTTCTCAAGACATACAGTGGTGAGAAGCAATCTACATTACTGATAAAAGAAGGCTATTAAGCAAAGTACAGGATTAATTATCAAATCAGAATCCCTGGGTCTACTTTAGCCTTCATGACTTCCCAACTCTACCATTTTAAAGCAGATTCAGGAAGAACCAAGGAGAAAACATAAAAAGGAAATAACTGCTTTCAAGGTGATCTGAACTACCCATCCCATGCAGTGATCAAGAAACTGAAGCTGGGGCCAGTATTGCAGCATAGCAGGTAAAGCCACCACCTGCAATGCCAGCATCCTATGTGGCCACCCTGCTTCCAATCCAGCTTCCTGCTAATGAGCTTTGGAAAGAGAAAGAGGATGGCCCAAATGCACGAGTCCCTACACCCAAAATAGAGACCCAGAAGCTCCTGGCTCCTGGCCTCGAACCAGCCCAGCTCTGGCTATTGCGGCCATTTAAGAAGCAAACCAGGGGATGGAAGATCTCTATCTCTTTCCTTCTCTCTGTAACTCTGACTTATAAATAAATAAAGAAGAGAGGAGGAAGGGGAGGAGGGAAGGAGTAGGAGAAGAAATTGAAACTAACTTCTAAGCAAGCTATAACACTATCTCTACCCAACAGATACAAACTTAAGCAGGAAGTTTCCCCTCATTTCCCTCTTAACAATACAAAATTGCAGCTTTAGATGGATTTGATCGGATGCTTTCTCTTGAATTCACATGACTATACTTTAAAAACAGTCCTTGGTCAAATAGCCAATCAGTCCAGATTATTTACAAGTAAAACACTGACAGTACATTACCAATGCATCTGTTCATCATTTCAGAGAAATAATTGTGAAAGTCAAAGCTAATAAACCAGGTAACATAAAATCTAAGCACACCTGCATCCCATTTTGAAGTACCTGAGCTCAACACCCATGCTCTGGCTCCTGACTCCAGCATCCTGGTAATAAGACCCTGGGAGGTAGCAGTGATGTTCAAGTAATTGTGTCCCTACCACCCACTGTGAGAGACCTGAATTGAGTTTCCATCTAGTAGCTTCAGTCTGGCCCAACATAGAGCACAAATCATCAGATCTCTCTACCTCTCAAATATATATTAAAAGGAAAATAAGAAGCATTCTTACCAAATATTTCAGAAAGCTCTTGTGGGTAAGGGGATATAAACATCAAACTGTGCTGGGAAGTCAGAGGTGACAACGCCAGGCAAAGGTGGTCCTCTCCACAGGAACCAGGGCTATGCCAGCCCATCCCTACCTCTGCTACCACTTTCACCCTTTGTTGTCAACAGCTCACAGGCTGGAAAATTAACATTTAAGTTCAGGGCCGGCGCCAGGGCTCACTAGGCTAATCCTCCACCTGCGGCACCGGCACCCCGGGTTCTAGTCCGGTTGGGGTGCTGGTTCTGTCCAAGTTGCTCCTCTTCCAGTCCAGCTCTCTGCTGTGGCCCGGGAAGGCAGTGGAGGATGGCCCGAGTGCTTGGGTCCTGTACCCGCATGGGAGACCAGGAGGAAGCGCCTGGCTCCTGGCTTCGGATTGGCGCAGCACGCCAGCCGTAGCGGCCATTTGGGGAGTGAACCAACGGAAGGAAGACCTGTCTCTCTGTCTCTCTCTCTCACTAACTCTGCCTGTCAAAAAAATTAAAAAAACAAAAACATTGAAGTTCAAGAGAGAAACTCTAAGAACTGTGGATGGTATTTGGACGTGGGGCCTTCAGGAGGGCACTAGAATTAAATGAGATCATAAGGGTAACGGTCATGCAAAGTTTTTCAATAATACATATTTTTTGAACTTTTTGAAGACACTTCTTTTATTATGCATCAAAATAAACTTACCTTTTAATTCCGTTTTACACAAACTTTTTTGAAGTACCTATGTACTGTTTTTGTGAAGATTAAGTGAACTTATGTTTCCCTGTTTTAAAGATTAATTTATTTGAAAGGCTGAGTTACAAAGAAAGGGAGGGAGGGAAGGAAAGACAGAAATCTTCTGTCCACTAGTTCACTCCCCAAATGGTTGCCAATGGCCAGAGCTGGGCAAGTCCAAACCCAGGAGCCAGGAGTTTCTTCTCCAGGTCTCCCACGCAGGTGCAGGGGCCCAAGTACGTGAGTCATCTTCTGCTGCTCTCCCAAGTGCATTAGCAGTGAGCTAGGTCAAAAGTGAAACAGTTGGTGCTGGTGCTGTGGCATAGTGGTTAAGGCCACTACCAGCAGTGCTGGCATCCCACATGGGACTGGTTCAAGACCTGGATGCTCCACTTCACATCCAGCTCTCTGCTATGGCCTAGGAAAGCAGTAGAAGACAGCCCAAGTCCCTGGGCCCCTGCACTCACATGGGAGATCTGGTGAAGAAGTCCCTGGCTCCTGGGTTTGGACTTGCCCAGCTCTGGCCATTGCAGCCATTTTGGGAGTGAACCAGAGGATGGAAGACCTCTCTTTCTCTCTGTCTCTCCTTTCTCTCTCTGTTTAACTCTTTCAAATAAATAAATCTTTAAAAAAAAAAAAAAAAAAGTGAAACAGCTGAGACTCAAATAGGCACCCAGAGTGGGATGCCGACACTGCAGGCAGCTGCTTTACCCACCACACTCCAGTACCAGTCCCACGACCTTATTTTATAAAGTGGTTATAACACTGTTTGGCATATAGTACGTTATTTAAGCCACCCACTATTATTTTTGGTCAAATTATCATCATCCCACACTGTATTCCAGCAAAACTTCATAAAAACAAATCAGTACATTCTAGAGAGCCTGCAGACCTTAGGAAGTTTTCCTTTAATGGATGGCTTCTGTTTTAATGACTCAAGGCAGGCAAGGAAACCAGTACACACATCACACTTTAAAAGACCACTCTTGCGCTATGGCTCAGCGGGGTTAACACCCTGGCCTAAAGTGCCAGCATCCCATATGGGCCCTGGTTCGAGACCCAGCTGCTCCACTTCCAATCCAGCTTTCTGCTACGGCCTGAGATAGCAGTGGAAAATGGCCCCAAGACCTTGGGCCCCTGCACCCACGTGGGAGACCCAGAAGAGGCTCCTGGCTCCTGCCTTCGGATCGGCGCAGTTCAGCGTTGCGGCCAACTGGGGAATGAACCAACAGATGGAAGACCTCTCTCTCTCTCTCTGTCTCGCTCTCGCTCTCTACCTCTACCTCTCTCTGTGTAACTCTTTCAAATAAATAAATAAATCTTTTACAAAAAAAAAAAAAAAAAAACCACTGCTCTTGAGGAAAAAATCCTTTCCAGGACTAGGGACACCTACAAAGGGTGGCTCAGAGAGAAGGCAAATGTCATGGAACACGCCTGGGGAAAGAAAAAGTCAGCACTGAAAACAGCCCCAGGGGGCCGGCGCCGTGGCTCACTTGGCTAATCCTCCAACTGCAGCGCTGGCATCCCATATGGGCGCTGGGTTCTAGTCCCAGTTGCTCCTCTTCCAGGCCAGCTCTCTGCTGTGGCCGGGAGAGCAGTGGAGGATGGCCCAAGTGCTTGGGCCCTGCACCTGCATGGGAGACCAGGAGGAAGCACCTGGCCCCTGACTTCAGATCAGTGTAGCTCCAGCCGTGGCGGCCACTTGGAGGGTGAACCAATGGAAGGAAGACCTTTCTCTCTGTCTCTCTCTCTGTGGAAGGAAGGACGGAAGGATGGAAGGACGGAAGGACGGAAGGAAGGAAGGACGGAAGGAAGGAAGGAAGGAAGGAAGGGAGGGAGGGAGGGAGGGAGGGAAAGAGAGAGAGAAAGAGAAGAGAGATAGAAAGAGAGGGAGAAAGAGAGAAAGAGAGAGAGAGAAAAAGAGAGAGAGAGAGAAAGAGAGAGAGAAAGAGACGAGAGAAAGAGAGAGAGAAAGAAAGAGAGAGAAAGAGAGAGAGAAAGAGAGAGAGAAAGAGAGAGAGAAAGAGAGAAAGAGAGAGAGAAAGAGAGAAAGAGAAAGAGAGAAAGAGAGAAAGAGAGAGAGAGAAAAAGAGAGAGAGAAAGAGAGAGAGAAAGAGACGAGAGAAAGAGAGAGAGAAAGAAAGAGAGAGAAAGAGAGAGAGAAAGAGAGAGAGAAAGAGAGAGAGAGAGAGAGAAAGAGAGAGAGAAAGAGAGAAAGAGAAAGAGAGAAAGAGAGAAAGAGAGAAAGAGAGAAAGAGAGAAAGAGAGAAAGAAGAGAGAAGAAAGAAAAGAAAGAAAGAAAGAAAGAAAGAAAGAAAGAAAGAAAGAAAGAAAGAAAGAAAGAAAGAAAAACAGCCCCAGAGGCTAAGTAGATAGCAGTGAAGAAATTCCACCAAAAACAGTGTGGAGAAGCAGGACTAGAAACTAAAGGAGGTAATGGGCAAAGTGAAGTTTCTACCAGGCCAGGCCCTTAGTATTAAGTGAATATATGCATCAAGGCCATGTCCTGCAAAAGGCCATCTTTCACCAGGATCCCACACTCAGTCTTATCTTTTTGGGAGCTAATACTAAAGTTTAAAGAATCAGGCAAGGGGCCAGCACTGTGTGCAGCGGGTTAACACCCTGGCCTGAAGTGCCGGCTTCCCATATGGGTGCCAGTTTGAGACCCGGCTGCTCCACTTCCTGTCGCCTGGGATAGCAGTAGTCCTTGGGCCCCTGCACCCACGTGGGAGACCTAGAAGAAGCTCCTGGTTTCGGATCGCTGCAGATCGCTGCAGCCCCAGCCGTTGCGGCCAACTGGGGAGTGAACCATCGGATGGAAGACCTCTCTCTCTCTCTCTCTCTCTCTCTCTCTCTCTCTCTGCGTAACTCTGACTTTCAAATAAATAAATAAATCTTTAAAAAAAAAAAAAGAATCAGGCAAACTGTAAATGATTATGACACACTAATATTCTCCTTTTCTTGGATTTATAATCACTCAAGATCCCAAAAGAAAGGGAAAAAAGGACAATAAAATCAAACCAAGTCATTCAAAGACGACGTGGGGCCCTGCTGAAAAGGTCTCAGCAAAGCAGAGGGGAGTCACTCTGGCCTGGACAGACAGGAGCAAGCAGCGATCACCAGACAATCAGAGCCCAGGGAGCACTGCTGTTCACAGCAGCTTTGACTTTTAGCACCCAGGGTAACCAGCAGGGAGGAAGTGTGGGACCAACACCCAGCCTCACTCTTCTGACCTCCGGCTGCCGTTCACACAAGCCAAACTCAACCAGCAACCAGAGGGCAAAGGGGCCCATGGATGTCGCCCAAAGAGGTTAGGTTCTTGGGGCAAAGAAAACAGATACAGAGGGGCAAACAGAAGATTGTCCAGCATGTATACATGCAATAACTCCACGATTTTTGTGACATCTTATTTTAGAATTGCTTCACAATTACCTCTCTATTTTGCTATACATCAGGGATTAAGTACAAGGATTATTAATGGATTCATGGCACAGAGAAAACTCAGCATTATTTCCCAGGAAGTATCACCAATACTGTACAAAATCCAGAACTGCTGTTATGTTTCATGTCAAGAACACCACCTACTGTGGCTAGCACTGTGGCATAGCAAGTAAGGCCGCTGCCTGCAGTACTGGCATCCCATATGGGCAGCAGTTCACATCCCAGCTGCTCCACTTCTGATCCAGCTCTCTGCTGTGGCCTAGGAAAGCAGTGTAAGATGGCTCCTGCATCCACATGGGAGACCTGGAAGAAGCTCCTGGCTCCTAGTTTCAGATCGGCACAGCTCTGGCCACTGCGGCCAATTGGGGACTGAACCAGCAGATGGAAAACCTCTCTCTCTGCCTCTTCTCTCTGTGTAACTCTGACTTTCAAATAAATAAATAAATCTTTTAAAAAAAAAAAAAAGAAAAACACCATCTACTGACTTATTCTACCATTTTGCAAAGATGCACAGCATTAAGTGGCAACCTAAATGTTCTTACTGTACCTAAATAATACTAAGTCATCATAAACCAAGATAATACTGACTTTAAGACAGTAGGACTATTCAAAGTGGTTTTTTTAAACCTAACTCCATATTTATGTTACTGATTCAAATGAGAATTTATGTCAACAACACTAAATAAAATATGAAAATAAAATATGAACAGAATTTGGCCAGTTTGCCATATTTACACAGTTACCATTGTATTAAACAATTTCTTCTCAGGATCAGTTAGCACAAGCAAAAAGGGGAGCAGGGGGAACTAACAATGCATGTGATAGGAGATTAAGCAAACATAAAAATAAATGATGTGGGGCTGGCACGGTGGCACACCAGGTAAAGCCACCACCAGCAGTGCCAGCATCCCATATGGCGCCAGTTTGAGACCCAGCTAGCTGCTCCATTTTCAATCCACCTCTCTGCTATGGCCTGAAAAAGCAGCAAAAGATGACCCAAGTGCTTGGGCCCCTGCGCTTAAGTGGGAGACTTGAAGCTCCTGGCTTCGGAATGGCCCAGCTCCAACCACTGTGGCTATTTTGGGAGTGAACCAGCACGTGTAAGATCTCTCTACCTCTGCCTCCCTGTAACTCTTTCAAATAAATAAATAAATCTTTAAAAAAAAAATGATAAAAGCACATTGAGCCCAAGCTAACTGAATTCTCAGGGAGTACACCAAATTTAGCCGCATCATCATTTATAATCTTAACTACAGAAATGTAAAGCCAGGATTTCATATGTAAAGAGTTAGTCCAATCACATCTAATGACTTAGAAAGTGAACAATAAGTTACTCTTCACCAAGCGCCCACCGCATACAGCTTTCTTCCTGTCTGGCACTGTATTAAGTACCCCACACATAACTGAATTTAATTCCTGCAACCCTGTGTCATATTTTATACAAATCTACATATATCCAAATGACTGAGAAGTATCCAATGCTGAGGCTGTCATATATCATATATTTACTTTCCCAGAATGAAAAAAAACCCTATACCAGTCATAGCAGGCTGCTTACCCAAATGGACCCCCCGCTGTGCCCACCCTCCCCACCCAATGTCCTCCTCTTGTCAGAGAGGTGGGGAATATTCTTGGCCTCAGGAGGGAGGCCCTTATCCCAGGAGCAGAAGGCTAACTCTCCTGACTAAGCCTCGTTCAGGCATGGTAACTCCTCTTGTCTTGCCAATGTAAGTGAAGAACAGGCCCGGCGCATAGCACAGATGTAGAGCAGTCTGCTATGGGCTGCTAGACTACTTATGGAGAGAGACATATGGAAGACACAGTCCTCTTCTTCCTCATCAGACATACCGAAGTGTGCAGCCTCAGAGTCAGTCAATCCAAGATGGCAGCGTTGAAAATGTCAAGAACCTTGATCCTTGATGATACTGCACAGTCCTTAAACTTAACAATGCTGAAGTCACTTAACCTAATCTGGGACATCTAGTTAGTGAGAAAATGAATTCCCATAGCTCAAGTGGTTTGGGAGTTGGATATTCTATGAACTACAGTGGAAAGTATCTTAACTCACACAGATATACTAACAACAATAAAAACTCATCTTTTCAGGGCTTTTTTTAAAATTAAGAATTAAGAAGTAGACATGGTGGCACACTGAGTTAAAAGCCATCATTTGAGATCCCACATTCCAAATCAGAGTGCAGTTCAAGTTCTAGCTACTCCATGCTTCCTATTCAGCTTTCAGCTGATGCACCTGAGAAGCAATAGGTGATGGCCCACGTAGTTCGGTTCCTGCCACACACATGAAAGACAGGATGGAGTTCCTGGCTCCCGGATTCAGCCTAGCCTACCCCTGGTTTCTGCAGGCATTTGGGAAATAAACCAGCAAATGTCGCTCTCTTTCCTTATCTATCACTCTTTCAAATAAAATTTTTTAAAACCAGTAAGACTTAACAGCACACTGAAGGACTGAACAGGACTGAAGACGTTACAAGCAGCTGGATGGCAATGAAAGCACCATCTGGGCAGAACGCACACCCAAGACACACAGCGTCCAAGAGGAAGGGCAAGGAAACGTGCTGAAGACCCCACCAGCAACAACGCCAAAGGCTATCAGAGCTTGGAAAAGTAAGAACACTGATTCACATGTCACGTAACAGAGACTGCTAGTAGTGATTAGTAAGAGACAAATACAAAAAAGGTGTCAAAACATGAAGCTGGAGAATAGAAAGCTAGAAGTACTTTCTGATACAGAGATAATTCCAATACGTTTTAACCAGTTTAGGCTTTTTAAAAATTTGAATTAAATTCTACCACCAACTCAGGTGAATCCTTGAATGCACATAACAAAGGCCTAGAAGCTTCATCACAAATTTCTGAGTTACTTAAATTATAAATTTCACAAGAATTAAAATAGGAATATAAAATGAATGCAACGTTTTATTAACAGCTTTATTAACACTATTTTATTAACAGCACAATACTGGATAGACACTTCTTTGTTTATTTGTTTTCATCAAACTATATAAGCAGGAAGTAATGGAACCTCCAGAAAACTTAGGCAAAATGGATTTCCCCACTAGAAAATGATATAAACTTCAATACATCCCCAAAACAGGATGGTACCTGTTGTCTTTTGGCTGCCATAATGTTCAGCTTATCCACTTCCGGTTTCAGGGCTTTGTACTGTATTCCTAAGTCTTGTTCATTGCCAGCATTCCTGAGTTTCAAGATACCATCTTCCACCTATAAAATATAATCATCCCAAAACGAAATTCTGAAAAAATTAAGTCTATAGATTAAAAAAAAAAAAAAAAAGTTTGAGAATTGTTTGTTCCTTTTAACATCTACTCAGAAAACAATCCAAACACAAGTCTCTTAATTTTGCATGGCCCTGAAATATGAGCAGCTATTAGACAGCAGCTTTACAGAAGAGGGGAAAGATGCTATTACAGTGGCCTCTCTCAGAGTATATAGCTTAATGTATTCTTAGTTTCTCAACTCTAAAACTCTATTAATTAAACCACTGCAAGAACAGGTAAGTCAAAACAACACATCTGCTCCAAGTTTGTCCTTAGGACCAAAACAACAGGCTCAAGGCAGAACCAGTATCTTGCACATTTGGAAACAAGGAGTTCAGTGGAAACTATACAAAAACATCTCTGGTCCATTTAGATAAACCAAGTTCAAAACCAAACTAAATCCTCACAGACACAGGCCTGTACTTACAACTTTCAGCTGCACAAGTAGTTTGTAGACATCCGCCATGTCAGCCAAGATCAGCAGCCGGGTAACAGCAGAGAGCAAAGCTCGAGCTGCCCGAACCATGTTGCCTCGCTTCACAGAGGAGCAGGGGTCATCCGCGAACTCTCCCGCAGCACTCTTCATCAAGTCACCTGTTTCACAGCATGAGAAATCAAACTCAGCAGGAACACATCTGAATACTGAGTTACGTTTAGAAGCAGAAAGATGGTTAAAACTTGATTATGTTTCAACTACACATTTAATTTGAGGGTTTTCTTTTTTTTATCTGCATTTGTTATAGCTCTCACTTTAAAAAGCACCCTCATTTACTGCTGGTGAAAGCAAAATAATTGGAAAGTGAGTTGGCTCTACATATCAAGAGGCTTAAAAATACTTCTTCCCATTGATCTAATAATACTTCTCTCCAAAAAGGAATAGTACATATATTCTTAAAAAAAAAAAAATCCAAAATCTAAAGAGGAGAAAAAAATGGATCTAATGCAATCTACCCTCACACTCACAGAATGACTCAGAAACATCATCACACCACACTTCACTAACCATCGAAAGCACTCAGTGTGGACAGCCTTAACAGGGACTCACTGAAATGTGAAAACAGAGTTTAGGCAGTGATTTGTTCATATCCCTAATAGTAAAACACTGCCAACAGCTCAAATGATGAACCATAAGCATCATTTGTGAAGCAAATGATGATGCAGTCTACAGCTGGTTTTTATGCAAATATTAGCATATATATGAAAAATGTACAATGTTAAGGCTTAATATGAAACCTAAAGAGAAAAAAGATATTACAAATACATTACTATAATCGGTATTTTTTTAAAAAACATATAAAGACTGGAGTTAAAGACAAACACTGGTTATCATTACATTATACTCTGTCTTTTTATTGTGCACTTTTATAAAAAATTTCTATAATGAACAGTTAGAATGTTTAATAAAAATTAGGCAATAAGCATACAACAGATTTTACCATAGTATTATGAATATTCAACTCATACAACCTGATTTCTGCCTTTCATACAAATAAATAAATCTTAAAAATAAAGGTTTCCTGGAAACTTGCACTATTTATTTTCATTTATTTCTATTAATAACCATTTAGGGTTCCTACAGTCCTTTGACTATGGCTGGCAAGAAATAGAGGGCTGTGTCTTACCCACTGGTTTTACTGACAATGACCATCTACGGATTCCTGAGTGTGCCTGCTTCAGAAAAAAGCCTAAAGGCCACTCACTCACTCATCTATTCTATGAATTTATTTAAAAGGGAAGAAGCCTAGTTATTTTTCAACTGACCTGTCACATTCCTCTCAGTTGTCAACTTTAATTGGGCAAGTTAGATTCACCCTAGATTCATGTATTAATTAGGTTTAGACGCACCATAAGGCACTGAAGAGTAAAGAAGCTCACTGTATTTGTCAGATCAGAAACAACTCACAGGAGCCTGGCGCTGTGGTGTAGTGGGTAAGGTGCTGGCATCCCATATGAGGGCCGATTCAAATCCCTGCTGCTCCACTTCCAAGTCAGCTCTCTGCTACGATCTGGGAAAGCAGTGGAAGATGGCCCAAGTCCTTTGGTCCCTGCACCCATGTGGGAGACTGGGAAGAAGCTCCTGGCTCCTGGTTTTGGATCAGCCCAGCTCTGGCCCCTGCGGCCATTTGGGGAGTGAACCAATGGATGGAAGACCTCTCTCTCTCTCTCTCTGCCTCTCTATAACTCTGCCTTTTAAATAAATCTTTAAAAAAAAAAAAAACTCACAAAAGAGAAACTTAAAAAATTTTTCCTAGCTCCTAGTCTTCTCATATCTTTATGGAAGATAAAGACACAGCAATCACAGCAATTATTAACAATAATATTCTATAGTATTTCAAAAGACAGCTCAGTGCAGAAGTCTGGCCTAGAGGTTAAGACACAGGTTAGGACACTCGCACCCCACATTAGAGTGCCTGAGTGTCCACTCTGGCTCCTAACCCCAACTTCCTGCTAATGCAGACCCTAGGAGGCAGTGGCTGAAGCACTTGGGTTCCTGTTACCCACGTCGAAGACCTGGATCGAGCTCCCAACTTCAGTCCAGCTTAGTACTAGGGAATGAACAGTAGATGAAGGTCTCTCTCCATCTGTTTCTGTCTCTCAGGTAAAAGTTTTAAAAAGACAGAGCTCATTCACTTATTTAACAAATATCTGAGTACTCACCATATATCAAGGATCACATTACGTACTGGTCATTCAGAATACAAGAAACAGCACATGCCCTCACGGAACTCTATGGTGCATGGGTAGACAAGCAAGCTGTGGGGTAGGCGTTCAGCCTAGCAGTTAAGACACTCGTAAGGTAACTGGCAGTGTGGTACAGTGGGTTAAATCATCACCTGTAACTGGGATTCAAGTCCCAGATGCTCTGCTTCAGATCTAGCTCCCTGCTAATGTGTCTGGGAAAGCAGTCAATCATCATCGAAATGCTAGGGTCCCTGCCACTCACAAGGAAAACCTAGATGGAGTTCGAGGCTCCTGTTTTTGGCCTGGTCCAGGGCCAGTTGTTGTGGCATTTGGGGAGGAAACAAGCAAGCGGAAGGTCTCTTTCTGTCTGTCTCTCCTCCTCTCTCTATAATTCTGCATTTCAAAAAAAAAATAAAGTAAAATAAAATAAATCTTAAAAAAAAAAAAAGTCACTAGTAAGGATGCCAGCTTCCACATCCAAGTGCCTGGCTTCAGTTCCCAGCCACTGATCTCAGCTTCCTGCTAACACAGGCCCTGTGAGGCAGCAGGTAACAGTTCAAGTAGTTGGGTTAGTGCCACTAACATGGGAGACCCAGATTAGGTCCTTGGTTTCTAGCCTTAGTCCCTAGTGTACTGTGGCACTTGGGGAGAGAAGCAGCAGATAGGGGCAAAAACACACACTCTGTCTCACAAATTAAGTAAGAGCTGAGTAAGACAAGACACCCATACTGAAAGTCTCAAAAATTAGCCCATATACAATGCAACTAGAATCTAAGAGCTCTGAGAAATCAGCGCAGAAAATAATTTACTTAGGGGAAAAATTTATCTGGAAAGTCTTGCTAAAATGGTTGTCTGCCTTAAACAATATTAATATCGTCTTAACAATGTAAATATTAAACAAGAGTAGGCAAAAAATATCACCCTTACATGGTAAATGGAATCTCACTTATTAATTGAGCAGTTATTATACACTAAAACAAATCCACTGCCACAAACACGAATCTGAGCAATACCAGCCCTGCTTTGAAGTGGTTTAAATCCAGAAAAGAGAAATGTGACCACTGAGAAATGATGTGACACTTCAATACAGACGCTATAAGAAAAGCACAAAGCAGAGGCCAGTATCGTAGCGTGGTAAGTTCAGCCTGCCACCTGCGACACCAGCATCCCATATGGGCAATGGATCAAGAATTAGCTGCTCCAGTTCCAACCCAGCTCCCTGCTCATGCGCTGGGAAACCAGTGGAACATGGGCAAAGTCCTTGGGCCCCTGCACCCACGTGGGAGACCCAGAAAAACCTCCTCACTTTGGACCAGCCCAGCTCTGGCTATTACAGCCATTTCGGGAGTGAAGCAGTGGATGGAAGGTCTCTCTCCCTCTCCCTCTGTGTCATTTCTGTAACTCTGCCTTTCAGATAAATAAAAAATAAATCTTCAAAAAAAAAAAAAAAAAGCACAAAGCACTATGGATTATTATTTTTTTTTTTTAAAGAATAATCTATTTGTGGGGCCAGCGCTGTGGTGCAGGTTGAAGCCCTGGCCTGAAGAGCCGGCATCCCATTTGGGCACCGGTTGGAGTCCTGGCTGCTCCTCTTCTGATCCAGCTCTCTACTATGGCCTGGGAGAGTAGTAGAAGATGGCCCAAGTCCTTGGGCCCCTGCACCCACATGGGAGACCCGGAAGAGGGAGAGAGAGGTCTTCCATCAGCTGGTTCACTCCCCAAATGGCCAAAACAGCTGGAACTTCGCCAATCTGAAGCCAGAAGCTTCTTCCAGGTCTCCCACATAGGTACAGGGGCCCAAGGACTCAGGCCATCTTCTACTGTCTACTGCTTTCCCAGGCCATGACAGAGGGCTGCATAAGAAGAGGAGTCACCAGGACTTAAACCGGCACCTATATGGGATGTCGGCACCGCAGGCGGCAGCTTTACTTACTAAGCCACAGCACTGCCCCGAGGGGATTTCAAAGAGGGGAGGGGATAAGTGAAAGGCCAACAACTGCTACGTGGAAGGCATGGTACTCTGAATGGACCCATGCCTCCAATGATGGTAGAGCTATGGAGGGTAAGACCTCAAGCAGAAGACACAGCAGTGTGATCATGTCCACTCTATGGCACACATACATTTTAATTCTATCAGCCACTTACAAGCAGGGGGCATTCGCTCTTTTTAAGATTTACTTATATATTTGAAAGGCAGAGTGACAGAGAGTGAAAAGGGAGACCGAGAGGCATCTTCCATCCACTAATTCACACCCCAAATGTCTGTAACATCCAGGTCTCGGTCAGGCCTAAGCCAGGAGCCTCGGACTCCATCTAGGTTTCCCATATGGTGGCGATGGCCCAGGTATTTGAGCCATCTTCCACTGCCTTCCCAAGTGCATCAACAGTAACCTGGACTAGAAGCAGAGTAGCTAGGACTTGAACTGGTGTTCTGATATGGGATGCCAGAGTCGCATGCAGCAGCTTAACCCTCTGTACGGTAACACAAGCCCCTCAAAAGTAGTCTGAACAACACTTGTCTTCTTAAAATATATTGCAGGGGCTGGCACTGTGCCACAGCGGGTTAATGCCCTAGCCTGAAGCACCAGCAACCCATAGGGGTGTCGGTTCGAGACAAGGCTGCTCCACTTCCGATGCAGCTCTCTGCTATGGCCTGGGAGAACTGTAGAAAATGGCCCATGTCCTTGGGCCCCTGAACCCACATGGGAGACCCAGAGAAAGCTCCTGGCTCCTGGCTTCGGATCAGCGCAGCTCCAGCCATTGCAGCCAAATGGGGAGTGAACCATCGATGGAAGACCCCTCTCTCCCTCTCTCTCTGCCTCTCCTCTCTCTGTGTAACTCTGACTTTCAAATAAATAAATAAAATCTTTACAAAAAAATATAAAGTATACTACAAGCATCTTTTATATTCCTTGGCAAACTACCTTATTCCTTAGCTCAGTTTTTTTTTTTTTTTTTTTTTTGACAGGCAGAGTGGACAGTGAGAGAGAGAGACAGAGAGAAAGGTCTTCCTTTTCCGTTGGTTCACCCTCCAATGGCTGCTGCGGCCGGCTCATCGTGCTGATCCGAAGCCAGGAGCCAGGTGCTTCTCCTGGTCTCCCATGCGGGTGCAGGGTCCAAGCACTTGGGCCATCCTCCACTGCCTTCCCGGGCCACAGCAGAGAGCTGGACTGGAAGAGGGGCAACCGGGACAGAATCCAGCGTTCCAACCGGAACTAGAACCTGGGATGCCGGCACCGCAGGTGGAGGATTAGCCTGTTGAGCCGCGGCGCCGGCCTTAGCTCAGTTTCTAACATTTATCCTTTGCACTTTCAGCGTCATGTAATTCCTCTAAGAGCTTCGTTTGACAATGCTTTTCACCATAACCACATTCCTCATTTAAGTCCAGCAGTTTGCTTCACTGAATTCCTGATTGCAGAGCAGGGTCTTAGGACAGCAGGGATGAACAGAGTCAACACTTCCAGTCAGGTATTTCTTCCATTATATTCTACTCAAGTTTCAATCCCAGGTTTGTCACTCTTAATGTCTTTGCTGCACATTCATCTTTGCTGGCTTATACTCGGTTTCAAAATTGTCCACTTCTAGAGCAGGCTTTATGGTAGAAGGGGATTAAAGCTACCACTTGGGACTTCCTGTTACTGTGCCTGGGAGGCAGCAGATGATTGCTCAAGTATTTGAGACCCTGTCACCCACATAGGAGACACACACGGAAGTTCCAAGCTCTGACTCTTGTGGGCTTTTGGGAAATGAACCAGCAGGTAAAAGACACCCCCACCCACCTGCCTACTTCTCTCTCTCCCTCTCTCTTTCCCTTTCAAATAAATAAACATCTTTTTAATTATTCATGTAAAATGGTTTAAATGGGTTTATCACTGTAAGAGAAGGAAGTGACCCAACCACACACAGCATAAAGCGAAGCACTGAGCAGTGAACAATCACAGAGACTAGGAAAGAAATGACATATTCAGAAAGCACAAGTTTCTTATATAGCAATTTGTATGCTTTAGAGTTAGATGCGATGTTTGTACTTCCTATATGCAATTACTCAATTAATATACCGTGGTAATTAAAATGTGAACCATGTCGTTGAGGGACTGGTATTATTTATACCATCGTAGCTGAAATTTGTGCATACAGGAACCATGCGAAGTGAGGACTCCCTATCCCATCTCCCAGGGTTGCTGTTGAGACAAAACCAAATGTTCCAGGACACACAACACACTCAGCAGAGCTTAGTACGTGCCTAGCATTCTCATACTTTCTGTTATCACTACAGAAATTTATTACACATAGATGAGGAATGGGGGGGTGAAAAGAACACACTGAAGAAGATTCTGCATCATATACAGTCATATACAATCAGAGCCGCACAGAAGTGCTGAGAGCCATGAGGAGAGTGGAGGCTGGTTCTTGTACTCCCGAGTGAGCAGTGAAGGTAGAAGCAGCAAGAGGCTTCCACGCAATATGAAGCTTGGTAAAACCAGGGAACCTTGGTTTTAGATACCAGAGGTCGGGCACACTCCTGACAACTGAACAGGAGATGGAAGCGAGGGTCTAGCAGAGTGCAGAAACTCTGAAGCAGCTGTCATGGAAATGAAAGTGATACTAACTTGAGGTAAATCAAAGAACTGTAGGACAAGGTAAGATGCATGGTACGCCAAACAGGAGGAACTTAAAATAAACCTTTAAACCTATAATAAACCTAAACGCAAAAAAATTCTTCAACAATTAGCTTTTTTTTAAAGGTTTTATTTATTTATTTGAGAAGCAGGGTTAGACAGTGAGAGGGAGAGACAGAGAGAAAGGTCTTCCATCCAATGGTTCACTCCCCAAGTGGCCGCAGCACCGCTCATTGCAGCCATTTGGAGAATGAACTAGTGGATGAAGATCTCTCTCTCTCTTCCTCAATCTCTCCACCTCTTCCTCTCCTTCCCTCCCCTCCTCCCTCTCTTCTCACTCCCCCTCCCTCTTGTCACTGCCTTTCAAGCAAATAAATCCTTCAAATAATTCTTTTTATCTCCTCTCTGTGACTCTGCCTTTCAAATAAATAAATCAATTTTTTTTAAGGAGAGGGGGGCTGCGGCACTATGGTATAGTGGATTAAAGCCACCACCTGTGGCACTGGCATCCCATATGGACACCAGCTCAAGTCCCGGATGCTCCAGTTCCAATCTAGTTCCCTGCTAATGCATCTGAGAAACCACTGGAACAAGACTAAAGTCCTTAGTCCCCTGCACCCACATGGGAGACCCAGAAAAAGCTCCTGGTTTTGGAGCAGCCCAACTCTGGCCATTACGGCAATCTGTGGAGTGAACCAGTGGATGGAAGATCTCTATCCCTCCTTCTCTCTGATTCTTGCCTTTCAAATAAATAAATCTTTAAAAATTATAGTAAATAAAATAATAGTATAAAGGCAGGGGTTTGGTCTAGCAGTTACAATGGCAGTTAAGACATCCACATCCAAAACCACTTCCTGGCTCCCACTGCAGACCCTAGTTCAAGATCTCAGGTCCCTGATGTCCTCCTGGGAGACCCAGACTGAGATCTCAGCTTCCACCTTGAGCTCTGCAACTGTCAGGGACACTGAGCAAGGGGCCCGCAGAGAGGCTCACTCTCTCTCAAATAAATAAATAATTCCAAGTAATATCAGATCAAATGATATCAAAAAAGAAACCAGGTAAACTATATTTACATCTACCCTGACCTCTATTATCACATAGCACCATAATGGCAAATCTTAAATTCATGGCTAATACATTATCAGTAATGAGGAAAACACACAATAATCAGAAACCAGCTGCATGGTGAGTCAAAACATCCAAATTTTCTCTATTCATGTGGACAAATGTGTAAATATATCCCAGCCAGAAACAAGGTGTTCAAACTTCTGCTATATGGTCCCTTTAGAAAAGGAACATGACCTTAAGATTGATTCAAGGTGTTTAAAGCAAAAAAGGATTACAAAGTCTTTAAAAATAAAAACTTTATCAATTGGCTTACAGAGCACATTTCTGAGATTTTTTTTTAAGTAATAATTTAATACACAAAAGGGCAAAGTAGGGCCCAGCTCTGTGGCGCAGTGGGTTAACGCCCTGGACTGAAGTGCCAGCATCCCATATGGGAGCTGGTTTGAGACCTGGCAGCTCCTCTTTCCGATCCAGCTCTCTGCTATAGCCGGGGAAAGCAGCAGAAGATGGCCCAGGTCCTTGGACCCCTGCACCCTCGTGGGAGATCTGGAAGAAGCTCCTGGCTTCGGATCAGCGCAGCTCCGGCTGTTGCGGCCAACTGGGGAGTGAACCAGCGAATGAAAGACCTCTCTCTCACTCTCTACATCTCTGTCTTTCAAATAAATAAAATAAATCTTTTTTTAAAAAATGTCTGTTTAAGTCTTGGGATCATCTCTTAAGTGGGTTGTTTTGTTGTTGTGGAGTTTCTTGATCTCTTTGTAGAGAGGTGAGTGAGTGAATCAGTAGAGGGAAGATTTCTCTCTCTCTCCCTCTCTCTCTCTCTCTGTGTAACTCTGACTTTAAAATAAACAAATCCTTAAAAAAGGGGGAGGGGGGGGCAAAGTAGGGAGACTGTGGCAGACAAGAAACCCATTCAAGGTCACAGGGTCAGCAGTAAAGGCCAGAAACAGAACTGGGTCTTCTGGCTTTGTCCTAGCTGCCTCAAGTACAGAGACCTAAGTAAGATGAACCCACTGCTCCTGCACATCCACTGGGATGCCCTGGTGATCTCTCCAACTCAACTGGGGATACAGCTTAAGCTGCTCTGCCTTCAAAGGAAAGACAACAGGTATTTTTTTTTTTTTTTAAAGATTTATTTACTTGAAAGAGTTACACAGAGAGGGAACGAGAGGCAGACAGAAAAAAGAGAGGGAGAGGTCTCCCATCCACTGGTTCACTCCCCAGATGGCCGCAATGGCTGGAGCTGAGCCAATCCAAAGCCAGGAGCCAGGAGCCTCTTCCAGGTCTCCCACATGGGTATAGGGGCCCAAGGCTTGGGCCATTTTCTACTGCTTTCCGAGGCCATAGTAGAGAGCTGGATCAGAAGTGGAGCAGCCATGGGGCTCAAATCGGAGCCCATAGTGGATGCTGGCACTGCAGGCAGCGGCTTCACCCACTATGCCACAGTGCCCGCCCAATAATAGGTAATTATAAAGGAAGTAAACCCCAAAACCCACCGTTCTTTATCAGAAGAGGACAAGATTAAAGCCTTTCTGAAGCATCAAATATGTGAGTAAATTCCTCTCAAAGCAAACACACTTTATTAAGTTACATGGAAGGACTTGTAGGGAGGAAGGGATGCCTAGAGTGAGAGAGCTGAAGAGAGTACCCCCACCCCCACCCCCAACCTACTGGCTCACTCCTCCCATGTTGCAAAGGCAAGGGCTGGGCCAGGGAAGCCAGAGCTGGGAATTCCATCCAGATCTCCCACGTGGGTGCCAAGGACTCAAGTACTTGAGAAGTCGATACATCCCAGGGTATACATTATCAGAAAGGTAGGATATGGAGAAGTGAGACTTAAACCCAGACACTCCAATATAGAATGTGGATATCCCAAGAGCTACCATAACCACTACCCATATATACCCACTGGAGAAGAGGGAACAGTCTGAAGTCAAGCTGAGATTCCCTCCGTTTCTCAGGAACTGGTCACCTCCCTCATCGATCCCATTTACAGCCTCAAGTGCAAAAGCCTCCACTGCACTACAACCAGGATACAACCAGGATACCTCCCAAACACAACGGCAGGTATAGCTGTGGGTCCTCAGAAATCCAGTCTGAAAACACCTCCGCAGCCTCCGCAAGTTCTCCAAAGGAGCTTCCATAGAAAAACAGTACCTGGGGCCGGCGCCATGGCTCACTTGGTTAATCCTCCGCCTGAGGCACCAGCATCCCATATGGGCACCAGTTCTAGTCCCAGCTGCTCCTCTTCCAGGCCAGCTCTCTGCTGTGGTCCAGGAAGGCAGTGGAGGATGGCCCAAGTGCTTGAGCCCTGCACCCGCATGGGAGACCAGGAGGAAGTGCCTGGCTCCCGGCTTCGGATCGGAGCAATTCTGGCCATAGTGGCCATTTTGGGGGGTGAACCAACGGAAGGAAGACCTTTCTGTCTCTCTATCTCACTGTCTATAACTCAGTCAAATTTAAAAAAAGAAAGAAAGATGGCCAGCGCCGTGGCTTAACAGGCTAATCCTCCACCTTGCGGCGCCGGCACACCAGGTTCTAGTCCCGGTCAGGGTGCCGGATTCTATCCTGGTTGCTCCTCTTCCAGGCCAGCTCTCTGCTGTGGCCAGGGAGTGCAGTGGAGGATGGCCCAAGTCCTTGGGCCCTGTACCCACATGGGAGACCAGGAGAAGCACCTGGCTCCTGGTTTCGGATCAGCGCGATGCGCCGGCCGCAGCGGCCATTGGAGGGTGAACCAACGGCAAAAAGGAAGACCTTTCTCTCTGTCTCTCTCTCTCTCTCTCTCACTATCCACTCTGCCTGTCAAAAAAAAGAAAGAAAGAAAGAAAGAAAGAAAGAAAGAAAGAAAGAAAGAAAGAAAGAAAGAAAGAGAAAATGAAAGAGAAAAAGAAAGAGAAACAGAGGAGAAAGAGACAAAGAGAGGAGAAAGAGAGTAAGAGAGAAAGGAAGAAAGGAAGAAAAATAAAGAAAGCAGGACCTGATTCCCAAAGATACTACTAAAGGTACTTTTACTAGGCTCCTGAACCAAACCCTTCCTGCTTTTAAGGTCCAGAAAAAGACAACAAGGTAGTCAGCACAGTAGGAGAACATGATTTATCTTCCATAGATTACACAATCCTCCCATACCAGATGTCTCCATTAATGTTTTTTATTTCATTTCCACTTTAAGTATCAAATAAATAACAATCTACCCTGAAGTGAGAACAGAGATCAGATGTGTTGATTTCTTGGAGAAGGAACAGGATGGACTATTCCAACATATACCAAAATACTGACATAGTTTACTGCAAGGCAGTATAGTCTTGGGTTGATGACTGCCTGCTCAAAGTACTTCTATAACAGAAAGTTTTAAATGATGATAAAAGTTTTAAATATCTTAATTCATGGGTATAAATATATAAAACTCAGATTTCAAAATACCTATTTTAAGGTGCAAAAATCCAATGGCTACTAGTTAGTTCATGGCAAAAATTAAAAAAATTAATAAAACATATTACTAAAATCTTTGTAAAATTAGCACACACTGCAAATTTTTATAAAATCAGTTATCTTAACTGGCTCAACCAAAACACAAGTGAGCCACGTGGTAAAGTAAGGAGACAGCGGCAGTCACAATCTCATGGCTTTTATTTCACGTTTAGCTGCTGCAGGGAAAGCTATTCACCTGTTAACACAGACTACACGCAGGCATTTCTTCTACAGAACGTTTATGAGAGCATACTGCTTGCTATCAACTGCCAAGTCCAACAAAGGTTATTTTAAGACATTCACCTGAATATGCTTTTGTGAACGAACAAAAGTAGCCCTGTGTTCAAACAACAGAAGCTTCCAGGTGAACATGTAAATGTCAGTGACCATCTCAAACATTCTGAAGTTATTCACGTCAGAATCAGCTTCACTGACATCTACAGAATTTCGACTCCCTCCCTTCAGTCTCTTATCTGTCTAAAACCTGTTTTCTTCTCAGATATCTTATACTTGTTAACAATAACAGCCTTCAGTCTTTAAAAAAAATTATCATTATCTCTAATTACCATACTCTTATTAAACTTTGAAAAGTGAGTGCAACTGGCAGTAACAAGATTAAAGAGAAGTCATTAGTTTCGTGGTACAAAATAACGTCCTTAAATCACATTATTCTACAGAGGATAATACTCAGCTATAAAGAATCATGTTGCGGCTGGTGCCACGGCTCACTAGGCTAATCCTCCGCCTGCGGCGCCGGCACACCGGGTTCTAGTCCCAGTCAGGGCACCGGATTCTGTCCCGGTCGCTCCTCTTCCAGGCCAGCTCTCTGCTGTGGCCCGGGAAGGCAGTGGAGGATGGCCCAGGTCCTTGGGCCCTGCACCCGCATGGGAGACCAGGAGAAGCACCTGGCTCCTGGCTTCGGATCAGCGCAGCGCGCTGCCCATGGTGGCCATTTTGGGGGATGAACCAACGGAAGGAAGACCTTTCTCTCTGTCTCTCTCTCTCTCTCTCTCTCTCACTGTCTAACTTTGCCTGTCAAAAAAAAAAAAAAAATCATGTTGCAGGAGATATTCTAAGATAACAAAAGATGCTAACGATAGATTAAATTTAAAAGTAAATGATTCAATCAAGCACAACACCTTTATACCCATAGGAATAAATTCACAGAAAACAAACTGGAAGGGTTTAGACAAAATGTTAATCATTAGTTTCATCCCTGAGTTACAAAATTTTAAGTGATTTTTACTTTTTCATTTAGCTTTTGCCTTTTTTTTTTTTTTTTTTTTTTGGACAGGCAGAGTTTAGACAGTGAGAGAGAGAGAAACAGAGAGAGAGGTCTTCCTTTTTCCGTTGATTCACCCTCAAAGTGGCTGCTATGGCCAACGCTTTGTGGCTGGCGTGCTGTGCCGATCTGAAACCAGGAGCCAGGTACTTCCTCCTGGTCTCCCATGCGGGTGCAAGGCCCAAGGACCTGGGCCATCCTCCACTGTACTCCCGGTCCACAGTAGAGAGCTGGCCTGGAAGAGGAACAACCAGGACAGAATCTGGCACCGCTACCAGGACTAGAACCTGGGGTGCCAGCACCGCAGGCGGAGGATTAGCCTAGTGAGCCGTGGCACCGGCTAGCTTTTGCTATTAAAACACACATTCACTACAGAAAATTAACTTTCACTTATAAGGTATTTTAAATTCTAACCAGGCAGTAGCCACGGGGAAAAAAAAAGAGCAAGAAACCAACATAACATCATAGCAAAGCCTGTTACCAGCTGTTCTGCACTTAACAACTTAGCATCTTTTTGAAGCTGTGAGATTTAAGATTTTTATTTATTTGAAAGGTAAAGTTAAAGTCAGAGAGGGAAAGAAAGAGAGAAAGGTCTTCTATCCACTGGTTCACTCCCCAAATGGCCACAAAAGCCAGGGCTAAGCAGATGGAAAGTCAGGAGCAAGGAACTTGTTCTGGGTCTCCCACATGAGTAGAGGGGCCCAAGCAATTGGGCCATCTTCCACTGCTTTCCCAGACCATAGCAAAAAGCTGGATCTGAAGAGGAGCAGGCGGGACTTGAATCAGTGCCCATCTGGGACATGATGCCACAGTCGAAGGCTTCGTCTACTACACCACAGCACCAGCCCCCCTAAAGTCTGTTTATTTAAAAAATCTAGCTCTGGATTTAAATGCCTAAAATTTCCATATAATAAGATTCCTAACCTTTTAGTGCTTTAGCTCCAGTGATTAGAAACCTACTGTACAGCAAATTAGCTTAAATATATCTAATTAAGGAATCTCACCAGGACACGATAAAACTATTTTCAAGCCTTTATTACCATCTCACTAAGTCTCCTTATACAAAACAATAAAATAGGCCGGCGCCGTGGCTCAACAGGCTAATCCTCCACCTTGCGGCGCCGGCACACCAGGTTCAAGTCCCGGTTGGGGCGCCGGATTCTATCCCGGTTGCCCCTCTTCCAGGCCAGCTCTCTGCTATGGCCCGGGAAGGCAGTGGAGGGTGGCCCAAGTCCTTGGGCCCTGCACCCACATGGGAGACCAGGAGAAGCACCTGGCTCCTGGCTTCGGATCAGCGCGATGCACCGGCCGCAGCGGCCATTCGGGGGGTAAACCAATGGAAAAAGGAAGACCTTTCTCTCTGTCTCTCTCTCTCTCTCACTGTCCACTCTGCCTGTCAAAAAAATAAAAAATAAAATAAAAAAATGACAGGAACAAGACCTCACAAAAGTATCTGTTAATCCCAAGAAAATCAAAAGCTAATACCTGTACCATTCCATCCTATCCCCTGAGCCCCTCAAAATCTTTCATTTTTTTATGATCTGAGAGTAAAGGAAGACATTTTCCACACTTCTCAATGAAGATAAACTGTGAATACAGCTACAAAGAATCACGCACTCCACAGCACAGCCCTTATGGATCTGGCAAACCTGCATAAGCTGTGAATGAAGATGAACCTGAACACATTTCCATCTCTCCCTCTTCATCCTTTCTTCCCTCAGGGGGCAAGGGGGTGCAGAGGAGATGCACCCATAATTACACATAAACTGACCATAATTCAAAGAATCCCTGATAGGTGCTTTAAGAGAAATTTCTGAGATGCCATCTTTTTAACCCATAAATCAGTTTTCTTTGTTTTTTTGGTTTTTTTTTTTTTTGTTGTTGTTGACAGGCAGAGTGGATAGTGAGAGAGAGAGACAGAGTAGAAAGGTCTTCCTTTTTGCCGCTGGTTCACCCTCCAATGGCCGCTGCAGCCAGCGCATCGCGCTGATCCGAAGCCAGGTGCTTCTCCTGGTCTCCCATGCGGGTGCAGGGCCCAAGGACTTGGGCCATCCTCCACTGCCTTCCCGGGCCATAGCAGAGAGTTGGCCTGGGAGAGGGGCAACCGGGATAGAATCCAGCGCCCCAACCGGGACTTGAACCTGGTGTGCCAGCGCCGCAAGGCGGAGGATTAGCCTGATAAGCCACGGTGCCGGCCAAATCAGTTTATATTTTCAAAGTCAACCCAAGAAATAAACGTTTAATATCCAGTTATTTAAATATTGTAAGTCCACGTGAATCACACAGAACCTGGAAAACCTTCCCATCGACACACCCCCATCCTGTTTCTAGCACCCTGAGGATAAGAAAAGGAGCTCTGAAATTTCTACTTTTTCCCAACTGACAGACGAATGGTTTTTTTTTTTTTTTTTTTTAAGTTAAAATAGAGTACCACACATATTCCTGTTCTCATTTTCCTTACTAATTCAAGTGTGCCCTGCTGCTATTCAGAAACACTCCAAAGAGAGGCACTTACTTCCTGATTACAAATTCAAATACATGCATAACATGCATTCAACCTGGAATCACTTTCCTAAGACATTAACTAGTAGAAACCAAGTTACTGCAACATCATGGTTGAAGTCAAGCCAAACCCAAAATTTTACTACCTAAGATAACTCCCTCAAGTCACACTATACAAATACAGTAAGGTAGTAATATTACCCACTGTAACTTAGAAGTATCGTTATCCCGGTGTTATTTTTTTTTCAAGTTTAATAAGGCAGACTTTGGGAAAAAAAAAAAAAAGAGAGAGAGAGAAGCAGTTTCAAAATGACACAAAACATCAGAATTTACTACTTTCGCTCTTCTTCCCTGGCTTGCAAGCTGGTTGCACAGCACCCGCGTCCCTGCAAAGCAGCATATGCTCACACGGGTGGTGATCCAGAAGCAGACAGCATCCTTGACACACCCCATGTCAGAAAAAATACAGCCACCTCCCCAGAGATCAGCAGCTCAAATCAGACAGACAACTTTCAGACATAAAACTCCCAGATGACAACCAGCTAATGATTTTTCAGAATTTATTTTTTTCTTTTCCTGCTCAAGTTAAATGAAGAGTAAAAGAAAATGGATTAAACAGTGAGACTGGAAGAATCTGAGTCGATATCAGACAATTTTCAACTTAATCACAGTCCTCACAAACATACAGGGGTGGGAATTGGAGTGAGACCACCTCCAAGGACACACTGAACCACCAGGATCACATGAAAACAGACATCCACACAAAAAAAGGCAAAAACAGGATGATGACTCCAGCAAGACAGCCAAGGGAAGAGGTAGGAGGGCAGGGAGAAGCAGGACTTCAGAGCAGGATCTGAGATAAACCAACTGATGTCTTACTAGATTTAATGAATTTATTACACTAATCTGAAACCTAATTAACTTTCATCTTCTTCAAAATGTTAAATGTTTCCCAGCTACTGTTCTTCCACAGACAGCATCATTAACACTTTCTGACATCCAAACTCTACATTCCAAAGTTAGGAACACTTGTTTGTCATTTTTCTCCTCTGAAAAATTTAAGAGCCCATATGTAAGATCAAGCTTACAGTCTCAACCTGATTAAAACCACACTAATCAGATGAGACAAATTAAAATGCACACTCTCTCACACCCACACAAAACTCTGCACAGCTTGGTTTCAAGTGTGCACATCAGGAACTACGGAGACCCAGTTTCCCCTGCGCCTCCTGTCCATCTCTCGAGCCTATCAGAACCCTCACTGATAGCTGCTTTGTCCTGATCACAGCTGCCTTTCATCATCCACTCCCAAGCTGCCCACACCAGCTGTGGGGACATCAGTCTGCAACTGCCAACAGCTCACTGGACAAGAGACCAATCTGACCTCCTTCATTCTGACTCTAGTCAGCTGCCAGGAAAGAAATTATACCTAAGAGCCTGACACCTTGTGCTCAATATCCCTCTGTCAAGGGTGAAATACATCATTATTCTCCTTAAGATTGCCTTGCCAAGATTCACAATGAAAACACACACCCATATGTATGTGTTACGTATTTTTTTCTCCCTATATACAAATCACTCAAGCTGCATTAAAGAAGACGGCATCTACTATCGCTTCTCGGTCTTTTACCTAAAATCAAGTGTAGAAGCTGGCATCAGAGCCGGCGCTGTGGCGTAGTGGGTAAAGCCACCACCTGCAGTGCTGGCATCCCATATGGACACTGGTTCAAGTCCTGGCTGCTCCACTTCCGATCCAGCTCTCTGCTAAGGCCTGGGAAAAAGGTGGAAGATGGCCCAAGTCCTTGGGCCCCTGCACCCACATGGGAGACCCAGAAGAAGCTCCTGGCTCCTGGTTTCGGACCTGCACAGCTCTGGCTGTTGCAGCCAACTGCGGATGGAAGCCCTCTCTCTCTGCCTCTCCTTCTCTCTGTGTAACTCTGACTTTCAAATAAATAAATAAATCTTCAAAAGAAAAAAAAAAAAAAAGATGGCACCTATATCCTCAACCTCACTAAACAAATATCAAATAAAGTACAAGAATGTCTGATATCAATTAAAAATCCCAGGAGGGGCTGCCATTGTGGTGCACTGGGTGAAGCCATGGCCTGCAACACTAGAATTCCTTGTCTGAGCACCTATTCAAATCCCAGCTATTCCACTTCCAATCCAGCTCCCTGCTAAAGCATCTGGAAGACAGCGGAGGAAGATCCAAGTACCCTGGGCCTCTGCCACCCACATGGGAGACCCAGATGGAGCTCCTGGCTCCTGGCTTCAGCATTTGAGGAGTGAACCAGTGGTATACAGGTATCACACTAAATGTTTTAACAACACTGGGGGAAAAGGCTGGAAAGAGTCCATCAGGTTTTTTTTAAAAAGATGTATTTATTTGAAAGTTACAGAGGAGAAAGAGAATTTTTTTTTTTTTTTTTTTTTTTTTTTTTTAAATTTGAAAGAGTTACACAGAGAGGTCTTCCATCTGCTGATTCATTCCCCAACTGGCTGCAGCAGTGTCATTCCGAAGCCAGAAGCCAGGAACTTCCTCCGGGTCCTCCCATGCAGGTGCAGGGGCCTAAGGACTTGGTTCATCTTCTACTGTTTTCCCAGGCCATAGCAGAGAGCTGGATCAGAAGTGGAGCAGCCAGGACTTGAACCGGTGTCCATATGGGATGCTGGCACTACAGGTAGTGGGTTTAGCCACTAAGCCACAGCGCCGGCCCTGAGAGATCTTTCATCCTCTGGTTCACTCCCCAAATGGCCTCAACGGCTGGAGCTGGGCAGATCAGAAGCCAGGAGCTGCTTCCTGGACTCTGATGTAGGTACAGGGGCCCAAGCACTTGGCCTATCTTCTACTGCTTTCCCAGGCACATTAGCAGGGAGCTGGATCAGAAGAGGAGCAGCCAGGACTCGAACCAGTGCCCATATGGGATGCCAGTACCACAGACAGTGGCTTTACCTGATACACCATGGCGCCAGCTCCCATCCAGGCATTTTTATGATGCCCACCAATAAATAGCAGTACACATGTGGGCAGTGAATGGCTGTGGTTGGTGGTTCTAACAACACAAAACAAAGATCAGTAAGAAAATAATGGGGCCTCGACATACCAAAAGCCAAAGAAGCACTGGTGGTTTTTTTTTGTTTGTTTGTTTTTTGGTTTTTGGTTTTTGGTTTTTGTTTTTTGACAGGCAGAGTGGACAGTGAGAGAGAGACAGAGAGAAAGGTCTTCCTTTTGCCATTGGTTCACCCTCCAATGGCCGCCACGGTAGGCGCGCTGCGGCCGGCGCACCACGCTGATCCGATGGCAGGAGCCAGGTGCTTCTCCTGGTCTCCCATGGGGTGCAGGGCCCAAGAACTTGGACCATCCTCCACTGCACTCCTGGGCCACAGCAGAGAGCTGGCCTGGAAGAGGGACAACTGGGACAGGATCGGTGCCCCGATCGGGACTAGAACCCGGTGTGCCGGCACTGCAAGGCAGAGGATTAGCCTAGTGAGCTGTGGCGCCGGCAGCACTGGTGTTTATAGGTACCTAACATAATGTCTGAGGAACTCAACCAAGTGCTATAATGCTTCAGATACATTAATAAACACATATAAAAATGTTCAACCAGGGGGCAGCGCTGTGGGGTAGTGGGCTAAGCCTCCACCTGCAGCACCAGCATCCCATATGGGTGCCGGTTCCTGTCCCGGCTGCTCCTCTTCTGATCCAGCGCCTTGCTAATGTCCTGGGAAAGCAGAAGATGGCCCAAATATTTGGGCCCCTGAACCCACGTGGGAAACCTTGAAGAAACTCCTGGCTTCTGTCTTTGCATCAGCCTAAGTCTAGCCATTGCAGCCAATGGGCAAGTGAACCAGCAGATGGAAAATCTGTCTATAACTCTACCTCTTAAATAAATAAATTTGTTTTTTTTTTTTTTTTTTTTTTAATGTTAAAACATGGCCAGCGCCACGGCTCAATAGGCTAATCCTCCGCCTGCGGCGCCAGCACCCCAGGTACTAGTCCCGGTCGGGGCACCAGATTCTGTCCCAGTCGCTCCTCTTCCAGTCCAGCTCTCTGCTGTTACCCAGGAGTGCAGTGGAAGATGGCCCAAGTGCTTGGGACCTGCACCCGCATGGGAGACCAGGAGAAGCACCTGGCTCCTGGCTTCGGATCAGCGCGGTGCGCAGGCTGCTGTGCGCCAGCCACAGCGGCCATTCGGGGGTAAACCAACGGAAAAAGGAAGACCTTTCTCTCTGTCTCTCTCTCACTGACCACTCTGCCTGTCAAGAAAAAAAAAAAAAAAAAAAAAGTTCAAACATTACCATCAAGTAACAAATTTTCCAAAAGGAAGCATTTATAAAAAAATTACCGGGACCAGTGCTATGGTGTGGAAGGTTAAGACACCACCTGCTGTGCCAGCATCCCATACGGGGACGGGTTCAAGTTCCAGCTGTACTACTTCTGATCCAGCTCCCTGCTAACACACCTGAGAAAAGCAATGCAAGATGACCCAACTGCTTGGATTCCTGCACCCACACTGAGAGACTAGGAAGAAGCTCCTGGCCCCTGGCTTTGGTCTGGTCCAGCCCTGGATGTTACAGCCATTTGGATGAAAGAGCTCCCTCCATCTTTCCCTCTCTGTGTAACTCTGCTTTCAATTAAGTAAAATTAAAGGAAAAAAATATGACTCTGAGGAAAATTTCTGAGTATATACCTATGTAAAACTTCATCAAGCTACACACCGTTTTGTGCAGTTTATTGTATGTATCTACTTTATTGAGAAGATCTCTGCCTATATTCCATTTTTGGAAATACACTTCATCAAAGTTTAAAAATGTTAGTACCAAAAACCCTGTTAAGGGGATGGAAAGTTAAAAGGAAAGCCTCCCTTTTCCAGACAATAGAGTACCTATGGCATACAGTATCCATGGAATTATTACCTAGCAATACAGCCTACTGACACATCAACCTGGATGGATCTCAAGGACATGCTACTGACTAAAAAAAGCCAATCTCAATGAAAGGTCATACACTGTAACATTCCATTTACACAACATTCTTGAAAGAACAGACCTACAGAAATGGAGAACAGCTTTGCTGCCAGTGAGTTATGAGGGAGGCCCCCATGTTAGGAAAATGGTGCAGTTTTATCTATAGCGCAATCTACATCCTAACACCATCCTAGGCTCTAGCCCCCGCCACCATTGCTGGAAGCCAGGTGGCCACATGGACCAACCACCGGTGTCAAGCTCCACCCCACCCTAATGGGATTCGCTGCTCCTACTTCCCTGCCCACCCTCTGGCGAAGTTTTAAAAGGGCCTATTCCTGAACACGTGGCTCTCTTGGCTCCTCTTGTCTCTCTTCTCTCTCTTTTCTCCTCGCTAGCTCCTCTCATCTCTGTCTCTCTCTTACACTCTCCTCTCTCTTTTCCTTCTTCGTCCCTTCCCTCCAGCCTGCTGGGTTTTCCCCCAATAAACCCTTTCCCTTACTAAGGTGTTTGGTGTGTTCTGTGACAGCCTAACACCCCATAGTTATGAACTACCTCTGTCTACACTGCAGCAGTGGTTACACAAATCTGTATGAGGACAGAGAACTACATGCACATGCTGAACCAATGCCATGCCAACTTTCTTTTTTGAGTTCTGCATAATTCCCTGAAATATAACCAATGGGGGAAGGAAAGGCAAAAGGACTGGGTGAGGAGTACAATGGACCCCTCTATACTATCTCCACAAATTCCTGTGAATCAGTTATTTCAAAATAAAAGATTAAAAAATTAATACTTGGCCGGCGCTGCGGCTCAATAGGCTAATCCTCTGCCTGCGGCGCTGGCACCCCAGGTACTAGTCCCGGTCAGGGCGCCGGATTCTGTCCCTGTCGCCCCTCTTCCAGGCCAGCTCTCTGCTGTGGCCCAGGAGTGCAGTGGAGGATGGCCCAAGTGCTTGGGCCCTACACCCCATGGGAGACCAGGAGAAGCACCTGGCTCCTGCCATCGGATCAGCGCGGTGCGCCTGCCGCAGCACGCCGGTCGCGCCAGCCATTGGAGGGTGAACCAACGGCAAAAGGAAGACCTTTCTCTCTGTCTCTCTCTCACTGTCCACTCTGCCTGTCAAAAAAAAATTTTTTTTTAATACTTACTAGCTGATTTTTTTTTTAAGATTTATGTATTTATTCGAAACGCAGAGTTACAAAGAAAGAAGCAGAGGCAGAGATAGAGAGAGAGGCATTCCATCCACTGGTTAACCACCAAGATGCCCACAACAGCTGGAGCTGTGCCATTCCGAAGCCAGGAGCCAGGAGCTTCTTCCCAGTCCCCCACGCAGGTACAGGGGTCCAAGGAACTGGGCCATCTTCTACTGCTTTCCCAGGCCATAGTAGAGAGCTGGATCAGAAGTGGAGCAGCTGGGACTCAAACCGCACCCATATTGGATGTCAGCACTGCAGGTGGAGGCTTTACCTGCTATACCACAGCGCCAGCCCCTAACTGACATTTTTTTTATTAGTGTAACTAAACCCTGAGGCAAATAGGGTCAAGCAATTTTGTTAACAGCTCTAAGTTAAGAATATGCTGTAGGGGCCAGCACTGTGACACAGCAGGTTAAGCTGCCACCTACAGTGCCAGCGTCCCATATGGGTGCAGATTCAAGTCCCAGCTGATCAAGTTCCGATCCAGCTCCCTGTTAATGAGCCTGGAAAAGCAGCAGAAGATGGCCCAAATTCTTGGGGACCTACTCCTACGGGAAAAACTTGGAGGACGTTCCTGGCTTTGGCCTGGCCCAGCCACCAGGGAATGGAAAATGCTTTCTCTCTGCTTCTCTCTCTGTACCTCTGCCTTTCAAATAAATCCTAAATCTTAAAAAAAAAAAAAAAAAAAAAAAGAATACGCTATAACTCCCAATGATTCACCTGAGGTTTAGCAGCATATGCTGCCTCAACAATTCAAAAAATAAATAACTTACAGAAAATAAATTATTATAATTTTCCAGATCTCAAGTTCCTTAGTTCTATCTTTGGAGAACATCAGCTATCTGCACAGGCCAAGCTATCAGTTAACCTGCATTGACACCTAGCTGCTTCTCTCTTGCAGAGGCTACTGTAGCAGCCTCCTCCCTTGCAGCTCCATGTCACCCCACTACTGCTCTTTCCCTACCCCTTTAACCCTTCTTGGGCACAGCTCAGAGACTTATCTCCCAAAACACCACTTTTCCTCATATTCTATGTTGCCCAGATGGCAGAACTTTATAAGACAGGAAGAAAATTAAAGAGACATATTTCAGTTTAATTTAAGAAAAAAGCTTTAAAAATAAACACAAACCAATACTGCAAAGAGCTGCTTCCTGAGGTAGGGAGTCCTGTGTCACTTGATATATTCAAGCATATGGGAACCTGAACCATCTAAGCTATGAGACCTATCCCAAGCAAGTATCTCTCATTCTCCATCATTTCCCTAAGAGTCAATCCTCCTTTCCTCACCTGTGTTCCAAGCCACCCTCTCAAAGCCAGCCTCCAACTTCCCCCCAACCCTTCCTACCAGCAGTACTCAACAAGGCAAGCACCTACATACACTCATGGCCCTCTGTTCCTCAGCACCTCTCGCATCATCCGCTATTTTTTTTTAAATTATTTTATTTAAAAGGCAGAGTTACAGAGAAAGACAGAAATAGAGAAGTACTCCATCTGCCAGATCACTACCCAAATGGCTCCAACAGTCCAGGATAGGCTGGGCTGAAGCCAGGAGTCAGGAGCATCCTCTAGGTCTCCCATGTGAATGCAGGGGCCCAGGTACCTGGATCCTCCTCCAGCTACCTTCCCAGATGCATTAGCATGGAGCTGGATCCCAAGTGGAACAGCCAGGACCCAAACCAGCGCCCATATGGAATGCCGGTGACGCAGGGGGCGGCCGAATCCACTTCGCCATAGTGTAGGCCGCATCTGCTGTTTTTCATACCTGGATGACTTCCCTCTTCCTGCCTTCCATCTTCCAAGACGCAGTGCAAACTCCAACACGTGCAAGAAACTTTTCCAACCCCATGCTTACTATACCATTCCCCTACCAATCTGGTCATTAATTCTCTTTCATGTCTATATACCCTGATTATCAGCTCTAGGACAATGCAGGATACACAGGATCCTGTCTGCTAGAAGACAGTCTCCATCAGGGACCATACACAATCAACCAGCCCCTTCCCTACTGTGGTTTCTCTGACACAAGCCTCTTCCCAGGAAATCCACTGTTGCCCAGCATACCAATCATTCCTTTGGTCCACTGAATTAAATACAGTTAGAAGCAATATAGATGTACATGAAGGTGTAGCTCAGTCTCTTTGGGTCTTCTGCCCCTCAATCCACCCAGAAATGCCCGTGACCTCTAAGGAAGAAGCAACAGATGGGGCAGAAGTCTCTGAGTCTGGCTTTTGAGATCCAACTGTGAATTGTGACTAATAGACTATAAAACCCTGTCTCAGTACAAATTATTACTCATCACTCCACTTTCAAGTTAACATCACCAATTCTGTTTTTAATGTCTCATCTTTTTCAAACAGGCTTCATTTAGGTATCCCCATCTGTTCCCTAATGTCCCCTTATCCAGCTAAGGGCCCTCTTTTTCTGGTCACAACTCTACTCAAAAACTCTTAAATTACACTTCAGACACCAAGAAGCAGCTCCTATTCTTCATCTACTGTTAATATATACATGTATGGGGAGTGACTGCTAACAGAGATGAGGATTCCTTTTGGGGTGATGGAAATATTCTAGAATTAGAAAAGGGTGACAGCTGCCTAACTCTGGGAATACTGTAAGAGCCACTGAATTATATAATTTAAAAGGGTGAATTATTTATCATTTTACATAAAGATAAGAGGGACAAGTATTGTTGTAAAGATTAAGCTACCAAAGAAGAAAAAGAAACCAATTTAATTACCACCATGGTAAGAGCTAGCAAGAGAAAGGCAAGAATGGCCTAACCACAGGACAGCTATGGACGGTAAAGTTCCACAGAGAGAAACAAGCACATCTAAGAAGTACATGAATACCTCGGCTCACACAAGGAAGCTGCTCACCACCAGCTTCAGCTGATCAGAAGTACAGTGACACTCCCAAATTGCAGGGATTTTTATGTTAAGCAAACACTGACTGGCTCCCAATCACACAGGAAGCTCGGCTGGATGCTGCATTAGCCTTGAGGTCAAATGACCCAAGTTTTACATATAAAATGTTTTACATTATTGTTGGGGCTGGTGCTGTGGCACAGCGGGTAAAGCCACCGCCTGTATCACCAACAACTCATACGGGCACCAGTTGGAGCCCCAGCTGCTGCACTTCAGATTCAGCTCCCCACTAAGGCACCTGGAAAAACAGTGAAGATGACCCAAGTCCTTGGGCCCCTGCTCCCATGTAGGAGACCAGAAAAGAAGCTCCTGGCTTCAACTTGGTCCAGCCCTGGCTGTGGTGACCATTTGGGGAGTGAACCAGCAGATGGAAGATTCTCTGTCTCTCCCCTCTAACTCTGCCTTACAAATAAATAAATAAAATAAAAATAAAAAATAAAATATTTAAATGTTAGTGTTTATTATTCAGGGACTAATAATAAAGAAAGTTAAGTGGGGCCGGCATTGTGACGCAACAGGTTATGCTGCCACCTGTGATGCCAGCGTCCCACACCGCCCAGGTTCAAATTCCCAGCTGCTCCATTTCCCATCCAGCTCCCCAACGTGCCTGGGACAGCAGCAGAGGACAGCTGAATTGTTTGGGTCCCTGCACCCAAATGGAAAACCGGATGAAGTTTTGGCCTCCTGCGTTCAGCCTTCAGCCTGGCCAGCCCTGGCCATTGTGACCATTTGGGGAATGAACAAGCAGATTGAAGATATTTCTTGCTCTCTCACTCTCTTTCTCTCCCCTTCCCATCCCCTTTCTGTTACTCTACCTTTCAAATACATTTTTTTTTTAAGCTTTATTTATTTATTTGGAAGGCAGAGTTACAGAAAGGCAGAAGTAGAGACAGAGAGCTCTTCCATCCACTAGTTTTCTCCCCAAATGGCCGCAACAGCCAGAGCTGAGCTGATTCGAAGCCAGGCGCTTCTCCTGGGTCTCCCAAGTGGGTACAGGGGCCCAAGGACTAGGGCCATCTTCTACTACTTACAGGGCATAGTAGAGAGCTGGACTGGAAGAGGAGCAGCTGGGACTAGAACAGGTGCCCATATGGGATGCTGGCAATGCAGGTGGAGGATTAACCTACTGCACCACAGCGCTGGCCCCTCTGTCTCTGAAATCAGAAGTTTCTCTGATGGAAATGTGTAACAACCATGCAGCTCCCTAAAACACCCCACAACTCTGAAGGTATATCTGGATTTCTCTTTTCTTATTATTATTTATATCTGTGAAAAAATTTTATGGGTTTCTGAATCATAACCTTGCAGTTATTTATGATCATGATCAAGTCACCAAAATTTGCCATCTCCCAGGGCAGGGGGAGCTATAACCGAAATGTAACTGCCTCCTATCATCTCAATTGAAGCAGATACGCAAAGTTGAAACTGCTATTTTTTCTTGGCTTACTTTGATCTTTGGAGCATCTTAACAAATGGTGGTAAAATCTCTCATCTGTCATAAATAGAGCAAAATATATATCATGGAAGTTATTAATCCGAGATTCTTTAATCCACATGTCATGCTGGCTATATTTCTGCTCACTCATCATTTGGAACCCTGTAGTGGTGTTAAGACGCCTGCACAATCTTTGACCCCCTCCTTAAAAAAAAAAAAAAAGCTGAATTTGGGGCCAAGTGCCATAGCACACGAGGTTAATCCTCCGCCTGTGGCACTGGCATCCCATATGGGTGCCGGTTCTAGTCCCAGCTGCTCCTCTTCCAGTCCAGCTCTCTGCTGTGGCCCGGGAGGGCAGTGGAGGATGGCCCAAGTGCTTGGGCCCCTGCACCCGCATGGAGACCTGGAGGAAGCACCTGGCTCCTGGCTTTGCACCAGGGCAGCTCCGGCCGTTGCAACCATTTCAGGAGTGAACCAACGGAAGGAAGACCTTTCTGTCTTTCTCTCTCACTGTCTGTAACTCTACCTGTCAAATAAATAAATAAAATCTTTAAAAAAAAAAAAAGCAGAATTTAACCTTGATCTCTTTGAAGGTGAGACTCAATTCTACGAGTAGAATGCCGTGGTATTATTACTGTCTACCTTGAAGGCAAGGCTACACAAAGGCGGTACATGGGTTATTCAGCCTGAGAAAAGCTAGCTGCTCTGCCAAGAGGGCACCAGGAGGTCCTTTGCTACAGTCAGTACTCATTCGCTAAGCACGCAGATGATCTGCCTTAGAAGCAGGTTTCACATGACAGCAGCTCCAACCCATCCTGAATCCCTGACCCGCAGAAAACAATGGAAGATAAGTCTTGTTTGTTCTAAGCTATCAACTTTTAGAATAATTCGTTGGGCAACAAAATAAGATTAAATACAGTTTCCTGGCCTGAATTCAGTTGTTCTCAGCATTTATGCAAAACCTCGACCTAACAGCTGAGGATTTCACTGAGAATGTATATGCTTATAAAAAAAGACGCATGTCCACTGAAATGACTGCTAAATGATGAGTAAGAGGATTTCTCTGTTCTGAGTCAGTGCTAATTTTGTTTAGATTAGGGTCTGGCAAATATTTTCTGTATAGAAGCAGGTAGTGTTTTAGGCTTTACTAGCTGTGAGGTCTCTACTGGAATTCTTCAGCTGTGCTGTTGTACTAGGAAAATAGCTATACACAGTATCTAAACAAATGGTCATAGGTTCCCATAGGATTTATCTAGAAAGCAAAGAGGTACACTAGGTTTGGCTCACAGGCTGTAGTTTGCTAACTCTGATCTAGGATCTTCCCAAACTTTTAAGGATATGAGCTTACTGTTTTCAAGAAAGTATTTATTTCTAACATCTTTGAGCCAAAACTTAACATGTCTTTGAGTCTGTACTTGCCTTGTGCTTTCTGTATAATCATAATTACCAGAAACATAAAAGTATATACATACAATTTTTGCAATGTAACTTCTTTTTATTAAAATTTATTTATTTGAGGGGCCAGCGCTGTGGTGTAGCAGATAAGGCCGCTGACTGCAGTGCTGGCATCCCATGTGTGCACCAGTTCAACACCCAGCTGTTCCACTTCCAATCCAGCTCTCCACTGTGGACTGGGAAGCAGTAAAAGATGATCCAAATCCTTGGGCCCCTGTACCTGCATGGGAGACGCAGAAGAAGCTCCTGGCTCCTGAATAGCCCACAGCTGCAGCCATTGGGGCCATCTGGGAAGTGAACCCACGGATGGAAAACCCTTCTCTCTGTCTCTCCTTCTCTTTCTGCCTCTGCAACTCTGCCTTTCAAATCAACAATTAAAAAAAACCAAAAAACACTGTACCATGCTATATAGTATCCCCCCAGAAAATCATGTCTACCTGGAACTTAATTTGACTTCAGAAATGAGTCTCTGCAAAGTTATATATTAAGGTTATACTGCCTGAGGATATGTCCTAATTCAATGACTGATGTTTTTATAAGGAGTGAAATGTAAACAGAGGGAGAATAGCATATGATAGTAGAGACTGGAGTGATGTCACTACAAGCCACAAGTAAGGATTGCTGACAATCACCAGAAGCCAGGAGATAGGCATGGAACACACTGTCCTAGAGCCCCAGGAAGGGACCAAGCATGCTGACTCCTGACTGCAGATGTCTGGCCTCCAAAACTCTCAGCTACTCTTCTCAGATACCACATTCATAATAATTTGTTTATGGTAGGCCCATGAATCTAATACACTCGCCTATTATGAAATTTCAATAATCTCATCATTCGTACTATTAGAAATACTTATCTTCAGCCTGAGAACTGAGAATAATATTCACCATTCAAGGTTTAGAGTTCACAATTTCAGATTAACAATAAGGGATGTTATCTCTACTTAATGCCCTGCCCCTTCCTGGGTACAAAAATGAATCTGGTATATAAAGAACTGAAAATGAATCATGATGAAGAATGGGGTGGGAGAGGGAGTGGGAGATGGGATGGTTGCAGGTGGGAGGGAGGTTATGGGAGGAAAAGCCGCTATAATTCAAAAGATCTACTTTGGAAATTCATATTTATTAAATAAAAGTTGAAAAGAAAAAAATGAATCTGACCTAAGTCTCCACTGGTCTAATGCACTGTGCTGTCAGGCACCAGAAATCCAGTGAGGTCTACCAAAAGGCTGGCAATGCACTAGTACACAGAGGGGCTAATTCAGCTGATACCTAACAGCTTATAAAATCCTCTATCTTCGTTGATGTCCTCCTACTGAAACCTAAGTCTATCTCACACAACACTACAGGTTCCAAGAAGTTTATCTGCCAGATTTAAAGTCTTCTTTTTCACTTGTAACACAATAATGATGAAAACTTTGCCCACAGTTACCACTGGTAGGCTACAGATCACCATTTCATCTTCTGTGTATTTGAAATTTCCCAAAACATGATTATTTTAAGCCCAATTTACATCCAACTCAAACCAGCACAAATATACATGGTTGACTTAACATACCAATGTAACAGAATAATGAAATCAGATTACTGAATATTATCAGACTAAACACTTGCATCTTACCGCTTTCATTTCCTCAGCATGAACTAAAGAGAGGAATCATGAGGACAGCATTGTGGTACAGTGATTTAACTTGTCACCTGCAACGCCAGCATCCCATATCAGAGCATCAGTTCAACTCCTAATTGCTCTGCTTCCAATCCAGTTCCCCCCACAATGCACCTGGGAAAGCAGAAGACAACCCAAGTGGTTTGGTCCTTATCACCCATGTAAGAGACCTAGATGGGGCTCCTGGCTTCCACCTGGAAAAATCTCAGCCATTGCAGCCTTTCAAATCAAAGTTGTTTTTGTTTGTTTTTTAAAGGCAGAGTTACAGAGAGAGAAGACAAAGAGATCTTCCATCCACTGGTTCACTCCCCAGATGGCCACAACAGCCAGAGCTGGGCCAGGCTGAAGCCAGGAACGGGGAGCTTCTTCAGGGTCTCCCACATGAGTGCACGGACCATCTTCCCCTGCTTTCTCAGGCACATTATTAGCAGGAAGCTGGATTGGAAGTGGAGCAGCTGGATCTCAAGCTGGTGCCGATATAGGATGCCAACATCACAGGCGGATGTTTAACCTGCTATGCCTCAATACCAACCAAATAATTCTTATATTTTTTAAAAGATTTATTTATTTATTTGAGAAGCAGAGTTACATAGAAACAGAGATCTTTCAAACACTGGCTCACTCCCCAAATGGCCGCAACAACCAGAGCTTTTCCCGGGTCACCAAGTAGGTGCAGAGGCCCAAGGACTTGGGCCATCTTCCACTGCTTTCCCAGGCACATATGTAGGGAACTCAACTGGAAATGGAGCAACCAAGACTCAAACTCACACCCATACAGGATGCCGGCACTGTCAATGGCAGCTTAACCTAGAATGCCACAGCATTCTTTAAAAAATAATAATAATAAAGAGGCACCATACAGGATAAAAAGTCCCATTTATTTCCTATCAAATTGTGTTACAACATTTCTAAAGCTTAATATTACATGAAACCCCTAAAAGTAGTAGATTCAGAGTTTCCAAAGAGACGTTCCTTTGTAAGCATCTCTCTTGATTAAAATATGACCCAATAGAACTTAAACACATCTCTGATAACTGGTAACTGAATATCTTAAGTTACTCAGCAATTGGCAAGCATGAGAATGAGAACATTGACCACAAAATATCTCTTTCAAAGACCGATTTTCTAGAACGGCTTTTTTAAAAAAAATATATAAAGTGATATTGGCCTACCTTGTTTCCGAACATCCTCCACAGCAGCCACAAGCTCCTCCTTGAGAAACTGACTCTCTTTTGCAATTTTATCCCCCTTCTCCAGGAAATTCTCAGTTGCTTGTTCAACAGACGCAGCCAAAACATGAGCCTTCTTAGAACGACCTCGCTTTTTATTAGAGGGCCCCTTGCTATTTGTGTTTACCAGGGTTGTGACCTAAAAGTTTCATTTTTAAAAAAGTAAATTTCAGTCAACTGAAATGAAAATAGAAAGGATAACATCTTTAAAGACAGTAAGAGTAAGTTATTCACAAAGAAATGAAACATCACATTTATGACATTCCACTAAGCATTAACAAATAACTTACCTCCATCTCTACATTTAAGACATACAGCAATGTTACTATAGTTTCTAAAATAATTTTGCTTTCCCAGTATATGAAACAAATATAAAATGCACTTCAACTCTTTAAATATAATCAATACGTTTTCAGTTTGATTTTACAAATTCAACAGTGATTAGAGACAAGTTATCCATACTACAGGAGTATGCCACCAAGAAGTTCTAGAGAAAGATAAACAGTGAAATGATTTGCGCCTGGCATTGTGGCGTAGCAGGTAACACCACTGCCTGTGATGCCAGCATCCTATGTGGGTGCTGTTGTTTGTTGGTGACCAAGAAGCTTTCAGCTCCTGGCTTCAGACTGGCCAGCGCTGGCTGTAGCAGCCATCTGCATGGTGAATCAGTGGATTGAAAAATCCCTTGGCTGTTTCCCCCTCTAACTCTTTCAAAATAAATAAATAAATCTTTAGCGGGGGGGGGGGGGAGCACAATGCACTGATTAGCTTTACCTGGAGGTTACATTTCACCATTTCTTTTTAAAGATTTATTTATTTATTTGAAAGTCAGAGTTACGCAGAAAGAAGGAGAGGCAGAGAGAGAGAGACAGAGGTCTTCCATCCGCTGGTTCACTCCCCAGTTGGCCGCAACGGCCAGAGCTGCGTCGATCCGAAGCCAGGAACCAGGAGTTTCTTCCAGGTCTCTCATGCGGGTGCAAGGACCCAAGGACTTGGGCCATCTTCTACTGCTTTCCCAGGCCATAGCAGAGAGCTGGATCGAAAGTGAAGCAGCCAGGACTCGAACAGCACCCATATGCGATGCCGGCACTGCAGGCGGCAGCTTTACCCACTACGCCACAGCACCGGCCCCTCACCACTGTTTCAATCTTTACAAAATGTTTTAAGATAATCTGCTTCTGAAGTCTTGTCGTTGTTTATTCATGTAAATCTCAGCAATTAATTAGTAAAGGCTCTTCATAAAGTAAGGAATGATTGCCCAAAGTAGCCTACTGTGATGATGGTTTAACTCCCAGAATCATCATTAACATGTGTAACACCAGATGATCTGTAGGTTGAAGATGATTAAAGATTTGTTACAACGCAAATTTGCCAAATAGAAGACCTACTGAGGGCTACAGTAGATGGGCTACAACCAAGTAAATATTTCAAAGTCTTACCAAACACTCCTACATATAGATATATAAAATACTTGTTTATATTTATGAGTTGGGATGGAGTCTTAAAAAGTACATACCACTTGAACCTCATTTTATCTCTCCCTCTCCTATACTCTTACACTTATTCACACTGATGACAACTATGGCAAACCAAACGTACACAGCTAGTTGCTAACGATTAATGAAACGTCATCACTCTGTTAATCAGTAGTTGTAACAGAACACACTAAAACTATATCCTCACACTGAATTACCTTCTAAGTAATCCTACACAACCAAAGATCCCACCTTGGTTGGGTGCGCCCTCTGAAGAAGGGTGAAGAGCTTTACAAAGTGAAAACACTTGGAAAGATTGAAGAAAATGGTAGTAAGCTAAGGCCAGCACTGTGGCAAGTAAGCTAAGCCTCTGCCTGTGGTGCAGGCATCCCACGTAACTACCAGTTGGTGTCTCAGCTGCTCCTCTCCCAGCCTAGCTCTCAGCTATGGCCTGGAAAAGCAGTAGAAGACAGCCAAAATGCTTGGGCCTCTGTACCACACGAAAGACCCAGGAGAAGCTTCAGGCTCCTAGCTTTGGATCAGCTCAGCTCCTGCCATTGTGGCCATCTGGGGAGTGAACCTGTGGATGGGAGAACTTTCTTTCTATCTTTAACTATACCTCTCAAATAAAATCTTTAAAAAAGTAAAGAAAGAAAATGGTAGTCAGCCATGTCCTAAAGGGTTCGAAAAACCCAGGCATCACTATTTAACTACTATCAGAGCCGAGTCATCAACTACTATCAACCTCAACTCAGCCACTCAGAGTAAGGCTTTGAACTAAGTAATGTCACTCTGTGCACAGCCTAGTGCGACAGACTCATGTTACAACAGCCATGTGCTTGTATTCTCAGATTCTTACCTGAGTGACAAGAGGCTCCAACAGTCTTTCCACTGCCAGAGTCCTGATCTCCAGGCTTTTGGGGTCCCATTTGAAATTTATGTTGCCTGTATGGACAGCAGTCATTTCTAGGGCAAAAACAAAAAGGAAAGTCAAACTCCAAACACAAGATGAAATACATTAACAAATCTCCACTGCTTAAGGGCTTTGTCAGGAAAACTACTTTCACCACAAGATAAAGAATTTTAACTGGCCTGGCACAACAAAGACCAAGTAACCTACAATCACCTACACTTAACGACGACCCTGTTGTCCCCAACACTAGAGGTGCTACAAGGGGGCATTCCCAGACATGCAGCGCCATTCCCTTTGGGGCTTTCTGGCATGGAGACAGGTCCACTTCTAGTCTCTATCCCACCCCACTTGACTTGAGGAGGATGAAAACCAAAGTAAACGAATGCCACTTTTAAAAGAAATCTCCTCAGAAATGAATATAGAAGATCCTGTTTTTTCTGACTCCACATTTATACTACATATTATCTAACAGGGACGCTTCACTGCGTATTTTGATGGATTCTTTGAGACTATCTTGTCTTACTCTATTAAAACATAATGCTTGAGTCTGCTGCCCTCCACATCTACAGCCATTATCACTCTTAGCCAGAGGAAACTTCAAGTCGCCCTTAGTTAAACATCACTGCATCACTGCCAAGGCAAACTTCCATTAGAAGAGGCTGTAAGAGTATGGGAAAGGGTGGGTGCTTGGAGCAGCAATTATGATACCTCCCGGGATGTCCACATCCCATATCAGAGTCCTTAGCTTCCTGTCCTGGCTCATTTTGAGTTCCAGCTTCCAGCTAATGTACACCCTGGAAGGCAGCAAGTGATGGCTCAAGTACTCGGGTCCCTGCCACCCAAGTGGGAGACCCAGGTTCTGTTCTGGACTCCTGGCTTCAGTCCAGCCTGGCCCAGCCATAGCTACTGATGGCATCTGGGGAGTAGACAGAGAACCTCTAGCTCTCTCTCCTTCTTTCTGTCTGTGCTCTTCAAATAAATTAAATAAATTTAAAGATTAAAATTAAGAGATTAGAGGGGAAAAAATTACATAACAGAAAAAGACCAGCAATGTGATGCTGGCATCCTATATTGGAGCGCTGGTTTGAAATGTAGTAGCTCTGCCTCCAATCCAACTCCCTGTTAACGTGCCTTTGATGGTAGTGGAAGATGGCCCAAGTACTTGGGCTCCTGCTACCCACGTGGGAGACTAAGATGAAGTTCCTGGCTTCAACCTGGCCCAGCCCTGACTGTTTGAGTCATTTAGGGAATAAACCAGCAGATGAAAAATCCACTTTCATCTCTTCGCATTTAAAATTATTAGGGGCCAGCATAGTGGCCTAGTGAGTAAAGCCACCACACACAACACTTGCATCCCACATAGGTGCCAGTTCATGTCCTGGCTGCTCCAATTCCAATCCTGCTCCCTGCTATGCTAATGGACTGAGGAAAGCCCAAGTGTCCACACTGTGGTCTAACAGGTTAAGCTGCTGCCTGCGGCGATGGCATCTTGTTTGGATGCCAGTTCAAGTCCCAGATGCTACACTTCCAATCCAGCTCCCTGCTAATGCACCTGTGAAAGCAGAAGATGGCCCAAGTGCTTGGGCCCTTGTCACCCATGTGAGAAATCCAGAAGAAGCTCCTGGCTTCAGCCCATCCCAGTCCAGGCCACTATGGCCGTCTAGGGAGTAAAGCAATGGATTAAAGGTCTCTGTCTCTCCTCTTTCAAATAAGTATTTTTTTAAGTTAAGAATCTTTTTTAAAAAATAACAAAAATATCACTGAACCAACACACAACTACCTAAATAAATATCCTATGACCACAGGTATTCTCAAAACAGAAGAGATGGGAGAGGGAATCTCTTTACACTATGTAGAAGAGAATTAGAAAATTACCATGGTAATAACTGAGACAAGGATCATCAATGGATCTAAAAAAACATTAAGTTAAAGGTTACTAAGTAATAGGATATTTAAAAAGTGCCAAAGTATCACCTGACATACTAATAAAGGACAAGAAACTTTTTTTTTTTTGACAGTTAGAGTTAGACAGTGAGAGAGAGAGAAAGAGAGAGACAGACAGACAGAAAGGTCTTCCTTCCGTTGGTTCACTCCCCAAATGGCCGCTACAGCTGGAGCTGCGCCGATCCGAAGCCAGGAACCAGGTGCTTCCTCCTGGTCTCCCATGCAGGTGCATGTTACCAAGCACTTGGGCCATCCTCCACTGCCCTCCTGGACCACAGCAGAGAGCTGGAGTGGAAGAGGAGCAGCCAGGACTAGAACTCCGCGCCCATATGGGATGCCGGTGCCGTAGGTGGAGGATTAACCAAGTGAGCCATGGTGCCGGCCAAGATACATCTTTATAATGATGATATCTCATGTCACCACCTTAAGCAAATAATTAAAATAAGTGCTAATAATGGGACACCTGGTATTAAATGTCTCTTTTAAGAAGAAATAGGAAGTACCCTTTATCACCCATAATGTATTCTTGAGAAAACAGCTGTTTTACATGTTTAGCCTGAGTCTAATCAACTTCCTTCATGGAGATTCAAATATTTGCTTTTAATGCGGTGGATCCCTTTGGAAGTCTTATGGAGCCTATACCCCAACATTGTTCAACAGAAATACAATATGGAGACACATTATAATCTAAAATTTCCTAGTTGTCACACTGAAAAAAGTGAAAAGAAATTGGTGTGGGGTCAGCACTGTGAGCAGGCGCCCCTACAGGAGCACTTATTCTAGATCCAGCTGCTCTGATTCCAATCCAGCTCCCTACTAATGCACCTGGAAAGCAGAAGCAGCTGGTCCAAGTACTTGGGCTACTGCCACTCAGGTGGGAGACCTAGCAGTTCTTGCTCCTGCTCAGCCCAGCCTAACCACAGCTGTTGCGGGTACTCAGGGAGTCAACCAGTGCATACATGCTTGCTCTGTCACTCCACCTTTCAAATAAATCTTTTAAACATGTATTTCAGAAAAAACAAATGTGTGATACAGTAAAATACCTGCTCCTTTATTAATTAAGATCTGACAAGAGGTCTCAAAACTACAAGAAATAAAGAATATATACTTTTTTAAAGAGTTACTTATTACTTGAAAGGCAGCATTACAGAGCAGGGGGAATGGAGATACAGCATGCATGCATGCGCGCACACACACACACACACCACACACGGTGGGGGTATCTTCCATTGGCTGGTTCACTCTCCAAATACCCACAATGGATGGGGCTGGGTCAGGCCAAAACCAAGAGCCTGGAACTCCATCTGGGTGGTGGAGGCCTAAGCACTCCTATCAACTGCTGCTGCTTCCCAAGAGACATTAGAAGGGAGTTGGATCCGATGTGGAGCAGTCAGGACTTGAACCAGTGCCCGTATGGATGACGGATTCTCAGAGGTGACTTAACCCACTATACCACACTCAGACCCTATATATACATATTTTATTCAAAAACTCTTTATTACCACTATTGCAGATATGAAAAGCCCTGATACTCCTACTGTGCCAAAGTTACAAATACAGCTTAAATGTGTAGTTTGCTGTCTACATTCATAGAAAGAAACGCTAATTTCCTGTTAGAGAGTAAGGAAAACAAAATTTTCCAATCCAAACTCACTGACTCTAGGTTAAGAAACCCTAATCTACACTAACTTTCAAGAACAGAAGCATGTTAAGCAACACAAGACAGAGACAAATACAGAATACAGAGCATCCTACAAGGCTCTGTAACGTCAGGCTGTAACTCTTCAAACTGTCTTGCACAGGCAGGATATGGGAAGCCTGTTCTACACTGAGACATATGCACACAAAGCAATACATGTACCTTGTCTGGAACTTGATTAGAAACAAGCTCTAAACATTCATAGGAAACTAGTCAATCATTAGTATGAAATTTTAATTATAGAATTTCTGTTCAATTTCTCAGAAACAGTAACAGAATTTTGACTGTGCAGAAATGTATTTTCGAGAGACATGCTGAAATACTCAGGGAAAAATGTCAAGATATTAAATCTTGGCCGGCGCCGTGGCTCAACAGGCTAATCCTCCACCTTGCGGCGCCGGCACACCAGGTTCTAGTCCCGGTTGGGGCGCCGGATTCTATCCCGGTTGCCCCTCTTCCAGGCCAACTCTCTGCTATGGCCCAGGAAGGCAGTGGAGGATGGCCCAAGTCCTTGGGCCCTGCACCCGCATGGGAGACCAGGAGAAGCACCTGGCTCCTGGCTTCGCATCAGTGCAATGCACCGGCCGCAGCGGCCATTGGAGGGTGAACCAACGGAAGGAAGACCTTTCTCTCTGTCTCTCTCTCTCACTATCCACTCTGCCTGTCAAAATATATATATATATTAAATATTAGTTAAAAATTCAAGGAGTTCAAGGAATGATTAAAAGTACTTTTGGCTGGCACCGTGGCTCAACAGGCTAATCCTCCGCCTTGCGGCGCAAGGCACACCGGGTTCTAGTCCCGGTTGCCACTCTTCCAGGCCAGCTCTCTGCTATGGTCAGGGAGTGCAGTGGAGGAGAGCCCAAGCCCCATGGGAGACCAGGAGAAGCACCTGGCTCCTGGCTTCAGATCAGTGCGGTGCACCGGCCGCAGTGCACCGGCCACGGCGGCCATTGGAGGGTGAACCAACGGCAAAAGGAAGACCTTTCTCTCAGTCTCTCTCTCTCTCTCTCACTATCCACTCTGCCTGTCAAAAATAATTTAAAAAAAAAAAAACCTTTTAACTGTTGAATATATGTGGAGGTCTATAGGTCAATGTTCATAATTCATTTTTTTGAGAGATCGAGGCCAACAGCCCAAGAGAGAGCGCTCCCATCCACTGGTTCACTCCCTAAATGCCCACAAAAGCCAGAACTGGGCATGGCTGAAGCAGAGAACCAGGAACTCCATCCCCGTATCTCACCTGGGGAGCAGGGACTTAACTACTTGATCCTTTATCTGATGCCTGCCAGGACGCACACTAGCAGGAAGCCGAAGTCAGGGACACAGATGTTCCAAATGGCAGTTTAACCACAAGGTCAAAGGTCTGCCACCCTTTAACTTCTTTGTGTATCTGAAATTTCTCATTTTCTTTTTTAAAAAAATATATATATTTGAAAGGCAGAGTTACAGAGAATGAGAGAGAGATTGAGAGAGATCTTCTATCCACTGGTTCACTCCCCAAATGACAACACCAGGGCTGGGCCAGGCAGAAGCCAGGAGCTTCTTCAGGGTCTCCCACAGGGGAGAGACCTGAATGAAGCTCCTGGCTATCGCCTGGCCCAGTCCCAGCCATTGCAGCCATTTGGGGAGTAAACCAGTGGATAGAAGATGTCTCTGTCTCTCCTTCTCTCTCTGTGCCTCTCAAATAAATTTCTTTTTAAAAAAAAAATCTAAATTTTCATCATTACATTGTGGTTACCCCAAGCATCAAAAAATGCTAAAATCACTGAGATGGGGATGCCTAAAGGAGTCTGGATTTGCCTAATCTGGTAACACAGAATGCCAGGTGCCAGAGAATTTGTTTCACTGCAGGTGGGCAAATTTGCTCTTACAGGCCCATGCTTGGGTTTTTAAAGGTTATTTGACCACTAAACTGATCAACCCAAGTCAGTAAACCTTAGGAGACAGAATGCTCTGGACTGCTAAAGGGCTGCAGACAGTTCAAGCAAATGTCATCAAATGTCACAGATAAGACATTTCAGAAGAAACTATTTGCCTGGTGTATCCTACATTCCACAAGCCCTGCTTCAACACAAATGAAACAGAACTTTCAAGATTTTAGAGGGAGGGAACCAAGTGGCAACTTAAGTGAAGCTAGCTGAAGTGGACATTTAGATACATGTGGTCACATCCGTACTTAATTATTAAACAAGAACATAATGCAGTTTTCCAAAGAAATATACTCTTCTGCTTTTCTTGAAATGATCATTTCTTGGCTTTTCATTTTCCTAATTTTGTTTTTCTGTTTTTTAAGATTTATTTTTTAGATGAAAGTCAGAGTTACAGAAAGAGGAGAGACATAAAGAGCTCTTCCATCCACTGGTTCACTCCCCAGATGGCCACAATGACCAGAGCTGTGCTGATTCAGAGCCAGGAGCTTCTTCCAGGTCTCCCATGTGGGTACAGGGGCCCAAGCACTTGGGTCATCTTCTACGGCTTTCCCAGGCCATAGCAGAGAGCTGGATTGGAAGTAGAGCAGCCAGGACATGAACTGGCACCCATATGGGATGCCAGCACTGCAGACAGTAGCTTTACCCACTACGCCACAGGCCCAACCTCCACATCTTCTTAAGTAATGTCTCTGAGAAGGTTTCCTTCTTTCCCCATAAAAATTCATGAGACTCAGGTACTCGCTAAAGGGGTTAAAAGCAAAGGACTCAATCACTCCTTTACATTCAGAAACTTGAACTATACTGACACTTGAAAATTGAGAACTCATTCAGTGTTTTCAAAATTTTCAATATGCATGATGGAAACGGACTGCCTGGTACAAGCACCTTTAATCAAGTCCTGCCAAGAGTGACATTGAACATTATTAAACCATGCTAGCAAGTCAAGTTGTGCTTTCAATGACTCCAACCCTAAGAGGATTTCAAAAAAGGAAAATAGAGAACTTAAAAGTTAGAGAGAACGTGCTGCACTGAAAAGAACACCAACTTCTGTTACCAACTGTGTCACTAACTTATTCCCTTGACCTTGGGCAAGTCATTGCACCCTTCTAGATCCTCTGCTTGAATGAGGTTCAATTCTTTTTTTTTTTTTTTTTAACTTTTATTTAGTAGATACAAATTTCCAAAGTACACTTTGTGGATTACAATGGCTCCCCCCCCCCATAACTTCCCTCCCACCCACAACCCTCCCATCTCCCGCTCCCTCTCCCATTCCATTCACATCAAGATTCATTTTCAATTATCTTTATATACAGAAGATCAATTTAGTATATATTAAGTAAAGATTTCATCAGTTTGCCTCCACACGAAGTGCCAAATACTGTTTGAGTACTAGTCATATCATTAATTCACATTGAACTACAGAATGAGGTTGAATTCTATACTCTAAGCCCTGCCAGCCCTGACATTGTAATGCTCTTTTCATTTATGTTCTCTCAACAGTCTTTGAATTGTTTTATTCAACTTAATTTTCTCAGGTTTAGAATGTGTTTTTTCTAGCTATATTTTAGGGTTAAGGATATAATGATGCTTTGTGATTCTTTACACCCCGTAACTCAGTGGCCCTGTGCTTTGTGCAGGCAGGCAGGCATTAACTGAACCGAATTTCTGCCAGCTGATTTGAAAATATTTACAAGCCTCCAAGAAAAAGGCTTCTGCCTTAATCTTAGTCATATCTTCTGGTCATCTACAATTAATGGTATTGCTCAAAGACGCTAAACAAATAACTTCTAAACTCTTGGCAGTTTCTAGCTTTCCAATTAACTTACAGAACACTCCTTCGCAAGATCTATTACAAAACATACTGGAGCTAGCCAACCTTAATGAATTACAGCAACCTTAGGTTTCCAAGAGGAACTGTGGTTAGTGGAACTAAATAAAAAGTTAAACTGTAGTTATTCAGTCTTCATTACCTCATAAATGGCAATCCTGGCTATAAAACAAAAAGTCTGCTATAAATTCAAAAAGGGGGTAGCGATGTAGTCATCTGACTAGTACTCTTTATGAAACAAGAGAAATGGAGAAGCACTAAGGAAAAAATAAAAGCACACTTCCATCAGAGTCAAGGGGCTGAGGGCTGGCAAACGACCCCAATCCTGCAAAGACAGGCACACCTTCTCAAAAGCAGGCAGAGGCTCATTACAGGGGCTTGGCCACATCATTCTGAAATGTGTCTACTGCAAAGTTTTACACAATCCTTAACCAAGCTACTGAATGCCAATTTTTTTTAACAGCAAGGTTAAGTTAATGAAATATTAGGGTGGTTCATTTAAATGCCAAATCAGGAAATTTAGAAATTAAAAGTATCTAAAGCAACAAAACTGTCACACTGCACAAAATATAGCATTGCAGATTACTCAGTGCTGTCACAGTTACACCAGGTTGCATTCGTGTTAAGCAGAGCTAACAAAGCTATAGGAATCTCTCAATTTCCTGGTAACTACAAAAAAAAAAGACACAGGGTAACCCTGATAATTAAGGCTCCCGTCCCCCTCACCTGTCACCTTCTGCTTCTAAACTGTAAACCAACTGAGGTCTGAGGGGAAGGGTAAGAAAGTAACAAGTATAAACATGCACAAAGTCCAAGGAAACAGTTCCCTTTTCTAATCACAACTGCAATGTTACCATCCATAACAATTCTGAGTCTATGTTAAACCTGAGAGCCAAAATAAAAAGGTTCCAAGTACCTAACACAAAGCAACTGGATTAATGAGCCAGCCATCATCTGTCTGACCAACCCACACATATTTTATATCAGACATTCATATTGCCACAGAAGTTGTCACTCTCCTTTCAAATATAAGGATCTAAGGGCAAAAGGACATTCGGCAAATCCTTTAAAAAATAATTACAATAGGCAGCAGACATTTGGCACAGCAGTCAAGTGACTGCTTGGAATGCCTATATCCCATACCAGAGAACCTGGTTTGAATCCCAGCTCAGTTTGTGATCCAGCACCAGGTGATGGCTCAAGTATTTGGGTGGGTCCTTAACACCACTATGGGAGACCTGGATGGAGTTCTGGGCTCCTGGCTCTGGCAAGGCCCTGGCCTGGCTGCTGCAGACATTTGGGGAGTGAACCAGCAGATGAAGACCTGACTCTTTCTCCTTCTCTTTCAAATAACATGAAAACAATTTAAATGTTTCTAAATAAAGCAAAATTCCAAAAATAATCATAAAACTATTAAATCATTCTTAATGTTGTTCCTTTTCTTATTTTCTTGAGAACACCAAAGGCAATGGGGAAACACAGGGAACACATAATCAAAGAAATGTCATGTCCCTGGGGCCAGCATTGTGGCGCAGCTAGTTAGGCTACCACCTGCAATGCTGGCATTCTTTATTGGTTTCCACTCCTGGCAACTCCACTTCAATGCGGCTCCCTGCTGGTATGCCTGGGAAAGCAGGAGAGGATGGCTCAGGTACTTAGGCCCCTGCCATCAACATGGTGGACCCAGATGAAACTCCTGGTTCCTAGCTTTGGTCTGGCACAGCACTGGCCATCGCAGCCATCTGGAAAGTGAACCAGTGAATGGAAGATCTGTCTCTCCCACTCTCTCTGTAACCATGCTTTTCAAATAAATTAAAAAAAAGGGGGGGTGGGTGGATGGGAGGAGTGAGGGAGGGATGATCAAATTCAGGCAGACAAGCCATGGCCAAAGCACGAGGAGACACACTGATTACAAAAAGTACTAAGAAAAGGGGTCAGCGCCGTGGCTCAATACGCTAATCCTCCACTTGCAGCGCCGGCACACTGGGTTCTAGTCCCGGTTGCCCCTCTTCCAGGCCAGCTCTCTGCTGTGGCCCAGGAGTGCAGTGGAGGATGGTCCAAGTCCTTGGTCCTGCACCCGCATGGGAGACCAGGAGAAGCATCTGGCTCCTGCCTTCAGATCAGCGCGGAGTGCCGGCCGCAGCAGCCATTTGGGGGGTGAACCAACGGAAGGAAGACCTTTCTCTCTGTCTCTCTCTCTCACTATCCACTCTGCCTGTCAAAAAATAAATTAAATTAAAAAGTACTAAGAAAAGGACAAAAGGTAAACTTAAATACGCAGTGTTCTGTCCACCTTTCAGCCAATTACTTGGCAAGTATTTGAGCACCTTCTCCATACAGACACCATTCCAGACAACAGGACTCTGGCCTTCATAAAGCTTACACTGCAACAATGACATAAAAGAGTAAATTTAAAAAAATAATAATAATGCTAGCCAGAGTAGTGGAATTAGGTACAGTCCCTGGAGGGTTTTTCCTGCCTTGGGAAGATCTGAGCCAAATACTCAAAGTGAACAGAAAACCTAACTAAGTACCTGGGGGAAGAGATTACAAGGAGAGCTAACAGAGATTAGACAGTATTGTGGGGACTTGGAAAAAGAGGCAGGCAACATGGCTGGAGTAGAACAAGAAGTAAGAGGAGTGGGTATTGTGGCACAGCATGGAATTCCTGGCTCCTGGGCTTTGGCCTGCCCCAGCCCTGGCTGTTAACATGCATTTCGGGAGTGGACCAAAGGACAGATCTCTGTCACTCTGCCTTTCAAATGAGTAAATAAATAAATTTTTAAAAAGAAGAGAGAACACAGCAATCCCAGATGTGAAGTGACAGTTTGCTGTATGGAGCAGGTATCTGTTTATGTACTTAGCTTCTGCCCCATTATGGTTGAGACCAGTAACAACAGAAGAGTGTTTAACACAAAGCTAGCTGTGTTAAGCCTTCATCACAGACAAGTGATTATGGGTGTACAGGAAGTCCCTGTTTCCACAGAAGAGTGAATGACTCCAGTCAGAAAAGCAAAGGATATGAAATAAGCATCTGCACAAGAGAAAGGAAACACAACAGGGAAAAGAGGTTTTTGTTTTCCAACAAAGGGACTAAGAGGCAGAGAAATTTTTCACACAGCTGAGAAGCCCACAAAGAACATACTTTTCTTGGAGAGCCAGGCGAGAAGACACCTAGAGTTGAGAAGAGATTCATAGCTGTTACCCAGATGGAACGAAAACAGACAAGAAGGGGCCAGTGTTGACACAACAAGTTAAGCTGCCACCTGCTACACCAGCAGTCCATGCTGGAATTCTGGTTTAAGTCTAGCTGCTCAGCTTCCAACCCAGCTACCTGCCAACATGCCCAGGAAGGCAACAGAAGATGGCCCAAGGAAGATGGAAGGTATCAGTTTCCCTTCCTCTCTTTCACTCTACCTTTTGAATAAAAAAAATAGTGTGGGGTTTTTTTGGTAAGAAAAGTGGTAAGAATTTCTAACACATGCATCTGTTATATGTACTTTTGATACCCTATTTTGTCATTTATTCATCATTGACAAATTACCATGTTCTGAATCCTGCTAGATGCCAAAGACTAATTAGAAATCCCTAGCACATACCACAGCAACTAATTATTAAGACCAAAAGGAAACAGGTGTCTTGACAATGAAACAATCTGGCAGATGTTACTTAATCAACTGTTTTAAACTCAGCATCACCACCAGTGGAACAATCTGACAACCTGTTGCTGCAATGTCCAAAGAAAAACACACCATCTATCAGAAAATGCAAAGTGTGGGGCACTACAAAACTTGCCTCATCTCTTACAAAACATCAATGTCATGGAGGGAAAGTGTTGGAAATCAAGATCACAAAATCCAGTATGTGATCGTTTAGTGAGTCCTGTTATGTATAGAAATGGATATGAGGGGCCAGCACTGTGGCGTAGCAGGCAAAGCCGCCGCTTGCAGTGCCAGCATCCCATATGGGCGCCAGTTCATATCCCAGCTGCTCCACTTCCAATCCAGCTCTCTCCTATGGCCTGGGAAAGCAGTAGAAGATGGCCCAAGCCCTTGGGACCCTGCACCTATGTGGGAGATCAGGAAGAAGCTCCTGGCTCCTGATCAGCGCAGCTTGGCCGTTGTGACCAACTGGGGAGTGAACCAGCAGATGGAAAACCTCTCTCTCTCTGCCTCTCCTTGTCTCTGTGGCTCTGACTTTCAAATAAATAAATCTTTAAAAAGAAAGAAAGAAATAAAAAGAAAAGGATATGAAATACACCAGGCCAACTGGTAGAATCTGGATAGGAATACAGTGAATATGGACTGTACAAGAGATTAGTACCCCCTGTGGGTCCTGATAAAGGCAGATTCTAATCCAGAAGACCTAGGGTAGCAACAAGTTGAAGAATTTAAATTAGTTTATTTGAAAGGCAGAGTGACATAGAGCGGGATCTTCCTTTCATCCAATGGCACTCTCCAAATGCCTGCAACAATCAGAACTGAACCAGGCCAAAGCAGCAACTCAATCCAGGTATCCCAAGTCAGTGGTACTTGGGCTAAGTACTTGGGCCACCATTAGCTGCCTCCCAGGTACATCAGCAAGAAGCTGGATGCAAAGCGGAGGCAGACTCTCCGCATCCTGAACAGCAACTTAACCCACTGAGCCAAAAACCCATCCCCAAGCTGAAGAACTTAGGAATGATGTGCCACAAGGGCTGTAGCTAATTTACAAATGACTCACAAAAAAAGTGTATGCAGCATAATTGAGCACATCTGAAAATGTTACCAACTGGCGAATCTAAGTGAGCTGGTGAATCAAATGCGCGTGGTATTTATCTTTTTTTTTTTTTTTTTTTTTTTTTTTGGACAGGCAGAGTTAGACAGGATGGCACTTGGGCCATCCCCCACTGCCTTCCCAGGCCACAGCAGAGAGCTGGACTGGAAGAGGAGCAACAGGCGGAGGATTAGCCTAGTGAGGCGCAGCGCCAGCCACTTACCAACTTTTTTGTAGGTTTTCAGATTTTATCAAGAGCAGTTCAAGCTCTGATATAGTAGGTAAAGCCACTACCTACAGCAATGACATCCCATTTGATCACCCATTCAAGTTTCGGCTGCTCCACTTCCAATCCAGCTCCCTTCTAATGGTCCTGGGAAAGTAGCGTAAGATGACCCAGGTACTTGGATCCCTACACCTATGTGGGAGACCCGGATGAAGTCCTGACTCTTGGCTTTGGATCGGCCCAGCTCCAGCCACTGCAGCCATCTATCTGGGGGGTGAACCAGCAGATGGAAGATCTCTTTCTGTAATTCTTTCAAATAAATAAATAAATCTTTAAAAAAAATTTACCAAGAAAAGTTGGAGGAAAAGGCTCACAATTTACACAGCAAACAAGTTACAATCCAACAGCAGGTGTAAAGTTATAAAGTGCCCAACAGAGGCTCGGAACACCCAGGAGGGGCTTTCAACCACTCAGTGAGGACTCACTGACAAGCTGGCAGCTACCCACGGGAAGGGAGGCTGAACGATGGCACCTTCCAGCAACCGCAGTGTGGTGAGAAACAGACAGGCACTAAAGTGGCAGGTGATAAGGCTAAAGGATAAGCTAAGAAAGTAACAAGGCAACAGGCTGGCGCCGTGGCTTAACAGGCTAATCCTCCACCTTGCGGCGCCTGCACACTGGGTTCTAGTCCCGGTTGGGGCGCCCGATTCTATCCCGGTTGCCCCTCTTCCAGGCCAACTCTCTGCTATGGCCCGGGAAGGCAGTGGAGGATGGCCCAAGTCCTTGGGCCCTGCACCCGCATGGGAGACCAGGAGGAGCACCTGGCTCCTGGCTTCGCATCAGTGCAATGCGCCGACCGCAGCGGCCATTGCAGGGTGAACCAGCGGCAAAAAGGAAGACCTTTCTCTCTGTCTCTCTCTCACTATCCACTCTGCCTGTCAAAAAAAAAAAAGAAAGAAAGAAAGTAACAAGGCATTAGAGGTTTGCACTTTATCCTTCCTAACTTAAAAATATTTTGGGGGGCCAGCGCCGTGGCACAGTAGGTTAATCCTCTGCCTGCAGTGCCGGCATCCCATATGGGCGCCGACTGGAGTCCCAGTTGCTCCACTTCCAATCCAGCTCTCTGCTATGACCTGGGAAAGCAGTAGAAGATGGCCCAAGTCCTTGGGCCCCTGCACTCACATGGGAGACCAGGAAGAAACATCTGGCTCCTGGCTTTGGCTTGGTGCAGCTCTGGCCATTGCAGCCATTTGGAAAGTGAACCAACAGAAGGAAGACCTTTCACTGTCTCTCCCTCTCATTGTCTGTAACTCTCTCAAATAAAATAAATAAAATCTTTAAAAAAAATTTTAGACCCATTCTATTCTTCCAGTTTAGAACAATTACTTGATGGGGTTGGCGCTGTGGTGTAGTGGATAAAGCCACCGCCTGCAGTGCCAGCATCCCATACAGGCACCGGTTCAAGACCCAGCTGCTCCACTTCGGATCCAGCTCTCTGCTTTGGCCTAGGAAAGCAGTAGAAGATGGCCCAAGTGTTTGGTCCCCTTGCACCCATGTGTGATACCTGGAGGAAGTTCCTGTCTTCAGCCTGGCCCAGCTCTGGCTGTTGCAGCCATTTGGGGAGTGAACCAGCAGATGGAAGACCTCTCAGTCTCTCTCTTTCTCTTTCTCTCTCTCTCTCTCTCTCTGCCTCTGTAACTCTGCCTTTCAAATAAGTAAATAAATCTTGGAATAACCCCTTCCCTCCACCACCAAGAACAACAAAGGATCAAACCTCACTTCCAGTCAGCACAGTGCAGGAAACAGCCAGACTGCCCTCTCCATGGGAGCTTATAGGACCTCTTCATGCACTCAAACTCCACGGCCCCCAAACCAAGCCTGTTTCCCCTATGTCCCCCTATTCCCTTCAGCTTAAGCCACCTATGGCCTTCGCCACCCCCAGTGACCGAAGTCCACCAAACCAGGACCCCTAGAAGGAGACTGGATCCAGGTTCTCCTCCTCCCTTCTCTTCTCCCTCTCTGCACCTCAGTAAACACCTGTCACCCCACCAAGGCTTCCTATTCTCGTTCTCCCTGGCTTGGTGTATCTAGAAGTCTTCTCACTTCCAATCGCTCTCCAGGCAGCCCTAGTTGTCACTGTCATTGGCTCACTCTTGTGAAAAACCCTGGGATGGCTTCCTCACCACAGACGGGATGAAGCCAAAAGCACACCAATCACACCTCTTCCCTGCCGACGCCAGCACTGCCTCCAGAACCTCAGACAAGGCCGCTCTTGCACTTACAGCACCTTCCAGACTCTTCCACTGTAAAGCTCTCACCCTCCTTCAAGACATGGTCACGTGTCAGCTCCACCTCACAAAGGAAACCCTGCCTGCGGTTCAAGCCTCACCACACGGCACTTGTATCTGCGTGTCTGTCCCCCAGGAATGTGGCAGCTCCTTTCAGCACACACAGTGTGGCTTTTCTGAGTGTGATCTCTACCAATCTAACATGCTACACATGTGTAACTGAATCAGCCCTACTACTTTGGGTTTCATCTAGTAACATTAGCACATGAAAAAAAACAAATAAGGAGTTACCACTCTTGTTGCACTTTAGCAAAAACAGGTACACACTGCTAATTCTTACCAATCAGCAATGTCACCAAAGCTCATCACTTTAGTTCATCAACTTTCAGGAAGTAAGCAATGTTGGCTTACACATTAACATCTCCCAGCACCTGGCACACCACTCTGAATGCAGACCTTTTATAAATGTACCGTATTGAGGTAAACCCTTCCCAATGTAACTGAGATACAGCAATTGAGGTATTCAATTAAGCCACCTAGAAAATATTAGATCTTTCACTGATTGTAAAGAAATCAAGTCAACTTCAGTGTCTCTCAAGGGCTGCCATCTTCCATCTCCTTGAATTTTCCCCCCTCCTAAAGGGATCAAATTTAACATTTCACTTAGCCATTTGTCTGTAAAATGACAGGTTTCTAAAGATATACTTCAGGTTCAGTCTAAACCTTTTCTGAGAACATGCTGACCCCAGGTCCACTGGAGCAAGAAAGCAGTAACAAATCATTTTAGGAAAATTCCCTAGAAATAGAAAACCCCACAAACACCATCTCATCAGTGATGGTAACTTCCCTCTCCCTTTCAGCCTCAGATTACTCACTGCACTATCATATTTCATAAACCATGATTAAGAGTCTGGATTAATATTGAAATATTTAATATAATGAAATATTCAACACACCATGAAGGAATGTTAACAATGCATCTTCGTGCTCAGGAAGAAAGTATGTGTCAGCTGCACAGGGCAAATGGACTATTAGGAAATGCTCCTATCCTTCATGTCACTTGAAATGGGCCACACTGAATGTGTTTTCTGAGTTATGACAGCACTTAAGGTTTCAAGAACAGTTTGCAGTCTAACCTGGTTAATAAACCAGTACAGGATTACGTAACCTCATATTAACCAGGTTTCCAACTCACATCCTCAATTTAGAATGTCAGATACTAACAAAGTAACACAAACCACAGCAATAAAACATTTTCAAGACAACTGATTGTGCACTTACTTTTGATAATATCTAATAATGAAACCTCAGAACACAAAAATAAGGCAACTCTGCAGCTCAATATAATGGAATGGAACAGTCAAAAACTAAGCAGTCTAGTCTGTGGTACAGCAGGTTAAACCAACACCTGCAACACCAGCAACCTCTATCAGACTACTGGGGTTCAAGTGCCAGCCGCTCTGCTTCCAATCCAGCTTCCTGTTAATGTGCCTGGAAGGCAACAGAAGATGGCCCAAATCCTCAGATTCTTATCATCCATTTTAGAGACCTAGACTGAATTTCTGGCTCCTGGCTTCAGCCTCATCCAGCCCTGGCTGTAGCAGATATTTGGGGAGTGAACCAGCAGATGGCAAGATCTCTCTCTCTCTCTGTAACTTTGCTTTCAAATAAATGAATCAATATCACACACACACACACACACAAACTGAGCATTCTAGGAACGAATTAGCCTTTAAACTAGCAAATAAATAAGACCAATTATTTAAGATTAAACTGGGTTAAAGTACTCATTTCAAAATTTTAATGCAAAAAAAGTTCTTCTGTAAAGTCCTCTTAAAATGAAAATTACAATAGTTTGCACACTATAATTACATGCTTTCTCTTCATAAAATAAGAACATGAAAAAATGGCAGACATTTTAAAAAACCAATCACATTACTCACACACATGTTCCAAATGATCAAATCTTGGTTACAAATATTTAGACCAAAGAGAGTCACCCTGCAAACCCTATGTACATTAGATAAGTTATTCCAAACTTGCAGTCAGTGACAAGGCACAAACTAAATCCCAATCAAGTAGGGCAGGGGCTTACGCTGTGGCAAAGCAGGTAAAGCCACCACCTGCGGTGCCAGTTGGAGTCCTGACTGCTCCACTTCTGATCCAGTTCTCTGCTATGGCCTGGGAAGGCAGTAGAAGGTGGCCCAAGTCCTTGCACCTGCACCCATGTGGGAGACCCAGAAGATGCTCCTGGCTCCTGGCTCCAGATCGGCCAACAGCTCCAGCTGTTGCAGCCATTTAGGGAGTGAAGCAAAGAATGGAAGATCTGTCTCTCTGCCTCTCTGTAACTCTGCCTTTCAAATAAATAAATCTTAAAAAAAAAAAAAAAGTAGGGCTGAGAGATGGCAGTCCAGCAACAAGTAAATAGAAATGCATGTTAATTTCAAGCTCCATTAGAACCAGAGTTGGGGAACACTTGCACGTGGGAAAAAAAAAAAAGTGACAACTATGAAAAAACTAATTAAAAAAATAATGAGCACTGAGAGGCTCTAACTGAGAAAGGGCAATGTGGATGGTTTACTGCACACTGCAACCCCTCAGTAACGGATGACTCAGTGCAGCATTCTTACCAGTGAGCAAACAGCATGCAGCAGGCCAAGCTGAGCCAGACTGTCCAATCCTCACCCCCACTAGGTGCAGGCCTACAACCTCAGGAGCTGAGCAGACACCAGCTGCATAAGCAACACCCTCTAGGTTCTGGAAGCCAGCACAGACACTTGGGCAAGTTTCTGAAACTGCTGCTCTACGAGACCTGCCTAAAATGCCTGATGTGTTTGTTCCTTCAGAGAAAACAGAAAGTGCTAATAAGACAAGTCCTCCAACATGTATAGTATAACCAGAATTTCTTGATGGCATCAAAGTGTGTGATGATGGAGTTCATGTTTTTCACTACTTATTTATTACATGATCAAAACTGCCGAGAAATTTTTGAATGAGTTTCTTTTTAACCTGTTCATTTTTTCACTTTTTCATACAATAAAATTTACTCAAGTGGTGTACGAGTATTGTGGTGTAGCAGATAAACTCACTGCCTGCCACGCCAGCATACCATATGGGCACTGGTTCCCATCCCAGGTGCTCCACTTCGAATTCAGCTCCCTGATAATGTCCCTGGGAAAAGCAGAAAATGGCCCAAGTGCTGGACACTGGCACTCATGTAGCAGACCTGGATAAGAGTTCCTGGCTCAGCCCTGCTTATTATGACCTTCTGGGGAGTCAATCAGTGAATGGAAGCTATCTTTCTCTCTTCCTCCCTCTCCCTCTCCCTCTCCCTCTCTCTCTGTTTGTATGTGTGTCTCCTTCTCTAACTCTGCCTTTCAAATAAATAAATCTTTTTATTACTTTTATTTTTTATTTTTATTTATTTATTTATTTATTTTTTTGACAGGCAGAGTGGATAGTGAGAGAGAGAGACAGAGAGAAAGGTCTTCCTTTGCCGTTGGTTCACCCTCCAATGGCCGCTGCGGACGGCGCATCTCACTGATCCGAAGCCAGGAGCCAGGTGCTTCTCCTAGTCTCCCAGGCGGGTGCAGGGCCCAAGGACTTGGGCCACCCTCCACTGCCTTCCCGGGCCATAGCAGAGAGCTGGCCTGGAAGAGGGGCAACCGGGATAGAATCCGGCACCCCAACCGGGACTAGAACCCGGTGTGCCGGCGTCGCAAGGCAGAGGATTAGCCTGTTAAGCCACAGCGCTGGCCTACAAATAAATAAATCTTTTTATTTCTTAAAGATTTACTATATTTGCAGGCGGCGGCTTTACCCACTATGCCATAATGGCAGGCCCTAAATAAATCTTTTGTAAGTAAATACACACATACATACAGTGCTGTAGAGGCCCACATCATGGTGCAGATGTTTAACCAAGTGGCTGCAACATCACCATCCCAGATGGTTTCTGGCTCAAGTCCCAGCTGCTCTACTTCTGGCCCAGCTCCCTGCTCATGCATCTGGGAAAGCAGAAGATGGCCCAAGTACCACAGTGGAGTTCCTGGCCCCTGGCTTGGGCCTGGCCCAGTCCCAGATGTTGTGTACATTTGGGGAGTGAACCAGAAAACAGTCTCTCCTCCTGTCTCTGTAACTCTGCCTTTCAAACAAATAAATAATAAATAGGGGGCCAGCACTGTGGCGTAGCAAGTAAAGCCACTGCCTGCCACGCCAGCCTCCCATATGGGCACCGGTTGGAGTCCCAGCTGCTCTACTTCCAATCCAGCTCCCTGCTGATGGCCTAGGAAAACAGCAGAGGATGGCCTGGGTGCTTGGGCCCCTGCACCTACGTGGGAGAACTGGAAGAAGCTCCTGGCTCCTAGCTTTGGATCAGCTCAGCTCCAGCCATTGCAGCCATTTGAGGAGTGAACCAGCCAATGGCAGATCTCGCTCTCTGCCTCTGTAACTTTGCCTTTCAAATAAACAAATAAATATTTTTAGAAAAACAGTTATTGGGGCCAGCACTGTGGCGCAGCAGGTTAGCGCCCTGGCCTGCAGCACCAGCATCCCATGTGCACGCTGGTTCTAGTGCTGGCTGCTCCGCTTCTGATCCAGCTCTCTGCTGTGGCCTAGGAAAGCAGTAGAAGATGGCCCAAGTCCTTGGGCCCCTGCATCCACGAGGGAGACCAAGAGGAAGCTCCTGGCTCCTCGCTTCGGATCGGCGCAGCGCCAGCCGTTGCAGTCATCTGGGGGGGTGAATCAGCCGATGGAAGACCTCTCTCTCTCTCTGCCTCTCCTTCTTTGTGTGACTCCAACTTTCAAATAAATAAATCTTTTTAAAAAAAAATAGTTATTTATAAATATTATAAATAAATAAGTAAAAATCAGAAGTAGAGCAGCCAGTACTCAAACCAGTGGTCATATGAAATGCCAGCACTGTAGGTGGTGGCTTTACCGCTGCACCACAGCGCCAGGCCTAAATGATTTTACTTTTAAAGCAGCATATATACACAACTAAACCACAGAACCTATGCGTACAAAACAGTATTTATGGGGCCAGCGCTGTGACAGAGTGAGTTAAGCCATGGCCTACAGTGCTGCCTCCCATATGGGAGCCGGTTTTCAAGTCCCTGCTGCTTCATTGCTGGTTTCCAGCCCCCTGCTGATGCACCTGGGAAAGCAGTGGAAGGTGGCCCAAATGGTTGAGGCCAGCACCCACAAGGGAGACCCAGAAGCTCTTGGCTTCAGCCTCACACAGCCCCAGGGAATGAATCAGCAGGTGGAAGACCTCTGTCTCTCCTTCTCTTTCTAACTTAGTCATTCAAATAAATAAGACTTTTTTTTAAAAAAAAAGTATTTACTCAGGACTTCTGCTTCAAGAGCTACATTAGCATTCAACTCTGAAAAGGCTGAAGGAGAATTACAGGTGAGAAGGTAGAATTACGGTCATCCTTGACAAGGAACACTGCTGGATCAAAATTTAGGGCCAAACCCTCTCTGGATGAGAGCAACGCCAGCACGTGGTCCTCCCAGGACTTATCTGACCAGCCTGCGGGACGTTTCTACCTCCATCCAAGGAGTGTGACCTGCCCACAAGATTCCTTCCGGCTTCATTCACTTATTCAGGTGGCCTGCAGTCCACACTGCCAAGCATCAAGTAGTGAGAAAGTTTGAAGCAGAAAATACCCTGAGGTACCACAGATGCCAATCAAGCCCATTTCCAGAGGGGAATTTGGCAGAATTTTAAAAGCAACAAAAAGTAGCTATCTTGGAAACAATCCACATCAACAAAAGCTAAGTGGATAAACAAACTGTGGTATATGTGAACAATGCGGTACTATTTCACTTTAAAAGAAAGAGATTCTGGGAGGATGACAGCGTGGAAAGCACCAGGAATCTGTTTCTCTACACAGCCAACAACTACAGAGTCTGTCTGATGTTAACTACGCTGGGGTCTACTGAAAACCTACAACTTCCACGCAGAGGCCTGGATGTTAAGTTGGGTTATTTCTGCTCTTAGGTCAGCAGCAGCTCCCCACCCTCTAAACTCCAGTCCTGAAGCTGGTTGTAAACAGCCTGCAGAAGCCAGGGTGGGCAAGAAGGACATCATTCTCCAAATGTGGGCGATCTGAGTGCTGCTTCAAATGAGCAAGGTGAAGCACTGTGAGGGGCAGCCATCACAGCACCCCCTCCAAGGCTGCACACCACCTCCCCCTTTAGCTGAAGTAGCTTCCAAGGAATTTAATGGGCCAGCACCCTTTTCCTCCCCTCTTTCTTTTTTCTGATTCCTCTTTTTAGGAGACAGACTTCAAAGGCACATTTAAAAGCAATCATATTTAGGGGGTGGAAGGAAAACAAAGAGTGACTGGGGTGCATGCCAAGATCTAAGATCTTATGTTCACACCTCAGGCTGATCCTGAAAAAGCAGACAGACCATAACAAATAGAAAATACCAAGTTCTAGAAAGACAAAGAACCTGGGGCCAGAGTCATGGTGCAGCAGGTTAAGCCACTGCCTGCAGCATCAGCATCCCATATGGGTGCCAGGTTGAGTCCTGGCTGCTCCACTTCCCATCCTGCTTCCTGCTTATGTGCCTGGGAAAGCTGTGGAGGATGGCCCAAGAGCTTGGGGCCCCTGTACCCACATAGGAGACCCAGATGAAGCTCCTGGCTTCAACCAGCCCAGCTATGCCCATTGCAGCTATTTGGTGAATGTATCAGATTAAAGAGCTCTCTCTGTCTCTCCCTCTCCCTCTCTGTAACTGTGCCTTTCAAATAAATGTTAAAAAAACAAACAAACAAACAAACAAACAAAAAAAACATTTTAAAAAAAGAAACGCCGTCAGCAGCCTCATTCATCTCGTTTAGCACTCTCTTGACTGTATCAAGAATGGCTGACCTCAGGGCCAGCACTGTGGTGTAGCAGGTAAAGCTGCTGCCTGCACTGCTGGCATCCCATATGGGCGCCGGTTCAAGTCCCAGATGCTCTCTGCTCTAGCCTGGCAGAAGATGGCCCAAGTCTTTGGGCCCCAGCACCCATGTGTGGGAGACCCAGAAGAAGCTCCTGGCTCCTGGTTTCAGATCAGCTCAGCTCTAACCGTTGCAGCCATTTGTGGAGTGAACCAGCATATTAAAGAACTAACTAACTCTCTCTGCCTCTCTGTAACTCTGCCTTTCAAATAAAATAAATAAATCTTTAAAAAAAGAAAAAGAATGGCTGACCTATACCACCTAGGTCAGTGTGAGCACACCGTGTGAAGAGCACACCACAAGGAAATCACATGTCTCAGAACAGTGTCCCCAGTGAACTGGCACACCGCTGTAGTTAACACGGTCAATTTTATAACCACCATATTCAGAAAAGAAAGCAAGCAAGCACTTTTCACCCAGGAATAGTCAAGAACAGGCAAAAGCTGCTTTAGCTACAAACTAAAGCTCCACCCTCGACCAGTGCCATAGCTTAACAGGCTAATCCTACGCCTTGCGGCGCCGGCACACTGGGTTCTAGTCCCGGTTGCCCCTCTTCCAGTCCAGCTCTCTGCTATGGCCTGGGAAGGCAGTGGAGGATGGCCCAAGTCCTTGGGCCCTGCACCCGCATGGGAGACTAGGAGAAGCACCTGGCTCCTGGCTTCGGATCAGTGAGATGCGCCGTCCGCAGCGGCCATTGGAGGGTGAACCAACGGCAAAGGAAGACCTTTCTCTCTGTCTCTCTCTCTCACTATCCACTCTGCCTGTCAAAAAAAAAAAAAAAAACAACAAAGCTAAAGCTCCACCCTGGAAGGCTGCCAAGGGCTCTACAGAGGCCTGATTAAGGCAGCTTCGCAACAGAAGACGAAGGGCACTAACATCCCACACTCGGGGTCAGTCATACTTCCACAGTTCTACAACACAACTTACTCTACATTTTTAAGTCTCTGAAGTCTGGATGTTGTCTTACAACTGATGGCATTTTCTAGCTGATTTGGACACTTTTTTTTTAGATTTAGTTATTTTATTTACAAGACAGAATGACAGAGAGGTCTTCCATCTCCTGGTTCACTCCCCAAACAGACACAAAGGCCAGAGCTGAGCCAAACTGAAGCCAGTAGCCAAGAGTTTCTTCCAGGTCTCCCACATGGGTTCAGGGACCCAAGCACTTGGACCATCTTCTGCTGCTTCCCCAGTAGCACTGGCAGGGAGCAGGATGGGAGTCCAGACTCAAACTATTGCCCATATGGGATGCTGGCATCACAGTCGGTGGCTTTATCCACTATACCACAGCGCTAGCCCCTTGGATGCATTTCTTCTTTGTGGTACATAAAATAAAAGATTAGTCTTACTATACCAATAGGGACAATGTTCAAGTTATATAAGTGGACAGATTACAAAACAGCACAAAAAGTAATATCCAGTTTTCACAGAAGTTACATGTGGTCAGCATACATACCTAGACAAAATAATTAAAGGATATACAACAGAGGGGGGTGTTTGGCCTGGCAATTAAGCCACAAGTTAGGACACCCAAGTTCTATATGGGAGTGCCTGGGTTCACTTCTCAACTGTGCTTATTCTAACTTCCGGCTAATGCACACCCTGAAGACAGAGGTGATGACTCAAGTAGTTGGGTTCCTGCCACCCACATGGGAGACCTGGATCAAGTTCCTTGTTCACAGTTTCAGGCCCTTCAGTCACTGCAGGCATCTGGGGAATGAACCAGTGGACAGGAGATCTATTTCCCTCAATGTGTAAGTGTGTGTGTGTGTGTGTGTGAGGGGGGGGAGGGAATGAATTTCCACTGCTTTACTCCTCAACTGCCCACAACAGCAGGGAATGAGCCAGGCCCAGTAATGAGCCTAGAATGCCATCCAGGTCCTCCACGTAGGTGGCACTGACTCCAGTACCTGAGGCCATCACCACTCCTTCCCAGCTGCATTAGCAGGAAGCTGGATTTGAAGCACACTAGCTGAGACTCAAACCAGGCACTCCAATAAGGTATATGGGCACCCCAGGTGAGCTTAACCTGCTGGACCACAACACCTACCACAAGAAAAAACTTAATGAACTGGATGTTAAACTATGTCTCCACTCCCATACAGACTTGGCATAATCCTACATATACCGTAAGTGCATCTATTATAACTAATTCAATATTTATTGAGTAGTACCTGCCATGGGCAAAGAAATTAATCAGCTATTATCGGAAACAAAGATACACAACAGAAGTGCCTTGAAGGAGTTCAACATTTAGCAAAAGAATGTATGGTCTGAAGAGTTTTATTGAAGGTAAGTCAGCAACTTTTAATGATACTTAAATACTGAACTTGTTCACTGGTTTTATTTGAAAGACAACCCACTCATTACAGATAAAAATATGTCCTGTCCAGCACTCCATAACTGAAAGAATGAGTGTTTTATCCTATCAGAAGTTAAAATAAATATCCTCTGTAAATCATTTGCTACATTACACAGATGACAAAGTTCAAACTCTAAGGCAGAGTCTCAGAATAAAACCTCTGGAGAGTATGTTACTATTGTAATTCAACAGATAACACACAGAAAATCAGTATCAAATTAGCAATAATAGGAAACGTCCCAACACATAACTCTTCTTTAAAGATTTATTTATTTATTTGAGAGGCAAAGTTACAGACAGAGAGAAGAAGAAACAGGAAAATCTTCCCTCTGCTGGTTCACCCCCCGCAAACAGTCCCAATGGCCAGAGTTGGACTGATCCAAAGCCAACAGCCTGGAGCCAAGAGCTTCTTCTGGGTCTCCCACCTGGGTGCAGCGGCCTAAGCACTTGGGCCATCTTCTATTGCTTTCCCAGGCCATAGCAGAGGGCTGGACTGGAAGTAGAGCAGCCAGGATTCAAACCAGCGTCCATATGGGATGCCAGTGCCACAGGAGGAATCTTAATCTACTAAGCCACAATGCCAGCCCCAACTCCATTTTTCTTAATGATCTTTTAAGAATTTTTCACTTCAAGGGAGCATTCAGCCAATATGACACAGCAAGTTAAGCCAACACTTGAGACACTTTGTGTCTGGTTCAAGTTCCAGCTCCTCCACTTCCATGCTAACATGCTAACATGCATGCTAACATGCATCCTGAGGGGCAGCTAGTAAAAGCTCAAACTCTGCAACACGGACCTGGCTCCAGCCTGGTCCACCCTGGCTGCTGAGGACATCTGGAGAGAGATTAGCTGACAGAAGAGATCTGTATATCTTTCTGTCTCTTTGCCTTTCAAGTAAATTAACATTTTTTTTAAAAAAGAATCACACTTTATAATTTGAGAGATAAGGAAGCAGGCAGACAAGCAGAGCGAGCTCCCATCTGCTGGCTCATTCCCCAAATGCCCACAAGGCCCAGGAACGGCCCAGGCTGAACAGGAATCCTAATCCAGGTCTCCCACATAGTGGCAGGGACTCAACCAATCAAGCCATCACACAGCTACTTCTCAGAGTGTACACAAGCAGGAAGCTGGAATCAGGAACAGAGCTGGGACTAGAACCCAGACACTCCAGTATGAAATGTGGGCATCCCAACTTGGCATCTTAACCACTAGGACAAATGCTCATCTCAAAATTACATTTTAAAAATTCTTTCCTTGCCCTCCATGTGCTTGCTTACTCTAGGATAAAATGACTACAATGAAAACTTAATTTTCTGCCCTCAAGATATCCACAGTTTACCTGAAGGGGGAAATGCTCCAGGACACTGGATGTGGCAACAGTTTCCTAGATATGACACCAGATGCATAAGCAACAAAAACAGATAAACTACACTTCATCAAAATTAGAAAACTCGGGGCGCTGTGGTGCTGCAATGGGTTAAGTTGCACCTGCAGCATTGTTGCTTTATGGGCCCCAGTTCAAGTCCCAGCGCTTCACTTCCGATCCAGCTCTCTGCTATGGCCTGGGGAGGCAGTGGAAGATGTTCCAAGTCCTTGGGCCCCTGCACCCCCATAGGAGACCCGGAAGAAGTTGCTGGCTCCTGGCTTCGGATCGGCCCAGCTTCGGCAGTTGCGGCTATCTGGGGAGTGAACCAGAGGATCGAAGACACTCCCCCTCGCATCTGCCTCTCTGCAACTCTTTCAAATAAAAAAATAAATCTTTAAAAAAAAAGGTTGCACCTGTGATGCCAGCATCCTAAATCAGAGTGACAATTCAAGTGGCAGTTGCTCTGCTTCCAATCCAGCTCCCTGCCAATGTGCCTGGGAAAGAAATGGGTGACATCCCAAGTACTTACGCCCTTACCCCTCAAGGAAGACCTGGATGGAGTTCCAGGCTCCTGGCTTCCTCCTGGCCCAGCCACAACTAACACAGCCTTCTGGGGCTAGTGGAAGATCTCTTACTCTGTCTCCCCTTCTGTATCGGTCTGCCTTTCAAATAAATAGATAAATCTTGTTGAAAAAAAAAAAATAATCTTGGGGCCGGCGCTGTGTCGCAGCGGGTTAATACCCTGGCCTGAAGCGCTGGCATCCCATATGGGCACCGGTTCAAGTCCCGGCTGCTCCACTTCCTATCCAGCTCTCTGCTATGGCCTGGGATAGCAGTAGAAGATGGCCCAAGTCCTCAGGCCCCTGCACCCACGTGGGAGACCCAGAAGAAGCTCCTGGCTTCGGATCGCAGCTCCGGCCGTTGTGGCCATCTGGGGAGTGAACCATCAGACGGAAGACCTCTCTCTCTCTCTGCCTCTGCTTTCTCTGCGTAACTCTTTCAAATAAATAAAAATAAGTCTTTTAAAATAATAATAATAACAATCTGTGGTTGCCAGGCTACAGAATCTTCTGTATGTGTCAATGTCCTGAGACAGGAAAGACTCCTTGTGCTTAGAGACCCCAGGGAGGACTGTGGAGAGGTGGTTCCGCTGGGGTCAGGAGAAGGCGCACATCAGATTGGCAGAGAGCACAGAGGTAGGTCAAAGACAGCCATGCTGACGAAGCCAAGGACTGGAGCCCCATAATCTGAGTTCCTCTGTCCCGATCCCCACCAGCACACACACCACCACCACCACTCCAGCCACCAGGATGTCTGTCGCATTCATGTCTTTCTCAAAGAAATGACATGGCCCTGCCAGCTGCTCTGGCTCTCCACACCTGCTTTATGCCTCCAGAAGAGAGAGGAGTCCCAGTTTGGACATGCTGAATTTGAGGTACCCCTGGCACTCCCAAACACTCCTCCGTACACAGCTGACCATGTAGGTCAGGAGGCACCTGCCCTCAAAACAGCCGTTCCTGCTCCAGCTTACGGCACTGATGACCACAAGACTGCGCAACTGCTCTCAGCTCTACGCCGTTACAAGGAATCAGGTTACTGATCAGAGTAAATATGACGCCACAAGGAACTTCGGATACAGCCTTGGGCATGAGTGGAATGGGAGAAAAAAATTAGGAAGGAAAAAACTGAGCAGAGCCAAAAGTAAAGGAAAACCAGGAAAGTGAGACCACAGTTGCCCAAAATCTCAGTTTTGTATTTCTCTACCCTTTCACTTGGCAAACCTCAGCTCATGTTCCATCTACTCCAAATGCCACCTTCTCCAGGAAGTCTTTCCAGACTTATCCACAGGCCCTGTTCAGGATTTCTCAAGTCTCCTCTGTATCCCTACATACACGATTCTATTTTCCAGGAGCTTTTCTGAAGAACCCTGGTGTAACAGCTGACCCATCATCCTCTGTTCCAGCCTGGGCCTCTCCCTATTACAGTGAGAGCCCTTAGGGGCAGGTGACCTCGTCTTCATTATCGGTGAGTCCTTAAGAAACAGGGTAAAAGGGTTTTGTTTTTTTTTTTTAGCTAAAAGAAAGAAAGGTATGTAACTGGACAGAGTGCAGATAACTCCCGCACTCGCCTCTCTAGTGAAAGATAACAACGCAGCCTAATTCATGTGATCTGCACATTCCATTCCAAGTCCCAGCCACCTGACGGTCTTAAAAATCACTGCTCCACACAAACACGCTCTCCTCTGCCACAGCCGTCCGTTTCCTTCATCAGAACAACGAACCGCCCGAACTCAGCCGGGGCTTCCCACACGCACACGCACGGGAACGGGGCGCGGGGCGAGGAGAGGCCCGCGTTCGGGGCGAGCTCCAGGCAAGTTCTCGCGCGCGCGCGCGCAAACTCGCTCTCTCCTTTGAAAGTCACCAAGAAGAAGAAAGTCCCGCTACCGCCACGGCTGACAGGGAGGCGTGAGGGAGTCCGGCTGAGGAATTCCACAGCGAAGGGTGTGGCGCGCCCAGCCCGCGGCACCGGGCCCCAGAAGGGAGGCCTGGCCGCGGCCCGCCGCCGTCCGCCCGCACCCCCGCACGTCTCGGGGGGCGGTGGGGGGGGTGCAGAAACCGGAGCGCCAGACCCCCGGCCCTGCCCCGCGCGCGCAACGCCGAGCCCCCCGCCTCCGCCCGCGCGCGGACGTGCCCGCCGCCCAAGGCGAGGCAGCCGGCGCGCGCCCCGAGGCAGCCCGAACAAAGTTTGGAAACCGGGAGAAACTTTTCCCACAGGACGCGCCGCGGCGCGCCGGGCCCGCGCCGCCTCCTCTCCGGCAGCCGCGGCGCCTCGACTTCCCGAGAGCCGGGGAACGCCGGCCCCGCCCGCCCGCCCGGGGCCCAGGCCCGCGCCCCGCCGGGGAAGCCGCGGCCGCCGACCCGACGCCGGCCCCGCGACCCCCGGGAGCCCGACGCCGGGCGGCGGCGCGGAGCAGACGGCGCCCCAGCCCCAGGAGCCCCGCTCTCGCGTCCAGCGAGGTGCGAAGAGAGTTACCTGCGGCGAGCGGGGCGAGCGGGGCGAGCGCGGGACACTCCCGAAGCCAGAGGCCGACGCTGGCCGCTTTGTCTCCAGCCCGTCCGGCTCCCAGGAGGAAATGGGCCGCCGGCGCCCCCGCCCCCGGCCCGCCCCCCGCCCGCGGCCGCGGCCCCGCCCGCCCTTCCCGGCACCTCCCTCCGGCTCGCTCTTCCCCGCGCCTCCCGCCGCCTCCCGCCGGTTGCTCCCGGCCCGGAGGCCGGGGCTTGCGGGGAGCGGCCCTTCCGCAAGGGGAACCCAGCGGCGGGCCGGATCTCCCAGGGGCCCTCTGCCTCTCGGCCCCTACCCCCGGCCTCACTTCATCCCAGGCCCCGGTCGGGCGCTCGGGCCCCGGCAGGAAGGAGGAGCGGTGACTCCTGGAACAGCCCGCGAGCGGGGGAGGGCGGGGGGCAGGTGAGTCACCGCTCGGCGCACAGGTGAGTCCCCGGGCGCGGCCCCGCGCTCGCCCCCGGGACGGTGCGCGGCGACGCGGGGTCCTGGGGAGGGTCACAGGTGTCCTCGAAATGCGGGCGCCCCGAAAAATGCCCTGGGCCCGCTCCCTGGCTCTCCAGAAGGAGAAACCGAAGCCAAGTGGAAGCCTTGGGGCGTGGATCAGGGAGGAACTGGAGTCCGCCAGCCGGGACCTCGCACACCGAGAGCCAGAGGCGTGCCCGGCCCACCTGAGCCCTCCAGGACCCGCGGCCGCCCCGGACACAGCCCCCCGCCCCCAGCGCACGGCCACACGCGCTCCGGCCTATCCCAATCCCTCTGGCCATTTAGGGAAGTTTACTCCCACCTTTCTTATCTTCCCGGTGAGTGCTCCGAAAACAAAACAAAATGACAAAACAAACAAACGACACAGAAAGCAAACAGGAATCCTGCACATTCAACCTCAACCGCTCCCTGGGTCACGGGACCAAGATTGAGTTCAGTATAGGCCTCAAATCCAAAGTAACGCAGGCCCGGTGGTGCTGAGCAGGTGCCTGGGAGACCTGGCCCACTCCAGGAGCTGTGTCCCCTAGGTGGTGCCCAGTGTAATTCACAGAACCGGACTGTGCATCAGCAAAGGGCACCTGGACATGAAGCAGGAAGAGAACAGCCTTCAAGAGAAAGGCGAGGCCTGACCAGGCTTAGTCAGCCCCACTCCCTTCTGTGTCTGGCTGGAATGCCAAGGGCTTCCTCCCTCTTCACCTGGCTGCTGCAGGACATAGTAATCAATAAGCATTTGAAATGACAGAGTTAAAGGACTGTGCTTCATAACTTGGTAAATCTATCAGTATCACTTTGTGGCACAGTGGGTTACACCTCCAGCCTGTGATACTCTGGAATCCCATATGGGCACCATCCAGCTGCTCCACTTCTGATCCAGCTCCCTGCTAATGTGCCCGGGAAAGCAGTGGAAGAAAGTCCCTGTCTTCCAGTTGGCCCAGACTCATCCACTGTGGGCATCTGAGGAGTAAACCAGCAGAGGAAGCTATCCCTCTGTCTCTCCACCTCTTTGTATCTCTGCCTTTCAAATAAATAAATCTTTAAAAAATAAATAAATCTATCACTTAATCCAGAACCAACTACTTAATTTGCAAGGACCCTTGTTCAAAGATTATTAACTATTTCCAAACAGCAGAGCATGAAGCCCAGCCTGAGATCTTTGTAAGAAAATGAGAGACCGTGGCATGTCCAGTAAGCTGAGGCTCTGAGTCTGTTCCCTGCTTGTGAGAAACCCTGAAAAACTTACAGGGAGGCCTCAGGCACTCTGTGCTGAGGAAGGGAATAAAAACTGACTTGGTCCCGGTTCTTCCTTCATGAAAAATGTATTAGTGGAAACAAGTATTAGAACAAGGAATTCAGGGGTGGGCGCTTGGGATGTGCCTGCATCCCATCTCCATTTGTCTAGTTCAAACAGCACCTCTGCTTCCAATCAGCTTCCTGTTCTCACATCCTCAGAGGCATTCGATGAGGCCTTAAGTACTTGAGTCCCTGCCACCCAAGGGGGAGACCTGGATGGAATTCAGGGTTCCTGGCTTTGGCCTGGCCCAGCTCTGGCTATTGCAGGCATTTGGGGTGTAAAGGATATGGAAGCATATGGAAGATTTCTCTCTCCTCCCTCCCCCCACCCATTCTGCCTTCCAAATAAATATAAGCATGTAGAAAGAAAACAGGTAATTCAGAGGGGAGGGAGGTTGGGTAACAGGTACTAAAACACAGTTACGTGGGAGGAATGAACTGTAGGGGTGCACAGCACGCTGGAAGACTGCAGCTGATGACAACCTATTGTATACTACGTGAGTAAGTAGGAGAAAGGAGCTGAAGGTCTTCAAACATAAAGTAATGATGGGGAGAGGGAAGCATTAATCATCCTTATGTGATCAATACGCATTGTATATACATTTGTTGAACTGTCACATACATTCTGCCCTATGATTACGTATGGCTATTAGGTGTTGATCAAAAATTGTGCTTGGGGCAGGCGCTGCAGCCCAGCAGGTTACCATGCTGCTTGAGACACCTGCAGCCCTCCTGAGTGCCCGTAGGCGTCCTGAGTACCCTGTTTCCTGCTAATGCACCTGGAAGGCAGCAGATGATGACCCAAGTACTTGAGTTCCTCCTGCCATAGATGGAGCTCTGGGCTCCTGGCTTCACTTTGGCGTAGGCCTAGCTGTTACAGCCATTTGAGAAGTAAACCAGTGATGCAAGATCTCTCTCCCTCTCTGTCACTCTGCCTTTCAAATAAAATTTTTTAAATAAGTAATTTAAGATGTGCTATGGGGCCAGCATTGTGGTCCATCAGGTTGAGCCACTGCCCAAGACACTGGCATCCCATATGAGTGCCAATTCAAGTATTGGCTGCTCCAGTATTGATCCAGCTCCCTGCTAATGTACCTGGGAAAGCAGCAGAAGGTGGTCCAAATGCTTGGGTCCCTGCCACCCATGTGGGAGACCCTAGTGGAGTTCTAGGATCCTGGCTTCAGCTTGGCCCAGCCCCAGCTGTTTCAGCCATTTTGGGAGTGAACCACATGGAAGATCTCTGTCTCTCTCTTTTTTTTTTTTTTTTAAGATTTATTTATTTATTTGAAAGAGTTACACACAGAGAGAAGAAGCAGAAAGATAGAGAGGTCTACCATCCACTGGTTCACTCCCCAACTGGCTGCAGTGGCTGGAGCTGCGCCGATCCAAAGCCTGGAGCTTCCTCCAGGTCTCCGACACAGGTGCGGGGTCCCAAGGACCTGGGCCATAGCAAAGAGGTAGATCGGAAGTGGAGCAGCCAGGACTCGAACTGGCACCCATATGGGATGCCAGCACTGTAGGCGGCAGCCCCACCCGCTAGGCCACAGCCCCAGACCTCTGTCTCTGTCTGCTTCTCCCTCTATCTCTGTAACTCTGCCTTTCAAATAAATAAAACAAAATATTTTTTAAAAGTTGTTATTGGGGATTGGTGCTACAATGAACCAGTGGATAAAAGACCTTTCTCTCTCTCTCTCTCTCTCTCTCTCTCTCTCTCTCTCTCTCTCCTTCTCTCCCTCCCTCCCTCGCTGTCTGTCAATCTGTCTTTCAAAAAACAAACAAAAAGCAACCTGGTAATTCCATTCTAATGGTTTAGGCAAAAACCTTAGAATCATCCTTGACTATTTCCTTTGTGTCACACATTTCACATGTGATTTTTCCGTAAATCCTGTGCTTCCACAATCAAACTATATTCAGAATCCACCAACCTTTTACCACCTCTGTTGTGCCATGCTGAATCAAGCCACCATCATCTCTTCAGTAGAATTTCACAGAAGGCTCCTAACCGATCCGCCTCCCTCAGCTGAGTCTAAATTCTGCACCCTGAGCGATCCTGTTGGCCTCCAAGTCGGAACTCGCAGCTCCTGCTCTGCCCAAGCCCTCTGCTGGCTCCCGAGTCCCTGGGGGTAACAGACAAGTCCTTACAAGGGCCTGCCCGCTCACCTGCCCTACACACTTCTCTGCTGTTCCAGGAACAGGTCACACAAGCTCTCCCCATAAGGTATTTGCTTTCTGCCTGGAATGCTGTCCTCCAAACACCTGCCTGACTCGCACCCTCACCCCTGCCAGGTCTCTGCTCACCTGTCACTGTCCCGGCAAGGCTTCCTCTCAGCCACCTTGTCTAAAATCACCATGCCCCGCCCAGCATCCCCCCTTCCTTGTTTGTTTTTCTCCTTCGCATGCATCACCTCTGACTTACAAGCTCATATTTTAATGTCTACAAATGATATATAAAATCACATATAATATATAATTTACTAAATTATACATTATTATTAAAAATAATAAGTTATACACATAATTTTCCTGTCTTCCTCCCACTAGAATTTAAGCCACAGAGGGCTAGAATTCTTGTCTACTTTGTTCATAGAATTTTGTCAGTTTTATCTGTGTTCCTAGTGCCTACAGCAGTGCTTGTCCCAGAGCAAGCCCTTGGTAAAAATTTGATGAGAGAATGAAATGAATGAATGAATGAATGAATGGGGCCGGCGCTGTGGCATAGTGTGTAAAGCCACCACCTGCAGTGCCAGCGTCCCATATGGGCGCCAGTTTGAGTCCCAGCTGCTCCACTTTCAACCCAGCTCTCTGCTATGGTCTGGGAAAGCAGTAGAAGATGGCCCAAGTCCTTGGGCTCCTGCACCTTTGTGGGAGACCTGGAGGAAGTTCCTGGCTCCTGGCTTCATATTGGCGCAGATCTGGTCATTGCAGCCAATTGGGGAGTGAACTAGTGGATGGAAGACCTCTCGCTCTCCCTCTCTCTCTCTCTGCCTCTGCTTCCCTCTCTAACTCTTTCAAATAAATAAATAAATAAATCTTTAAAAAGAAAAGAAAAGAATGGATGAGACCTAGACAAATGTTGATAGGGCAGATGGGGAGAGAAGCAAAGAGAATCCAGACCAGTGGGACAAGCGTGTTTGAAGGTCCTGAGCCCATTGGGGCCAGCTCAGCAGCACAGCAGGCTAAGCCGCTGTCTGCAGTACCAGCATTCCACATGGGCACTGGTTCAAGCCCCTGGATGCTCCACTTCCAATCCAGCTCCCTGCTGATGCACCTTGGAATGCAGTAGAGAATGGCCCAAGTGCTTGGGCTTGAGCCCCTGCACCCATGTGGGAGACCCAGAAGAAGCTCCTGGCTCCTGGCTTCGGCCATTGCGGCCCTATGGGGAGTGAAACAGTGATGGAGGACTTCTATCTCTTCCTCTCTCTCTTCCTCTGTATAACTCTACCTTTGAAATAAATAAAATAAACATTTTAAAAAACAGAAAGTCCTGAGTCCCACTACAGGAAAAGAAATTCTGTCCCTGGGCAGCTGGAGAGGTGGCCAGAGTCCAAACTGGGAGGGCACAAAGGAGTTTAAACAAGGGAAAGACATGACCAGGTTTTGTTTTTCCAAAATTCACTTTGGAAACAAAAAATAGGAAAGCAACTCACACAGCGTCCTTTTTATGTTGGAACAGAATCCATAGGTAGGTAGATGAATGATAAAGTTAGAGAGAGAGAGAATGCTCTTTCCCCCGGTAGTGGCGACATTGAAAGCCTCACTCCTCTGTGAAGAACCCTCCAGAGCTTCCTATCTCACACTGAGTGAAACCTGCATGATCTCGCCCAGCCACCCCGTAGCTGGCTTGGGCTATTGCTCTTTCCACTCGGGCCTATGCTGGGGGCATCAAGATCTCTCCTGCATCAGGGCCTTTACATTTCCAGTCCCCCTGCTTAGGATGACCTTTCCAGACATCCCCTTCTTCTCGCTCGCTCTGTCACTTCATTCGCCCAAACATCACCTCGCCACCTAGTTGCTTTCCCTTCTCACTCTCTGTGAAACAGCACCAGCCCTCACTTCCCTCCACTCTCCTCCCCATTTCACTTTTTTTTTTCCTTAAATATTTATTTATTTATTTATTTATTTATTTATTTATTTATTTGAAAGTCAGAGTTAGAGAGAGAGAGAGTCTTCCATCCACTGGTTCACTCCCCAATTGGCCGCAATGGCTGGAGCTGCACCTATCCGAAGCCAGGAGCCAGGAGCTTCTTCCAGGTCTTCCATACGGGTGCAGGGGCCCAAGGACTTGGGTCATCTTCTACTGCTATCCCAGGCCATAGCAGAGAGCTGGATCGGAAGTGGAGTGGCAGGGTCGTGAACCGGTGCCCATATGGGATGCAATTCAGGCCAGGGTGTGAACCTGCTGTGCCACAGCGCCGGCCCCAGCCATTTTACTTCTTTACTTCATAGCACCTCCCCCCTCCCACCTAGCACATTATGGGTTATTTACTTACTGTCTTCCATTGCAATGTGAGTGTCATTAAAGTAGGTATTCTCTGTTCACTGTTGGTAGCTCCAGCACCTAGAACAGTGCCGCACAAGAAATAATGAAGTGAGCTGAATGGTTCAGTCTGTAAGGATGCATAGCAAAGTGCTGACACCACATGGGGAGGGGACCAAGGGAGACTTCCAGTCTATGGGGACCTGGTGTCCTGTTTAGTGGGGATGGAATGCAGTGAGTAGGTGGGAGTGCTACGCAGAAAATCAGAATCCTAGGTCTTGCCAGTGGGATGGATGTGGTGTTTTGGGGGCAGGAGGAGGTATCATCTCCCACTGGAGCCAGGAACAGAGCTGGAGCTCCAACCCAGGCACCTAAAAAGGGGCTCTGAGCATCCCAAGTGGCTTATTGACCACTAGGCCAAATGCCCGTCCCATCTGCAAAGATCTTTTAAAAAAAAAAAAAAAAATTAGGCCGGCGCCGTGGCTTAACAGGCTAATCCTCTGCCTTGCGGCGCCGGCACACCGTGTTCTAGTCCCGGTTGGGGCACCGGATTCTATCCCGGTTGCCCCTCTTCCAGGCCAGCTCTCTGCTATGGCCCAGGAAGGCAGTGGAGGATGGCCCAAGTGCTTGGGCCCTGCACCCGCATGGGAGACCAGGAGAAGCACCTGGCTCCTGGCTTCGGATCAGCAAGATGCGCCGGCCGCAGCGGCCATTGGAGAGTGAATCAACAGCAAAAAGGAAGACCTTTCTCTCTCTCACTATCCACTCTGCCTGTCAAAAAAAAAAAAAAAAAATTATTTAAGAGGCAGAGTTACAGAGAGAGGGAGAGACAGAGACAGAGAGAGATCTTCCATCTGCTGGTTCACTCCTCAGATTGCCACAATGGCTGAAGCTGAGCCAATCCGAAGCCAGAATCCAGGAGCAACTTCTGGGTCTCCCACATGGGTGCAGGAGCCCAAGCACTTGGGCCACCCTCCACTGTCTTCCCAAACCATTAGCAGAGAGCAGGATCAGAAGAGCTGCCAGAACTCAAACCAACGCCCATATGGGATGCTGGTGCCACAGGTGGAAGCTTCACCTACTACACAATAGCACTGGCCCCATCTGAAAACATTTCTTAAGTGCATTTTAGGTGCTGGGTTTTGTGCTTAATTATTGGAGTAAGAAGTGGGGGCGAGAGCTGTGGCATAGGGGTGAAGCTACCACTACAGTGCCAGCATCCCATATGGGCACTGGTTTGAGACCCGGGTGCTCCACTTCCAATCCAGCTCTCTGCTATGGCCTGGGAAAGTAGTAGAGGATGGCCCAAGTCCTTGGGCCCCTGTACCTGTGCAGGAGACCTGGAAGAGTCTCCTGGCTCCTGGCTTCAGATCAGCGCAGCTCTGGCCGTTGCGACCAACTGGGGAGTGAACTAGCAGTTGGAAGACCTCTCTGTCTGTCTGTTTCTCTCTCTCTGTCTACTTCTTCTTTCTCTGTGTAACTCTGACTCTCAAATAAATTAATTAATTTAAAAAAAAAAAGTGGAAAAGTCAGACAAGGTCTTGTCCTTAGGAAGCTCCTCCCAATGCAGAAGACAGAAAACAAACCAGTAAACAAGACAGTCCTTGAAGGAGGTGAGTGCTATAAAGAACAGAAATGCAAAAAAATCTCCCTAGGTGATTTTATTTATTTATTTATTTGGCAGAATTAAAGAGAGAAAGATATTCCATCGCTGGCTTACTCCCCAAATGGCCACAATGGCCAGGGCTGAGCCAGGGCCATACCCAGGAGCCTAGAACCCCATCCGGGAGTCCCATGTGGGTGCAGGGACCCAAGGACTTGGGCCATCTTCGGCTGCTTTCCCAATCACACTAGCAGGGAGCTGGAACCAGGGTTCCTCACAGGCTGTGCCAGCCCCTCCCTAGACGATTCTAATGAGCAGCCAGAGTTCAGAATCACGGATGAAACCTAGTTGAGCTAAGCAGGGACTACAGTCAAGGCTTGTATACGTAACATACAATAACAATTGTGTTAACACTTTCAAGACTAAAAACAATAGCTCCTACTTACTAAGTCTCTCCCAGGCTCTGAGCTAAGAGCCTTGTCATTCCTCCGGGCCTCTCAGTCACTGTGAGGTACTTACCTGTAGTCCCCATGCTGTAAATGAGGAAATATGAGGCTCTTGTCACACTGGGAGTACGTGTCAGCCCCCATGTGCAGGCATCCAGAGCCAGGCTCTTACCACGCCCACGTAGCCTCAAGTGCTTTGGAGAAGTCTCTGTTGAAAAGCCATACTCAAAACAGTTTTCCTGTCCAGAACACACCATGAGGGAGGTCACTGCGGGGTGGGAGGGGAGTGGGGGGGGGGGGTTGTCACGCTGTATGCATTTTTGTCTTTTTGCATAGCTTGGCACCTTCTCACGGTGGGGGGGGGGCAGGTCAGGGCATTTAAGGGGGCACTCCTTGCAGCCCTTTCCTAACAGAGGATGTGATTGGCTTTCACCAGGGAGTTAAATTTGGAAATAAAAAGAAGGCCGCTGACGCTTAAGAAAGATGGGTAGCTCTCGGCTTTGCGGTTGTTTATCCTCCCTGCAGAAACCGCCGTCCTGATTTTGGCTTATGGTGAGCCGGCAGCGCAAGCGCCTGGTTCCTTCCTCTCCGATCCGATCAAAGATGTTTACATAAAAACAAGCCCTTCCCGTTCCTGTCTGCCTCCCTTGTTGGCTGATAACAATGAGGAATGAGAAACTGGGGGGAGGGGTAGTTAAAGACTGTGGCAACAAAGCAAAATTGTACCTAAAAGGACTTCATTTTCAAGGGGCAGGGATGGGAGAAGGAGCTATGCATTTGTTTTGTTTTGTTTCTCTTTTAAAGCACCAGTGGGTTGTGTTGTGGAAACCTGGCTCTTGGTATTCACCACTCTAAAAACTCGATTTTTATCTGGAATTTTCAGATTCGTATAAGGGTGTGAGAAGTCCTATCAAAGCTTCATTATAATATAAAGTGAATTAATACATTATAGATCTCAGAAATATTGGTGAATGAGTCATCTGTCTCCATTCATTGTTCCTGTTGCCTGAAAACATTTTTTTTTTTAATTTCAAAAAACTTGGAGATAAAAAAATGTGTTGGAATAGAGCAGAAAAGTACATCTGCCAGGGTACATGCCTATAGATCCCTGAATGAGAACACTTCAAAAAATTCATGGAAAATGGAATTACAAAGCACATTGATTCTGGTGCCAAAAATGTTTGAAGCCCAAGGGTGGACATTGGCAGAGAGGTTAAAACATCACTTGGGGCCAGCGCCGTGGCTCAACAGGCTAATCCTCCACCTTGCGGAGCCGACACACCGGTAGGGGCGCCGGATTCTGTCCCGGTTGCCCCTCTTCCAGGCCAGCTCTCTGCTATGGCCCAGGAGTGCAGTGGAGGATGGCCCAAGTGCTTGGGCCCTGCACCCCATGGGAGACCAGGAGAAGCACCTGGCTCCTGGCTTTGGATCAGCGAGGTGCGCCGGCTGCAGCGCGCCGGCCGTGGCGGCCATTGGAGGGTGAACCGATGGCAAAGGAAGACCTTTCTCTCTGTCTCTCTCTCTCTCACTATCCACTCTGCCTGTAAAAAATAAAAAAAATAAAAATAAAAAAAATCACTTGGGACACATCCCATTTGAGAGTGGCTGGGTCTATCACCATAGAGAAATCATGGGGTTCTTGTCTTCATGCAAAAAAAAATCCAGGTGTGAGACAGAGAGCAAAATAATAAGGCTTTGCTGGGGACAGGACATCCATCAGAACGGAAGGGATAGAGTGCCCAGTCATTCAGGCTGGGAGAAAGTAAGGTTACATGGTTGAATGGAGAGAAATCACCTGGGCAGGCCAGGTGAGAGCTGAGTGCAGTCTTTGTTTAGATTCCTGGTTTTTTATTTTTTATTTATTTATTTTTACTTTTTACTTTTTTTTGACAGGCAGAGTGCACAGTGAGAGAGAGAGAGACAGAAAGGTCTTCCTTTGCCGTTGGTTCACCCTCCAATGGCCACTGCGGCCGGTGCACTGAAGGCAGGAGCCAGGTGCTTCTCTTGGTCTCCGCATGGGGTGCAGGGCCCAAGCACTTGGGCCATCCTCCACTGCACTCCCAGGCCACAGCAGAGCTGGCCTGGAAGAGGGGCAACCGGGACAGAATGTGGCGCCCCAACCGGGACTAGAACCCGGGGTGCCAGCGCCGCAAGGCAGAGGATTAGCCAATTGAGCCGCGGCGCCGGCCAGATTCCGGGTTTTTAAGAGAGTTTCTACCCCCTCCCCCTTCTCCTTTAGGATAAAGGGGTTTGTGGCGAGTAAATTAGCAAATTCCTCCTCAGGTTTGCTGGAGCTGGGCAGAGCAGAGGGGCGTCCTTTAGGGCATCCTTGAAGGTTTTATTGCTCCGTGTCAGGTAGCCCACTAGGTCCTGAGGAGAGAGAATTCTCCTGGGAGCTTTCCTTGCTGGAAGGAATGAGACCACCTGGAAGGTTATCTGGGTCTGAGCAGCACTTTGAAGTGCAAATTGCTGGGCTTCTGGGGCTTCCACTGGTTTCTTCAGGCCCTTCTCACACAAACACAGGCTGATTTCTAACTTCAACAGTTCTAGATCTGGCTCCACTTTCAGGAAAGCCCTGGGAGGCAGCAAGTGATGGCTCAAGTTGTTCTGTCCCTGCTACCCAAGCGGGAGACCTGGATTGAGTAGTTTGTCTAGTCCTAGATTTTTTTTTTTTAAGCTTTACTTATTTGAAAGGCAGAGTTACAGACAGAGAGGGAGAGACACAGTGACAGAAACACACACACACACAGAGAGAGAGAGAGAGAGAGAGAGAGAGAGAGAATCTTCCATACATTGCTTCAGTCCGTTCCCTAATGGCTACAAAGGCTGGTGCTGAGCCAGGAATCTGGAACCCCATCCAGGTCTCTCACATGGGTCACAGGGGCCCAAGCTCTCGGGTCAGCGTCCACTGCTTTCCCAGGTGCATACGCAGTGAGCTGGATCAGAAGCAAAGCAGCCAGGAGTTGAAACAGCAACACAAGCAATGGTCTAACTTGTGTACCACAACACCAGCCTCCAGGCCTCTAGCTTTGGCCTGGTCCAGCCGGGCTGCTGTGGGCATTTGGAGGGTAAACCAGCAAATGGGAGATCTCTGTTTATCTTTGTCTCTTTCTGTCATTGAACCTAGGCCTTTAAAATAAAATGAAAATTAAAAAAATTAAAATAATCTTTCAAAGATTTATTTATTTGAAAGGCAGAGTTAGAGAGAGGGAGGGACAAAGAGAGATTGATCTTTCATCCACTGGTTCTCCCCCAAATGGTCAGCGTCAGGAGCTTCATCCAGATCTCCCACGTGGGTGCAGGGAACCCAAACACTTGGGCCATCTTCTGCTGCTTTCCCAGGTGCATTAGCAGGGAGCTGGATGGGCACTGGAGCAGCTACGACTCTAAATAGCATCCATATGGGATGCTGGTGTTGCAGGTGGCAGCTTTACCCCATACACCACAACACCAGCCCCGATGCATAGGTTTTTTTTTTTTTTTCTTTTCTTTCCTTTTCTCTTCTTTTCTCTCTCTCTCTTTTTTTAATATTAACATATTTATTTGAAAGCCAGAGTTACAGCTAGAGAGGGAGAAACAGAGAGAGAGAAGAGAGAGATCTTCCATCCACTGGTAGACTCTCCAAATGGCTACAACGACCAGGGCTGGACCAGGCCAAATTCAGGAGCCAGGAGCTTCATCTAGAAACTCAATCCAGGTCTCCTGTGTGGGCACCCAGGACCCACACTGCTACTTTCCGGGGTGTACATCAGCAGGAAGCTGGATCAGAAGTGAAGCTGGACTCGAACTCAAGGACTCTGATACAGCACGAGTATCAAAAGCAGTGTCTGAACCACTGTGCCAAATCCCTGCCCCTCGGTGACTCCCTCAACTCTCTCTCTCTCTCTCTTTTTTTTTTTTTTTTTTTAATGAAAGGCAAAGTGAGACAGAAAGAGAAAGATCTTTCATCCATTGGTTCACCCCCTCAAATAGCCTCAACAGCCAGGTTAGTCCAGGGCCAAAGCCAGGAACATGGAGCTCCACCTGGGTCTCCTATATGGATGCCAAGGGCCCAAGCACTTGCACCATCTTTTCTTGTCTTCCCAAGTGCATTAGCAGAGAACTGAATCGGAAGCAGAGCAGCCAGGATTCAACCCAGCATTCCGAAATAGGATGCAAGTTGGCAGGAAGCAGCTTAGCTCCCTGTGCAGCAATACCAGCCCCACTCTTTTTGTAGATTTTTTGTAGGACTTTTTGTGGACTTTTTATAGACAAGCACTCTGGAGATACAAGGAGCTAAAGTGAAAGCTGGGGAAGCTTTTGTTGTTGGCTTATCCATGTTACTTTGACTCTGGGTTGACCAGAGTCAGGAGGCTGGGTGGACCTGGGATTACCAGACTCCATGTGCTCAGGGTAGAGCATGGAGAACCTGCACTCCACCTTGGCTCCCGGCACCAATGCTTACCAGTCCAGCTTTTTTGTTTCTTCTTTTCTTTTTTCTTTCCTTCTTCCTTTCTTTTTCTTTTTTCTTTGAAGGAAAATGTCTGGTGTTCCATTTTAAACACAAAATGGAAAATTACTGTTAGCTCACTCACGGATATTACAGAACTCACCAAGCAAACAAGATGTTAGGGAGAAGCCAATTTGGGGCTGGCACTGTGGCGCAGTGGGTTGAAGCCCTGGCCTGAAGCACCGGCATCCCATATGGGCACCGGTTCTAGTCCCAGCTTCTCCTCTTCTGATCCAGCTCTCTGCTATGTCCTGGGATAGCAGTAGGGGATGGCCCAAGTCCTTGGGCCCCTGCACCTACATGGGAGACCTGGAAGAAGCTCCAGGCTCCTGGCTTCGGATCAGCTCAGCTCCAGCCATTGTGGCCATCTGGGGAGTGAACCAGCGGATGGAAAACTTTTCTCTCTGTCTCTACCTCTCTCTGTAACTCTGCTTGTCAAATAAATAAAATAAATCTTAAAAAAAAAAAAGGCTGGCGCCGTGGCTTAACAGGCTAATCCTCCACCTTGCGGCACCGGCACACCGGGTTCTAGTCCCGGTTGGGGCGCCGGATTCTATCCCGGTTGCCCCTCTTCCAGGCCAGCTCTCTGCTATGGCCCAGGAAGGCAGTGGAGGATGGCCCAAGTCCTTGGGCTCTGCACCTGCATGGGAGACCAGGAGAAGCACCTGGCTCCTGGCTTCGGATCAGCGAGATGCACCAGCCGCAGCGGCCATTGGAGGGTGAACCAGCGGCAAAAAGGAAGACCTTTCTCTCTGTCTCTCTCTCTCTCACTATCCAGTCTGCCTGTCAAAAAAAAAAAAAAAAAAAAAAAAAAAGGTTGGGGGGAGAAGCCAACTCAAAAGGGGAGAAGGAGGAAGGAAGGCAACTGCAGTGTCTGGGAAGATTGCACACCCCAGAGTACTCAGCCAAGCAGGTACGGGGGAGGGACCTGCGAGCTGGGATATAAACCGCTGGCTATAACTGCTCCTGGCACACCTGCACATCAGACACATCAGACAATGGACTGCTCAACACCAACAATAAAGTCTCGCCCTCACTGCACTTCCTGTGTCCATCTGTTGAGTGGACAAGTGAGGATATTTTCCACATTCTTCTTCTTCTTTTAACTTATTTCTCTTTTATTTGAAAAGCAGAAAGACAGAGATAGAAATATTCTACCCACTGGTTCATGCCCAAAAAGCCTGCAATAGCTGAGGCTAGGCCAGGCCAAAGCTGGGAGCCTGGAATTCACTCCACATCTCCCACATGAGTGGATGACACCCCTGTTCTGGGGCCATCATCTGCTGCCTCCCAGGGTGTGCATCAGCTGGAAGCTGGAATCGGGAACAGAGTCAGGTCTCAAACCCACGCACTGTGATATGGGACGCAGGCATCCCAAATGGCATTCTAACCTCTGTGCCAAATGCCCACCCTCCTTTTCTTCATCACAATAAATCATTCTTCCATCTGCCTGTGAAGCTAGCAGGAATGCGCTCTGTCACAGGCTATCACCCTATTCGTTCCTTTGCTCAGTCAAACCAATATTTTGAAGTCCTTAGCACGAGACATGCATTGTACTAAACCACCAAACCAGGAGATCCCGTGGTAGGCAGCCTTTGTGAAATTTACATTCTAGGGAGGGAGAAAGGCAGTAAACAGGTAACAAACAGTACGGCTTCAGGGAGCCGTCGGGGTCAGAGCAATGGGGAAGGGAAGCAAAGGCTTCACTGAAACCTGAACAACTAGAGGGAGACCATGGTGGCAGGAAAACAGCGAGTGCAGAGGGTGAGGGTGGGAATAAGGCGGCGCACTTCAGGAGCAGAAGGCAGGCCAGTGTGCAGTGCAGAGGACGTGAGAACATCAGGGAATAGTAGACAAGGTCGGAGAAGTAGATGGGGGGGGGGGGGGGGGAGGTGCGGGTGGGTTGCAAATCCTTCCAGGCCCTGGAGGTGACTGCAGGGAGTTGGGGTTTTATTTTAAGAGCAAAATGGGAAACCCTTGCAAGCCTGAATAGTAAAGTGAACATGTTCTGATTTGCATTTGTAAAAGGCTGCTTTGCTGAATAAAGAATGAAGTGTAAGAGGACGTGAATGAATGTCATCATCATTGGTTCATTTGTTCATCCATTCAGAAATATTTTTTGAGAACCCAGTGGCCAGGCATTGGGCCAAGAAGTGGAAGTCCTGGTGGGCAAAGGTCGCTCCTGTCTTCAGGGCGCTCACAAGGTACTGGGGGACACAGGGAAGGACCCAGGCCTTTGTGACGCAGGGATAACCTTTGTGTCCTGGGAGCCCAGAGACACACATCTATTTGGTAAATACTGATGTGACAAGTTCTTGGGATACAATGGTGAAGTAAACAGGGAAGGCAGATGCCCCGTGGTGTGTACTTAGTGCTGGAGGAGCAGAGATAAATCAAATGCTCTCACAGACCCATCACTGCCTATGGTGCTATTGGGTTGTGAAAGAAACATAACTGAGAGTATGTAAGAGGGGAGCTTAATATAGTCAGAGAGGACTCAGGAGAAGCTGATGGAGCTGCCTGCTGCCTGCTGCTGCCGCATGAACTGCAAGTAAGCCGGTAAAATGGGAGGGGAAGGGTGCGTGGGCCACTGAGTTCCAGCCCAGCTCTGTGGATCACCGAAGACTTTGTGGCATCTAAGCTGACTGCTTAAGGCCAGCAGGAGTTAGCCAGGAAAAGGGGAGTTAGACGGGTAGGGAAGGCACCCAGACAAAGGTATGGCTGCCACAGAACATAGTAGGTTGGGCGTGGGGAGGGGTTTACAACAGCAGGGCTGCAGAGTAGAATGGCACAGCGTGGTCAAAGAGCACGGAGAAATGAGCAGGATCAGAATTCCGCCACACTAAGGAATGCTTCTGAACTTCATCCTGAGGGAAGCAGGGAACTGGCCAGACAGTGTATTACAAACTGCTCTGGGGCTGGCACTATGGTGTAGTGGGGAAAGCCGCCATCTGGGCACCAGTTGGAGTCCCAGCTGCTCCACTTCTGATGTAGCTCTCTGCTAACGTGCCTGGGAAAGCAGCAGACGATGGCCCAAGTGCTTGGGCCCCTGCACCCACATGGAAGACCCAGATGAAACTCTTGGCTCCTGTCTCCAGCCTGTCCGTGCCCTAGCAGTTGCAGCCATTTGGGGAGTGAAACAGCAGACATAAGATCTGTCGCTCCTTTTCTCTCTGTGTAATTCTGACTTTCAAATAAATTAATTAACTTTTAAAAAAGGAAACAAATTGCTCTGGCTACACAGCAAAGAGGCTGGGCTGACCTCCCCCACAACATGCCATGATGTATCAGGCACAGCACAGCCACTGAAAGTGGGTGTTATGCACTCAGTGAAAGCCCTCTCAGGATTTTCTAGGTTAAGCAATGGTCAAGGATCTGTTGACGGCGGCTCCAGCTCTTTGTGCGAGGCTTATAAAGCGGGTCATGAAGCACGTGGAGCGGTTCTGGCTGAAGCCGCTCAGGACCAGGACGGGATGTCCGCTGAGGATGCCCTGAGATACAGAAGTCACTGCGATGGCAATGTGTTCCTTTGAAAACCTCCATCCAGGAGAATTCACAAACTGATCCCAAAACATAAGAAAGGAAATTCTGATCTGGTGGTAATAAATTGGCCCGTTGGCTCAACAAGAAAAATCCGGAGGGAGCAATAAACAGGATAATGTGTGTAAAAAAAAAAAAAAGATCTGTTTAGTAGGTAATGGCCATCCCAGTACTGCCTCTCCCTGTTGGGCCAGTAGGAGAGATGGACCTAGAAGGCATCGGCTTGTGCCCAGAAACAACCCATCAATGCCTCCAGGACTGGGCACCCCAAGAGACCCAGGTGCCCCTGCCTGCTGGACAGGAATGCAGCAGATGGTGCGAGGTCCTGTTCCTTCTCATCGATTTGCTCAAGGTGAGGCCGCGACCCGTGGATGGCCATCATTCGCTCTCAGCTATCTTACTCTGGACTTCAAGTGGCCAGTGCTGTGGACCAAATCCCCCTTTACCTGTTGCTGGAAGTGTCTCCTGATCGCCCGGCCCCTCAATGGGCCTTTAGATTTGGGGGTTGAGGGAGGAATTCTTGTCTCCATGCAGGCTGAGGCTCAGGAGAGCAGGATGAGATTTCTAGAATGTGGTCTGCACAGGCCCACTGTGCTGCAGGTGGACCTTGCCTCATCACAGACAGATCTGGACACAGAACCTCCGGAACCCTCCAGGACACTCCTCCCCACCCACTGGCCCCTGCCTGTAGGACTCTGCCCCTGCACCTTCCAGTGGCGGTGTCCTTTCATCACCCAAGCCTCAGCCTCCTCACAATGCCTTTCCTGACCTCTCGATTGCAGGTATCTCACAAGTCAATCTCTGAGCCATCACCCTACTGTATTTTCTTTAAAGCATACCTCACTGTCCAAAACTATGTGTTTGTCTGCTTCCTTGTGTAGGTCTTCTCTCTTAAGGATGTGTCCTAATGGCAGGGACCTTGTCTGTCTCACCCACTGTTTGATAACCAGGGCCTGGAACGATGCATGACGTGCAGCAGGTGCTAATGAGAGGATGAGTGGCCAGGGCCTGAATTTCCAGATTTATCCCATTCCATTCTTGCACTCACCCCTCAAGTCTTGGAGCGACAGAGGGTTATGGACTTCTTTAGACCTGCCCTGCTACTTCCTCAGCCTGAGTGTCTTTCCTCTTTTCCTAACCACCATGTCATTGTCCCCTTGTTTATTCTCCCTGTTCTTCCAGATTCTGAAATCCTCCCAGATATTCAATCCTTGTTCACACCTCTGTCCACTGGACTGTCCTACAATGACACATTCTCCTCTCACCTATCCCACCTGTCTCTGAACACCTCCAGGAAGACATCCATTCACTTCCTTATCCCTAGCATGCAACATATAGCCAGCACAGAGTAGGTGCTTAGTTAATGTTTGCTTATTGACCACATACCAAGATGTAGTTCAGAGAACCATGGATTAGGAAACTGGTCACTAAAACAAAGAAAGAAAGAAACAAACAAAAAACAGCTTTATTCGTTGAAAAGGACAGGGAAGGAGGAAGGGAGGGAGGGAGGGACAGAGAGAGAAAGAGAGAGAAATCTTCAATTCACTGGTTCACTTGTCGAATAGCCACAACAGCTGGAGCTGGCCAGCCTGAAGCCAGGAGTCTTCCCTGTGGGTAGCAGCTGGCTTGGGCCATCATCTGCTGCTTCCCAGGCACATTAGCAGGAAGCTAGACAGGAAAGCAGGGCAGGACTCGAAATATGGGAAGCAGGCATCATAAGCAGCAACTTAACTTGTTGAACCACAGTTCCTGCCCCACTGCTGTCATGTTTATGGCAGTGGTAGAGGGACTGTCATAAAATAAAACCTGGGGCCAGCATTGTGGTGTAGTGGGTTAAGCTGCTACCTCTAACACCGACATCCCATAGGGGTGCCAGTTTGAGTCCCAGCTGCTCTGCATCAGGTCCAGCTCCCTGCTAATGTGCCTGGGAAAGCAGTGGAGGATGGCCCAAGTGCTTGGGACCCCACAACACTCAGAAGCTCCTGGCTCCTTGCTTTGGCCTGGCCCCACCTGCAGCCATTTGAAGAGTAAACCAGTGGATGGAAGAGATCTCTCTCTCTCTCTCTCTCCCTCTCTCTCTCTGCAATTCTGCCTAATAAATAAGTAAATGTTTTTTAAAAAATAAAGTAAAGTCTACAGCAGAGAGACAACCCCTTCTTTAGGGCCAAACTAAGAAAATAACTTAAACTCTTAAAAGTAAACACAAAAGGAAGTGATTGTGGCGAATGGTTTCCCATCACCGGCGTTCTTTCAGGTGCGAGAGGGCAGTTCGTTCAGGGGTGGGAAGCAGGAGAATCTCATTATCCACCCTGCAGGATCAATCAGAGAGCCCAGAGAAGCAGCAGCTAAAGTGTGCACAGTGCTTGTCACTCCACCAAGCACATGCTCAACCCTTATCTGATGGGTGTCCAGGGAGAAGGGAAATAGTTCCTCGTATTCCAAGTCTCAGAGAGGTGCAGCAGCCTGTCCAAGGAGCTGCCAGCAGAAGTTGTGATACAGCAATTCCTTCATTCTGCATTTAGGGAGCTCTTAGAATGCTTGCCCCAGTTTCAGTTGCTAAGCTCCCAGAAGTCTGTGTAATTATCGCTGTCTAAAACACACAGTAGTACAATGTGTAATTCGTTGCTTGTAATAACGCCATTTTGGATGCTGATGATTCTGAAGACAATGACAATTTTGATAATGATTGTGGTAAAGATTCTACCACTGAAGGTCAGGGCCAGGAGAGAATCTTGATCTTAGAATGGAGTCATGGGCCGGTGCCGCGGCTCACTAGGCTAATCCTCCGCCTGCGGTGCTGGCACACCAGGTTCTAGTCCCGGCTGGGGTGCTGGTTCTGCCCCAGTTGCTCCTCTTCCTGTCCAGCTCTCTGCTGTGGCCCGGGAGTGCAGTGGAGAATGGCCCAAGTACTTGGGCCCTGCACCCCATGGGAGACCAGGAAGAAGCACCTGGCTCCTGGCTTCAGATCGGTGCAGCGCGCCAGCCTTAGTGGCCACTTGGGGGTGAACCAACAGAAGGAAGACTTTTCTTTCTGTCTGTCTCTCTCTCTCTCACTGTCTAACTCTGCCTGTAAAAAAAAAAAAAAAAAAAAAAAAAAAAAAAAAAAAAAAAAAGAATGGAGTCATGGGCTAGGGCTATGGCATAATAGCCTAAGCCTCTGCCTATGATGCTGGCATCCCCTATGGGTACTGGTTCATGTCCCCACTGTTCCTCTTCCAATCCAGCTCCCTGCTGATGGCCTGGGAAAACAGTGGAAGATGCCCCAAGGGCTTAGGCTCCTGCACCCATGTGAGAGACCTGGAAAAAGCTCCTGGTTTTGGATTGGTTCAACTTTGGCTGTTGAGGTCATTTGGGGAATGAACCCACGGATGGAAGGCTTTGTGTCTCTGTTTCTCCCTCTTTCTATAGCTCTACTTCTCAAATAAATAAAATAAGAAAGAAAGAACAGAGTCAGAGCTAGGGCTGTAGGCAAAGGGCTGATCAGAAAGTAGTGCTGCTCAAAGTTAACCTGGCCTCTTGAGTTGGGCCACCCAGGACCTCTTCAGAGTGTCACTTCGTACAGGCTGTGTGGCTTTGCCCAGGCTCAGTTTCCTATCTCTAAGTGGAGAAACTGTTATCTGAATCACAGGGTTGTTGAAAAGCTCTTCTGATGCATCTCTAAAGCATTACCATGGTGCCTCCAGCACAATAAGTGCCTCATGGTGTCACCCAGCAAAGGCTCACATACCAACTTCGTGCTAGGCAGTGTTCTAAGAACGTGAGCTCATTTACATGGTCACCCTATGAGGTGGACACTAGTATCACTACTCCTGCCTTATAAATAAAGAAATGAAGACACAGGCAAGTTGAAGGACCTGGCATGGTTGCAGTCAGAAAGCACCAGAGCTGGGCCAGCCTCAATCCAGAGGCCAGCATCTCAACCTCTGTGCCGCACAGCAATGGTAGCAGGGTGTGTGTGTGTGTGTGCGTGCGTGTGCTGTTTTGGGAAGCAGAGTTGACTGACCCTGAGCTCAACCACAGCATTCACACCAAGACCATGCTTCCCCTGAGCCACGCAATGACTGAGCATGTGCTAGAGTCAGACCATCTGCCCAGTGCGGGATGCTTTTGGGGGGAGGCAGGTGGTAAAAGATACATGGCATTAAGACAGCAATTTTAATCACTGTCAACTGTCCAATTCAGTAGCATCCATCTCCAAATCTTTTTCATCTTTCTGAACTGAAACCCCAGACCCATCAGACAACAACTCAAAGCATTCCCTCCTCCTGCCCCACTCAACCAACATTTACTTTTTGTGAGTTTGACTGCTCTACACAACTTGCAGGAGTGGAGTCCTTGCACAAGCATGTACCCTTTGTGACTAGCTCATCTGCTTAGCAGAACGCCTTCGGATTTCACCCGCGTTGCAGCAAGTCTCCGAATCCTCTTCCTCCTACCTCCCCTGAGTCTGAGTACTGTCCCACAGTCCGTGTAGCCACATTTAGTTTACCCAGGCATCTGATGGGCCACCTTCGCTCAGGGACTCTTTTTTTTTTTTTTTTTTTTTGACAGGCAGAGTAAGACAGTGAGAGAGAGAGAGAGAGAGAGAGAGAGAGAGAGAAAGGTCTTCCTTTTTCCATTGGTTCACCCCCAAGTGGCCTCTACAGCTGGCGCATTGCAGCTGGCAAGCTGTGCTGATCTGAAGCCAGGAGCCAGGTGCTTCTGGTCTCCCATGCGGGTGCAGGACCCAAGCACTTGGGTCATCCTCCACTGCACTCCAGTACCACAGCAGAGAGCTGGACAGGAAGAGGAGCAACCAGACAGAACCGGCGCCCCAATCGGGACTAGAACCCAGGGTGCTGGCACCGCAGGTAGAGAATTAGCCTAGTGAGCCACGGCGCCGGCACTCAGGGACTCTTAATCGGTCAGGCTGAGATTCCTCAGACCCGCATTTCAGTTTGCAGTTCTTGCTACCAGTCCTCCCTCGTCCCCACCTCTGTCGACACCCTGTCGAGTCCACGTCAGTCGGAAGGCTCTCTCCAGCTCCCCCTGCTCCTCTCCCCAATCCTGCACAGATGCTCCCCCAGTAAACATCTTGCCTGCCTATTCCCATCTCATTAACATGAAAGCCTCTTAATAAACATCAAGTATCAGCGTGATTCTTTCTTGGAGAGGGGAAGAAATATTTAAATCATTTAAAAAAATTACTCGGGACCAATGCTGTGGCGCATAGGTTAATCCTCCGCCTGCAGCGCCAGCGTATGGGTGCTGGTTTGAGTCCCAGCTGCTCCTCTTCCAATCCAACTCTCTGCTATGGCCTGGGAAAGCAGTAGATGATGGCCCAAGTCCAAGATGGGCCCCCATACGCATGTGGGAGACCCAGAAGAAGCTCCTGGCTGCTGGCTTTGGATTGGTACAGCTCTGGCTATTGTGGCCATCTGGGGAGTGAACCAGCAGAAGGAAGACCTCTCTCTTTCACTCTCTCTCTGTCTGTAACTCTACGTCTCAAATAAATAAAATCTTTTTTAAAAATGTTACTCAGGATTTTTACACAGAATAATTGTGCATGGGCCGGCACCGCAGCTCAATAGGCTAATCCTCCACCTGCGGCGCCGTCACCCCGGGTTCTAGTCCCAGTCGGGGCGCCGGATTCTGTCCTGGTTGCCCCTCTTCCAGGCCAACTCTCTGCAGTGGCCCGGGAGTGCAGTGGAGGATGGCCCAAGTGCTTGGGCCCTGCACCCCATGGGAGACCAGGAGAAGCACCTGGCTCCTGCCTTCGGATCAGCGCGGTGCGCTGGCAGTGCGCCGGCCATAGCAGCCACTGGGGGGTGAACCAACGGCAAAGGAAGACCTTTCTCTTTGTTTCTCTCTCTCACTGTCTAACTCTGCCTGTCAAAAAAAAAAAAAAAAAAAAAAAAAAAGAATAATTGTGCATGATACAATTTTAACATCTTTTGATAAGTATATCTATGTATACATGTAGCTTTTCATTACAGAAAAGTTAGAAAAACACAAGTTAAAAAAAGAAAATTAAGGTCACCTGTTATCCCACTGCTTACTGTGGTGTGGATGTGCATCTGAGCATTCCCTGAAGGTCCATATGTTAGGCGTGGTTCCCAGGGCGGCACTACTGGGAGGTCGTCCTTAGGCCGCTGGGGGTGTGCCCTTGGAAGTTAGTTCTCATGTGACCTCTGGAGTTCCCCTGAGAGGGCTCCTACAAAATCCTGGGTTTGGGCCCACATTCTCTGCTTTGTGGCTTGAGATGTGCCCATTTGCTCCAACCTAGGCTCCTGCCATTCTTCCTCACTGTCCTTGCCAGAGGCTCAACTAATGGGGCAGCCAGTCTTAGACTAAAACCTTCAAACCATGAGCTCAATCTTTTCAATGCAAACTTAGTTGCCCAGGTATTTCATTATAACGATGAAAATATGACTCAGACACTGCTTATGTCTATAGGTGCGAGATCACTTTCTTTCTCAGGAAGTCAGCTTCTCCCACAATACAAAGAGTAGAGTTGACTCTTGTGGGTCTTAGATTCCATAAACTGACTTCAGTTAGTACATATTCATTCACCCATTCTTTTAACAAGTACTGAGCTAGTCCACTCCCCAAATGGCCATAACTGCCAGGGCTGGGACAGGCTGAAGACAAGAGCCAGGAGCTCCATCTGGGTCCTGACCCACTGACCTGGGCCATCTTCCATTGCTTTCCTAGGCACATTAGCAGGAAGCTAGATCATAAGTGGAACAGTCAGGACTCAAACTGGTGACTGTATGGGATGCTGGCATGGCAGGCAGTGTCTTAACCTGCTGTGCCACAGCACCGGCCCCTGAATTCTTTTTCAATGTCAGCAGCAGCAATGCCTATCACAGAAGACAAAGTTGTAGATCAGCAAAAAGCAAATATTGTTTCAAATATTTTTAAAGATTATTTATTTTTATGTATTGGAAAGGAGAGTGACAGAGAGGGAGAAAGACAGAGACAGAGACACAGAGAGAGAGAGAGAGCTTCTATTCACTGGTTCACTCCCCAAATGCCCACAACAGTAGAGCCAGGCAAAGCTGAAGCCAGCTGCTGGGTGCTCCCTCTGGGTCTCCCCCATGAGTGGCAGGGAACCACGAGTACTTGGGCCATCTTCTGCTACGCATGGGCGGAAAGCTGGAACAGAAGCAGAGGCAGGGCTTGATTCCAGGCACCCCAGTATGGGAGGTGGGTGTCCCAAGCTACAGCTTAACCTGCTGTGCCATGAGATCTCTGAAATATTGTTTTGATGTTAACTTTTTTTTAATTGGCAGCAGTTAACATTTTATTTTCTGTATCCTGCAAGCCTTGTTGGTCAAGTTCTACTTCAGCATCATGGTATACCAGTCAGATAGCATTAAAAAGTGTGCTGACAGGCATCACCATCTCATTCAATGTGGATAAATTTACAGCATAACCTGCTTTTAAAACAACTGGTAGATAACCACGATGTGGTATTTTTAGGTATGTAAGTGAGGCAGGCACCCACATGTGCCCCCACGTCTCTGTGAACAGCCAAGATGGCTCCTTCTTCTCCCTGGCTCCGAGGGGTGAGGCTGAGGTGACCTGGCAGAGCTTCCTCAGTGTCACATCCCTTGATGCTCAGGAAGCCCTCCATGCTCACCTCCAAATCCCACACTTGGCAAAGCAGCTGCAAGCAAGTGGCCTGGGAGGCAGGGCCCATCTCTGTGATCAGTGAGGCCTGGGAGCTGAGATGGACAGCAATGCGCTGAGTCCAGGTAGCTGGACCCCTTCATCCAAGCAACCGCAAAGACTAGTACTGCCCATGGGGTCCACATGTCCTGCCCACGGGACAACTGTCACCTCCTCCCTCGGGACAGGCCTGCGTGGGGGTCGTCACTGGGTGGGTGAACACCCACTGGTCTTCTCAGCCGATTTGGCAGTCAGGATAAAAATAACAGCAGCCGCATCATTTTCCAAAATTAAGGGCGATGCTATAGCAAATGTATGCAGATGCATACAGACACAGATGGGAACAAGTGTATTTAATTGTAAATGAGTCAGAACGGAGAAAATGAGATTTCCCTTATATTTGGGTTCCAAAAATTACAGAGAAAATGTGCCTGAGGCAGAAACAAGCCCAAAAAAGGCGGTGTCGATGGGGGGGAAGGGTAGCCATTGAGGCAGGAGCCACTTAGGAGAGAACCTTTGGCTGGAATGGCTTTGGTCTTCTCTGCGGGTTGTGAAAGTGTCCTGGCTCCAGAAAACCTGATCCCATAGGCCCTGAAGTGGCCAAAGGGCTGATGGGACTGACCCAGGAACAGGCAAGCAGGACTCGAGGCGCCTTGGCCTCCGCCGGCCCCTCCGAGTTGAAAGAAAGGGGGAAGCGAGAGGGGCAGCTCTGGTGGGAAGTCCCCAAGGCTACCCTGTGTGCCTCAGAGAAACAAGCTGAGGCAGAAGAAGAGAGAAGGAGAAAAAACATCTCTGCCCAGCTCGTGTGGCCAGAGGGAGTGGGGTGAGGAGAGAAACGTGCATGGCGATAGAATCGCTCCAGTCTGGACAGCACCATCTATCTCTCCTTAACAGCTTCCAGGAGGGCAGCTGGCAGTGTGCCGGGCAGGCTCTAGGTAGAATTAGAAAAAGCAAAGAGGAAGGAGGGAGGAAGAGAGGATGAAGGGAGCAAGGGAGGAGAGGAGAAAGGGAGGAAGGAGGGCCGGCGCCGCGGCTCACTAGGCTAATCCTCCGCCTTGCGGCACCGGCACACCGGGTTCTAGTCCCGGTTGGGGCACCGATCCTGTCCCGGTTGCCCCTCTTCCAGGCCAGCTCTCTGCTGTGGCCAGGGAGTGCAGTGGAGGATGGCCCAAGTATGGGAGACCAGGAGAAGCACCTGGCTCCTGCCATCGGAACAGCGCGGTGCGCCGGCCGCAGCGCGCCTACCGCGGCGGCCATTGGAGGGTGAACCAACGGCAAAAGGAAGACCTTTCTCTCTGTCTCTCTCTCACTATCCACTCTGCCTGTCAAAAAAAAAAAAAAAAAGAGAGAGAGAAAGGGAGGAAGGAAGAAAGGGCCGAAGAGGGGAAGGAAGATGTCACCCTGCCAGTCCCACCCCTTCTGCTCGTGGAGAGCTGCGGGAGCCGGGAGCTAAGACCTGGGGCTCAGGGGAATGGAGGAAATGGCCAAAAGGGGGCCACAGAGATCTCACCCTGCCTGCCCGTCCCCTCTCCAGGCAGCAGTCTGCAAGCCCTACCTAGAGCTCCAGGGCCCGAGCATTCACACCCGGCCCCACACAGAACAGCTGAGGGGACAGCCATCCCCAGGGGCAGTGACCTGGCCTGCAAGTCAGGAAGCCTCTGCATCTGGGCAGCCTTGGAGCTCCTGCCCACAGATGACGCATGAGTGGCCACATGCGTGACAGCGTGAGCACACAAAGCCTCCTTCCCCAAGCTCAAACAGCCGCGCAGTGTGCTTCAGGCTCTGGCTCCCTGCCTCAGGCTGTGTTCCTCTGTGCCCTGAGGACTCTCTCCCAGGCCTGTTCCTCTTCCCAGGCTGGAGGAGTCCAGGCAGGCAGGAAGCACAAAGGCTCCTCTTGGGGCAAGGGCAGGAGGAGTTTTGATTCCCAGCCACCCCTGCATTCCTGGCTTGATTGCGATTGCAGTCCTGGCTTTATCTCCCCAGAAGGCCTGAAGGCTAGGTTGGCCTTGCTGGCATTTGAACCCAAGATCATCCCACCCCAGCCCAACCCTGCAGCCGCTGGCCCAGTCCTATCACTCCTCCAACTTCTCATATTTCAGCCCCAGTGAAATCCGATACTGCGTGCCTGACGCTCCGCAGGTCCGTTCCTGGGAGGCTCCCCTGCTCAGAGAGCTGTTCACCCAGGAATGCACATGCCTCACAGCCAGTCCTCTCAGCTCCCACCCTGCCGGCTGCCAGCGGGGAAGAAGTGAGAGAGGAAAGGGAAGAAATTCGCTCCCTGTGTTGCCAGCACAGCTGTGTGCAGCCAGGCATCATCGCTGCGTGGGCCCAGTCTCAGCCTGATGGAAGGGCTGACTTACAAGGCGGCTGAGGAGACCTGAAGAACCAGCTAGAAGCCAAGCCCTAGGTCTGCTCTTCACAGGCTTTAGCCCTGGCCTCCTGCCAAAGCTCAGTGGCTAAGCTAGCCGCTGGCCCCCTGTGGGGCCAGCCTCCCCGCCCCGCCCTGCCCTGCCGTGGCCTCCTTTGTCTCACTGTGCAGGACATGTTCTGCTTCCAGCCCATCTTCCTGTCCTTTGTTGTTGTTTTTAAGTGGATTACTCACTTCATTTTATTTGAGAGGCAGAGAGAGAGGTTGACTCCCCACATGCCCAAAATGGCCATGACTGAGCCAGGCAGAAGCCAGGAGCCAAGAAACCAACCCAGGTTTCCTGTGTGGGTGGCAGTGACCCAACTACTTGAGCCATCACCACTGCCTCCCAGGGTTCCACTAGCAGGAAACTAGGGTCAGAAGCCAGAGCTGGTTCTCCAATGTGGGATGCAGGTGTTTTTAGGGGCATCTTAACCGCCACACCAAGTGCTTGCCCCGCCCCTTGCTTTTCTTCTTCCCCTTCTTCCTCCCTAGTTCCATTTGTTCAGCACTTTACAATTTCTCAAGTTCTTTAAGAAATATCAGCCTTTAAGAAATATCAGTCATGGGGCCGGCACTATGGTGCAGTGGGTTAAAGCCCTGGCCTGCAGTGCCAGCATCCCATATGGGTGCTGGTTCGAGTCCCGGCTGCTCCTTTTCCAATCCAGCTCTTTACTATGGCCTGGGAAAGCAGCAGAGGATACCCAAATGCTTGGGCCCCTGTACCCACATGGGAGACCTGGAAAAACTTCTGGCCCCTTGGCTCCTGGCTTCAGATCGGCACAGCTCTGGCCATTGCCATCATCTGGGGAGTGAACCAGCAGATGGAAGACCTCTCTCTCTGTCTCTACTTCTCTCTGTAACTGTCTTTCAAATAAATAAAATAAATCTTTTTTAAAAAAGAAAAAGAAATATCAGTCATATGTCAAAGAGCAGAAACTAGAGCATATACCAAACTAGGCAACTGGACGACAGCTTTTGGTGAAAGGGAGAAAAGATAAAGACTCCATTAGTGTAGTAACCACGAGGGCTGGACAAATGGAAAGGAAAGTGTCTTGTGGAACCTTCTTCCTGGTGCTGGGCTTTGGAAAGGCAGACTCTTTCTTTCATCTCCTTCAAGCAAGACCTGAAGCCTTCTGCCCTATGCCTGTGTTAGTGACACAACCGTACTGCTCCAGTTTGGCCTGAAACAGGGGTTCAAGTGCAAATAGCTTGGTCGGGGAGGGAGGAAGTGAGAGAAGGAAGGGAAGGAAACCACTACAGGGTCTGTTGTTGTTAACACATTCATGGATCTGTGGGGCTCACATCTGCTGGGAAGACTACATGGAAGATACTCCAAGGCTGCACCATGGAGGGGTGAGCATTCCGGGCTGTTTATCCCTCCCACCAGCCCGCGCTGTGCTTGGTGGACAGCTGCACTTCTTCCTTTCCCAGTGTAGAGGCCATGTTCGCTTCTGTGGCCACAGTGAAACCCTCAGGCAGAGCCCCAGGCATCTGCAGTGAGCAGTCTCGGGATACAGAGGTGACAACTGAGATTTGAGTGGGGCAACGTGTGCTACAGGCCCTGTGGCCCTCTGCTCCACACCTCGAACTTGCGCCACCTTGAGAGGGTTTCTGGCCCCTGAAACTAAACAGCTTTCTCTGGGATACATCCGTTTTTTCTCATCACTCCCAGGACTCAACCAGGCAGCACAGGTGTCTTCACTCCTCTCCTTTCTCTTGAACCTGTGGCCCTATGGTGTCCCTCTTCAAAGACCTCAAAACATCTGCTTCTCTACCCATTCTTTCCTTTTGTGCTCTGGCCTAGAACTTCCTTCCACCTGAGCACACAGGAACACACACACACGTGCACACATACACACACTGCTTCCTCCAAGACTTGTTCTAGCATCAGTGACCCTCCCTGAGTATTGACCAGGAATCATTGGAGTATGCCAGGCAAGAGCCGGCACAAAAACAGGAGCTGAGGGGCTCCCGCCCAGTGCCTTCCTGTCGCCCATGACACAAAGTCCAAGCTCCGGAATACAGTACCTTAATCTGCCAACCATTTCTACCTTCCCTACTTCTGTCTTCTCACTAATAACCAACATTTGTCAAAGGCCTCACTATATACCAGGCATGTGCCAGACCGCAGGGGAGCGGCAGAGAATAAGACAGGCACAGCTGCACAACTCCTGTCCTTACAGAGTTTTCGGCCCACAGTGGTAGAGGAGAGATGGGGCAGAGCTCACAGGAAAGTTGTCTTTCTCTGAACCGGAAAGCCTTGAGGAGCCAGAGGCACCTGCCCGCTGGGTCCCTGGGCCCCTCCCTGTCTGTTTGAAGCAGCCTTCAGCAATCCCTCTCCTGGTATTCATGGCCATGTAGTGCCTTCCCTCCTGTGCCAGCATTGGTTGAGATGACCAACAGAATACAGCAGAAGCTATGGAGTGCTGCTTCTGACATTAGTTTATAAAGGATTCTACAGGGCGGGGCCGGCGCCGTGGCTCACTTGGTTAATCCTCCGCCTGCGGCGCCGGCATCCCATATGGGTGTCAAGTTCTAGTTCCGGTTGCTCCTCTTCCAGGCCAGCTCTCTGCTGTGGCCCGGGAGGGCAGTGGAGGATGGCCCAAGTGCTTGGGCCCCTGACCCGCACGGGAGACCAGGAGGAGGCACCTGGCTCCTGGCTTTGTATCGGCGCAACACTGGCCATAGTGGCCATTTGGGGGGTGAACCAACGGAAGGAAGACCTTTCTCTCTCTCTCTCTATCTATGACTCTACCTGTCAAGTTAAAAAAAAAAAAAAAGATGCTACAGGGCAGGCATTTGGTGCAGTGGTTAAGACCCCTCGTGGGCCCACATCCCACATCAGAGTGCCTGGATTCAAGTCCTGGCTTTGCTCCCGAGTCCAGCTTTCTGCTGGTGTATATCCTGGGGGTGAGAAGGTGATGGTTCAAGTAGTTGACTCAGGGGCTGGCGTTGTGGTGCAGCAGGGTAAACTGCAACCTGCGAAGCTGCCACCCCATATGAATGCTGATTCAGCTCCAGCTGCTCCACATACAATCCATCTCCCTTCTAATGAGCCTGGGAAGGCAGCAGAAGATGGCTCAAGTACTTAGGCCCCTGCACCCACGTGGAAGACCAGGATGGAGTCCAAGGCTCCTGGCTTCAGCCTGACCCTAGCTTCAGCCGTTGTGACCCTTTGGGAAATGAACCAGCTGCCACTCGGGATGCCCACACTCCATACTGGAGTACCAGTTTCAGTCCTGGCTGTACTGCCCCTGATCCAGCTCTTTGCTAATGCACCTGAGAAAGCAGCTGGTGATGGCCCAAGTTCTTATGTCCCTGTCTTTCGAATGGAGACCTTGATGGAGTTCCTAGCTCCTGGGTTTGACCTGGCCCAGCCCTGGTTGTTACAGCCATTTAGGAAGTGAACTAATACATGGAAGATGTCTCTCTCTCTCCCTCCCTCCCTCCCTCACTGTCTTTCTCTCTGTCACTCTGCCTATATATATCCATATATATATAAAGATCCTATAGCCCTAATCTATGCACCGTCATTAGACCCTGAGCCAGAACCACTTAGCTAAGATTCTCCTGATTTCTGGCTCTCATCTGGGGATAATTTGTTACACAGCAGTAAATAATATACCACCTTCCACCGTGTAAGCATCCCCTAATATCCAGGGCCTTGCTGCTCGTCTCATCCATGCCCGCTGCCCACCCGCTCACTAGCACCTCTGGGCGGGCCCAGCACAGAGTGTTACAGCATGGTTCTGATGCTGCTTTCAGAGCTCAGAGTTGGCTAAAACTCCTCACGTTTTTATTTCCCTTGGCATTTTTCCTCCTGCATTTATGTTCCCTTACACAATTCAAAGGAATAAAGAAGCCGTAATTTCCTGATTCATGTATGCTCGCCCCTTCCCCTGGCTTTATGAGAGTGATTTGACGTGAGAGAGGTTTTTCCCTGAGCCCCATAAAGCTTATACTCTCTCCATGAACAAAAGAATTTAGTGTGCCAAGAATCAATGGAACTTGGGCCTCAGAAAGTTGGGATTGAGTTTTTAACTGTGGAATTTGTGTTCCTCTGAGTGGGCTCCAATCCTGGCAGAGTCCTGGCCCTCCTTGGATTCAGCCTCTGCCCACTGGACTGCCATCTCCATCAGAGCTGCACAGACCCTTGCCAGGGCAACTTCTTAGGAGGCCATAGTGGAAAGACCCGTGCAGACAGAATCATCATACTGCTACAGCACAGGGCACACTTGCACAGCACAGAATTGCAGCACTGGGTTCTCTCTCGGCACAGAGTTCAAGCTCTAGACCTTGGCTTCCCCTGTTGTTGCAGTTTTCTATCCCAGAAGCATCTCTGGAAATCCCCAAGGGTCACTAAACTACCTGTCTGCCCATATTACCACCCTAAGATTTGGCAGTATTTCAGCAGACTTTGTAATTTCCCACAATAGGAGATGAGATAGAAGAGAGAGGGGCCAGCATTGTGGCACAGCCAGTTAAACTGCCTCCAGTGATGCTGGCATCCCATGTGGATGCCAGTTTGAGTCCCAGCTACTCCACCTCCTATCTAGCTCCCTGCTAATGTGCCTGGGAACGCAGTAGAAGATGGCCCAAGTGCTTGGACCCCTGCTACCCATGTGGGAGACTTGGATGAAGCTCCTGGCTCCTGGCTTCAGCTTGGCCCAGCCCCAGCCATTGCAGACATTTGGGGAGAGAACCTGCAAATGGAAGATCTCTGTCTCTGTCTCTCCCCACCCTCTGTAATTCTGCCTTTCAAATAAATAATTTTTTTTAAAAAATTAAGATAGGAGAAGAGAGAAGCAGGTTTAGTTATTGTATTAATTACTTCTTCAGTACTGTAAGCAAATACTTGAGGCAGCCTAACTTTACAAAGGAAAGAGGTTTATTTTGACTCCATTTCTGGAGGTTCACAGTCCAAGGTCAGGTGGGCTCCACAGGTTCAGCCTCTGGTGAGGGTGTTGCTGCCAGAGTCCAGGAGCAGCACACCGCATCACACAGCAGGAGCCAGGGCATGAACATGTCTGTGTCTGTCTCTCTGGTCTCTTATACATCCACCAAGATTCCATCACAAGGGGTGCACCCCAAACAGCTAGCCGAACCTAATCACTTCCAAGAGACTTCACTTCTAAACACCATACTAGATGAATTTTCCACCCTCAAAGTGACATTAACTTATGACTTTGGGGGTTAAAGTCAGGAGTTCAGGGGCCAAGTCATGGTCAAACTCTCAAAGTTATCTTGGGCAACTTTGCTTCCTCGCTCTTCCTTCAGAGTGAGTACACACTGATCTGAAAGCCCTGAAGGAGTTGGGAGGATCCAGAATGCTATTTATTAAGCCACTACTATGCTCATGGTTGCTATTTCTTTAATTCTTCACAAGAACCAAGTAAATAATAAATTATGCCACAGTGCCGGCCCCTGATGGTAGTTTTAAAACAGGGTTTCATGGGGCAGGCGCTGTGATGTAGTGGGTAAAGCCACCACCTGCAATGCCAGCAACCCATGTAGGCACCAGTTCCAGTCTTGGCTGTTCCACTTCTGATCCAGCTCTCTGCTATGGCCTGGCAAAGCAGTAGAAGATGGTCTAAGTCCTTGGGCCCCTGCACCCACGTGGGAGACCCGGAAGAAGCTCCTGGCTCCTGGCTTCAGATCAACACAATTCCAGCCGTTGAGGCCAACTAGGGAGTGAACCAGCAGATGGAAGACTTCTCTCTTTCTCTCTGACTCTCTGTGGCTCTGACTTTCAAATAAATAAATAAATGTTTAAAAAAAAAAAAGTTTCAAATTCTTGGCCCTCCTGTCTCCAAGATGTGGAACCTCTTCCGCGCTCTTTCCCCTGGAATCTGGAGAGCCTGTTTTTTTTTTTTTTTTTTTTTTTTTTTTTTTTGACAGGCAGCGTGGACAGTGAGAGAGAGAGAGACAGAGAGAAAGGTCTTCCTTTTGCCGTTGGTTCACCCTCCAATGGCCGCCGCGGTAGCGCGCTGCGGCCGGCGCACCGCGCTGTTCCGATGGCAGGAGCCAGGTGCTTATCCTGGTCTCCCATGGGGTGCAGGGCCCAAACACTTGGGCTATCCTCCACTGCACTCCCTGGCCACAGCAGAGAGCTGGCCTGGAAGAGGGGCAACCGGGACAGGATCGGTGCCCCGACCGGGACTAGAACCCGGTGTGCCGGCGCCGCAAGGCGGAGGATTAGCCTGTTGAGCCACGGCGCCGGCCTGGAGAGCCTGTTGACTTCTGCGGCCATTGAGTATGAAAGAAAGGATGCTGTGTGACTCTCAAGGCCAGGTCACAAAAGGTCACAGAGCTCCTGCCTTGGTGGCTGGAGCACACACTCTTGAAGCCGAGAGGCCACCATGCTATGAGGAAGCCCAAGCCATGGGGAGAAGCCATGGAGAGACACCCACTTTCTTTCTTTCGTTTTTTAAAGGATTTATTTGTTTATTTTGAAAGTCAGAGTTACACAGAGGGAGAAGGAGAGGCATATATATATAGAGAGAGAGGTCTCCCATCTGCTGGTTTACTGCCCAATTGGCTGCAAGGACCAGAGCTGCGCCCACACGGGATGCCAGCACTGCAAACGGTGGCTTTTATCTGCTATGCCACTGTGCCGGCCCCGAGACATCCACTTTCAATTCATCCGAGTCCGAGTACCAGATTGTAAGTCAAAAGGTCTCCAGACGCTGGCGCCGCGGCTCACTAGGCTAATCCTCTGCCTTGCAGCGCTGGCATACCAGGTTCTAGTCCCGGTCGGGGCGCCAGATTCTGTCCCGGTTGCCCCTCTTCCAGGCCAGCTCTCTGCTATGGCCTGGGAGTGCAGTGGAGGATGGCCCAAGTGCTTGGGCCCTGTACCCGCTTGGGAGACCAGGAGAAGCACCTGGCTCCTGCCTTCGGATCAGCGCGGTGCGCCAGCCGCAGCGCGCCAGCCGCAGCGGCCATTGGAGGGTGAACCAACGGCAAAAGGAAGACCTTTCTCTCTGTCTCTCTCTCTCACTGTCCACTCTGCCTGTCAAAAAAAAAAAAAAAAAAAAAAAGTCTCCAGACAATTCCAGCCAGTAAAATCACCCATTCAGGGGTTGGCATTGTTGCATAATGGGTAAAGCTGCAGCCTGAAACCCAGCAACCCATGTGAGCACCCGTTCAAGTTCTGGTTGCTCCATTTTCAATCCAGTTCCCTGCTAATGGCCTGGGAAAGCACAGCAAGATGGTCCAAGTGCCCCTGCACCCCCATGGGAGACCTGAAAGAAGCTCCTAGCTCCTGGCTTCAGCCTGGCCCAGCCCTAGCCATTGTGGGCATCTGGGGAGTGAACCAGTGGATGAAAGATCTCTCTCTCTCTCTCCCTCTTTTTACCTCTCTCCCTCTCTTTACCTCTCTCCCTCTCTTTACCTCTCTCCCTCTCTTTACCTCTGTGTAACTCTTTCAAATAAGTAAATAAATCTTTTCTAAAAAATCACCCATTCACTCAAGCCTGCTGAGCTAAAGTCCCAGAAACAATCACTCCCCACTGTGCCTTGCTCAGATTACTCATGCAAGGATCTGTGAGCAGCACAAATTGGATAATTTTTTTATGCCACCAAGTTTGAGGCTGTTACACACAAGAGATTACCATCACAGTAACATTATTCCTATTGCACAGAGGTGGAAATTGACACCTGGAGAGAATTTCAAAGTTGCTTTAAAACTTGAAGTTTTAAGGTTAGTAAGTGACTTGAAGAACGATTTGAATTTGGATCTGTTTGAATATAAAACCCACCATTTTCTTACTGGAGATTCACCCTGGGAGGGGGTGAAGGGACCTGCTGGGCTGGGGCAGGGGGTCACATTGCTGCACTGTTCCTCAGTTGGACCACACCCCAAAGCCTGCATTTACCTTCCGGACACAGGGCATTCATGCCCACACACTTCAACTCCTGAGACATCTGGCAAAGACCCACCTTCCAGTCTTCCTGACAGGGTGCTGTCTGCTGCTCAGAGCAGAAAGCTGGAGAGGGATTCCTAGTTCAGGAGGCTTCTGCTCCAGCAGGTCCGACCTGACCGCTGGTGCCACTGCAACCGGTTTTCCTGGCAGATTCTCCCTCCGAGAAGTGTGCTCACCAGAACCTCTCTGGGGAGGTCAGGAGTCCTATGAAGTATGGCCTAAGAAGTAATGTGTGCACTCACGGGTGGAGGTGAGACTGCTTTGGCCTTCTGTTTCCTGTGAGAGGGAACATGGGTCTCCTGTCCTCCCCTGTTTACCGCAGTGCTGCGCAGTTCATTTCATTAGTCTTTATAAACTCTCTGGAGGGTGTCAGGTGCCAGGTGCTATAATAAGTGTGAAATTTAACTTCTTTTCCATCAAGTCACAAAATCCAGCCTGCAGAGATTCAAGTGCTGCGAATCTGCTTGTAAAAGACAGGAACCCTATTGTCAACTTTAAATAAATTGCAACTGAAGCATGATCAGGCACCAAATTATCACAGCACGTCCTCTCAGGAGCTCTTGCTGTCCAGAGATGGCTCTGTAATAAGAATTCAGTCCAGGAAGGGACTGGATGGAAGTTGCAGCCCTGCTACCTCTCACGGCTGGGGGCTTACAATGCCCCATCTTTTTTTTTTTTTTTCTCCTAGAATATACCACTCTTCCCAGAGCGGCTCACCTTCTCGCTCCACAGGCCTTATTGGACGATCTCTCCTCCATCTTTCCAGCCTGCCCCTACCCCCACCACCACCCCCGCCTCCCTGCAATTGCAATTACTTCTGGTGAACACAGCTGGCCGAGGTTTCCAGAAGTCCAGCCCAGGCCATTAACCTTTAAAGAGCAAAATGCCAATATTGCTGTGTCATGGGGAGCACACCCTCTTCCTTCTTCTATTTACAGCTGCTTTTTCAGATCACAAGGTACTAGGCAGAGAGAATTTTGCTTTAATAACAAGCAGGTGCTTAGAATTTATGCAGGGGAGAAAAGGGCATGATGGGATCTAAGCAAGCAGCAGAGAATCTAGGTCAAACCAGGGGAGACACCAGGCAGCAATGAGGATCCTGGGGCTGAAACCAATGGCAGCTGCTCTGGCCAATTCCCCAGGGCCCCCAGGGAAGAAAAGTAGCATGTACTGAACTCTCACTCTGTATCACATGCTGTGTCAGATGGTTTCCAAATGCTATTAAAAAAAAAAAAAACTATTCATTTTAAAATTTCACATATGTTATTTAAACCGCATTGTAAACCCATGAGATCCCATTTTGTGAAGGAGTAAACTGAAGGCCGGTGCCGCGGCTCAATAGGCTAATCTTCCACCTGCAGTGCTGGCACACTGGGTTCTAGTCCTGAGTTGGGGCGCCAGATTCTGTTCCGGTTGCCCCTCTTCCAGTCCAGACCTCTGCTGTGGCCAGGGAGTGCAGTGGAGGATGGCCCAAGTGCTTGGGTCCTGCACCCGCATGGGAGACCTGGAGAAGCACCTGGCTCCTGGCTTCGGATCAGAGCGGTGCACCGGTAGCAGTGGCCATTGGAGGGTGAACCAACGGCAAAGAAAGACCTTTCTCTCTCTCTCTCTCACTATCGACTCTGCCTGTCAAAAAAAAAAAAAAAAAAAAAGAGTAAACTGAGGACCAGAAACAATTAACTGAGGCTAATTGTCCCAAACCACACAGCTATGTATGGGAGAAACCTGGAATTCAAACCCAACTTTTTCTTATTCCACATTCTTCACCTCCCCTCCACCTTTTTAAAAAATTTTCAAAGACAGAAAGATTCAGAGAGACCGACAGATCTTCCATCTGCCGGTTTACTTCCCAAATACCCACAACAGCCAAGACTGCCCAGGCTGAAGCCAAGAGACTGAAACTCAATCCGGATCTCTCACATGGGTGGCAGGGATCCAGGTATGTGAGCCATCACCTGCTGCCTCGCAGGGTGTGCACAAGCAGGAAGCTGGATAGGAAGTGGAGCTGAGACTTGAACCCAGCCACTGCGGTATGGGATGGGGATGTGGGCGTTCCAAGTGGCATCTTAACCACTGAGACAGTGCTTACCACAAGCTACTGGCCTCTCCCTCAGGGAGAGAAGCTACATGCTTCTCCCTCAGGGCCTTTGCACTTGCTGTTATTGTCTTGAAAATCTTCCCTGAAGTAACCACTTGGCCTCCTCCCTCTCCATTTAGTCATTTGCCTGGAGGGCTCCTCCCTGTGGGAGTCCTCTCCTTTCCCCTCCCCGGCCAGTCCCTCCCTTGCCACTCATTGCTCTGTTCCTTGATAGCATCTTCACTCCCTAACATTGTGTTATACTCCTGTACTCATTGTCCATCTCTCCCTCTAGAGCTCAGGCTTCACAAAGACAGAGGCTGTGTGGGTTTGCTCACTGCTCTGTCCCCACTTGGCATGTAGAAAGCACACTGAATGAATGAATGAATGAATGAAGGTTTTCTGTTCTGCACATGGCCCTGGGGCAACAATTGCCTAAGATTGGCTACCAGGCCAGTGCTGTGGTACAGTGGGTAAAACCACCAGGTGTGGCGCCGGCATCTCATGTGGGCACTGGTTCAAGGCCCACTTGCTCTATTTCTGATCCAGCTCCCTCCTAACATGCCTGGGAAAGCAGAGGAAGATGGTCCAAGTGTTTGGGCCCCTGCACCCACCTGAGAGACCCAGAAAAAGCTCCTGGCTCTTGGCTTCAGCCTGGCTCAGCCCTGGCCGTTCAGGCCATTTGGGGAGTGAACCAGCAGATGGAGGACCTCTCTCTGTCTGTCCCCTTGCCCCATGTAACTCTGCCTTTCAAATAAATAAATAAATCTTAAAAAAAAAACAAAAAACACAAGATTTGGCTATCTTCTTGGAATGGAGAAGAGGAAAAAATGTTAAGAGAACAGATGAAATAACAACCCAATAAATGATCCTGTTACAAGCCTATCTTATAGAATATGGTATATGCACTGTGTCTTATGTTCCTATAACACTTGTTCTGAAGACGTCAGTTTGTTCCAAAGTGATTGACACATAAGGGGACAATTTGAGCACAAATGCAAATTTCACATTGGCTTCTGCACTACTTCATCTGCACCCAGCTGAATCAACCCAAGGAGGGCTACACAAAACCGAGCATCATCACGCAGCATACGTCCGCTTCCGGCCTGACAGCTTCCCATCACATTTCCGACAACCCTCGTGCCAGCACTTCCCAGTAACTCACAAGCACCAACTTTTCTGACACCTACTTCCCTGGGCAAGCTGTGAGTCTTTTTCAAGGTAAAGAGCCGTGCTTGCTACAGTCTTTACGTTTTGCTTCACAATTGAACATCTTTAAGTTGTGCTACCAGCCTTACCAGGTTCCTATATATTTTTTTAAAGATTTATTTTAGGGGCGGGTGCTGTAGCGCAGCGGGTTAAAGCCCTGACCTGAAGCACTGGCATCCCATATGGGCACCGGTTCTAGTCCCAGCTGCTCCTCTTCTGATCCAGCTCTCTGCTATGATCTGGGAAAACACTAAAAGATGGCCCAAGTGCTTGGGTCTCCCTGCACCCACATGGGAGACCCAGAAGAAGCTCCAGGCTCCTGGCTTCGGATCAGTGCAACTCCAGCCGTTACGGCCATCTGGGGAGTGAACCAGCAGATGGAAGATCTCTCTCTCTCTTCAAGTCTGTCTTTCAAATAAATAAAATAAATCTTTAAAAAATGAATTTTTAAATTTATTTGAAAGGCAGACTTACAGAGAGAGACAGACAGAGATCTTCCATCTACTGGTTCACTCCCCAAATGGCCACAATGGCCTGGGCTGGGCCAGGAGCTTCATCCAGATCTCCCATGTGGGTGCAGGGGTCCAAGCACCCTTGTGCTGCTTTCCCAGGCACATTAGCAGGGAGCTGGATCAGAAGTGGAGCAGCCAGGCATTGCAGGTAGCAGCTTAACTGGCCCGGTTCCTGTATTTTCCTTAGGTCACTAACAGTTTCCCATGCTGTGCCCCCACACCATGTTCCCCACAGGCCTTGAGGGATTTTGGAGAGCTCAGTGATTATTGGGCGCACACATCACCTTCTTGTACTTGGGCACCTCCCCCCCCTCCAAGCCCCACCAGATGGAAAGAACTTTGAGGGCACAGACTATGTTGCATTCAATGTGAATCCCCGAAACTTCCTAAGAAAGCTGCTTGGCAGGAACAGGGTCTGGCAAAGCGTTCGTCATTGGTTTATTGTACCCTCCACTCCTCTCAGGATTTCCCCGGCTGGCGCCTTTGGGGCACACTGTCAAACTGAGCTGGGAACAGGTATAGCAGGGACTCTGAAAAAGACCTGTCTAGGGCAGACTTTCGCCTCTCCAGAACTTCCAGGGCTCCCTGGGCCCAGAAGGATAAACTTCGATGAGAGCGGCAGGAGCAGCTCCCCCGCCCCCAGCTCCCAGGTCCCAGGCAGTGGACCTGGAGGAAGGGCAGAGCAGCACAGGCATTTGTGCCCGCAGGAGGTACACACCACACTGGCCCGGCATCCTACAGGATGCCGCACAGAAGGCCCCACAGAAAATGTATTAACATCACAAAAGTTAATGGACCAGAAAGGGAAAAATTAACATAAATTACCTTCCCCTGAAATCCTGCCTGCCTTGGCAGCTAGGGAGCCAGCTCAGTGCGCTGCCTGAGGAAAATGAGATGTTGGGAAGCGGAGGCCTTAATGGGCTAACAGATCACTGCAGACCCTCCCTCCAAAGCAATGCCTCCCTGACCATCTGGACAAGCGGCACCGGGGGCCGGTTTAACCTGCACTGCTTTCTGATACCTTTTTTTTTTTTTTGGTCCAGGGAGGGAGGGTCTCCTGTGACTTTTGCGGGCAGTGTGATGACGGCCCCTTCTTGCTCACCGAGGAACCTTGGTGGCGGCTCTGCCCCTCGCTGGGCCTCTGATGTCGCCTTGCGTAGTGAGAGAACCTTCTTCATCAGAAAGCTACCTCCAAGGATGTAAAAGGTGAATCCCTTGGCCAGCCCTCACTGCCTCAGTCTCAGGCAGGGCTGAGATTGGCTCCAGGGAGGCTGAGAGACACACAGATGGGGAGGGGGGCCCAGGGTGAGGTGCTGGGAAGGAGAGGACGCGTGAGAAGGTGGAAAGTAGGTGAAGAAGCAAAGCAGCAGCTGGCTTCAGAGAAGAAACGACGGGCAGCGGCTGAGGGAATAGGGAAGCAGTGAAGCCCAAGACGTGACTTGTCGCTGCCGGCCTCACCGTGTAGCATGGGCCCTGCCACTTCCCTCGGGCCGCCACACACAGCAGAGAAAGACAGGTGCAGCATGAGAGAAGAAAGGGATGTGGTATGTAATGGGTCAGGAATTCAGTAGAAACTGGCTAAGCTCAAACATTATTTTTAAAGATTTATTTATTTATTTATTCGAAAGAGTTACTCAGAGAGGCAGAGAGAGAGAGAGAGAGAGAGAGGTGTTCCATCTGCTGGTTCACTCCCCAGCTGGCTGCAACAGCTGGAGCTGGGCCAATCCAAAGCCAGGAGCTTTCCTCCGGGTGTCTCATGTGTGTGCAAGGGCCCAAGGACTTGGGCCATTTTCTACTGCTTTCCCAGGCCATAGCAGAGAGCTGGATCATAAGTGGAGCAGCCGGGACTCGAACCGGTGCCCATATGGGATGCTGGCACTGCAGACAGTGGCTTTACCTGCTACACCACAGTGCAGGCTACAAGATCAAACATTTTTATGGCATTTAACAGCATGGCAGATACAGATCTAAGTGCTTTCTATTCCTCAATCACTAGTAATTCATTTCATTCTCATTCCAACCCCGACAAAAGAGGGAAACTCCAGGACAGAGAAGTTAAACAATGCCCAGCATCATGCTGCTCTCTTAGGCATCACACATCACTGCCCTCCAGAGCCTTCAGTGACACAGGGTCAGGCCTTGGCTCTCCGGGGGTAGGGGCAGCTGGAGTCCTTCCAGTGGAACAGAGAGGGAAGAGTCTGACAGTTGGGTTATGTTCACGTTAGTAATGGAGGGCCAGGGATGCCAAAAGTTCTTTCCTTTTTTTTTTTTTTTTAAGACAGTGTTTTTAATTTATTAATTTTTATTTATTTGAAAGGCAGAGTGACAGAGGGAGACAGAGACAAAGACACAGATTTTCCATCCAATGGTTTATGCCCCAAATGACTGTAACAGCCAGGGCTGGGCAAGGCTGAAGTGAGGAGCCTGGAAGTCAACCTGGGTCTTCAGTGTGGGTGGCAGGGAGCCATTACCTGTTGCCTGCCAGGGTGCACATTGGCAGGAAGCTGGAGCTGGAAGTTGAGTTGAAGCGGGAGCTGGGATTCGACCCCACAACTCCCAAGCACCATTTTAACTGCAGCAGCAAACACCCACCTGCCATTACAGCTCTCCGATTCCAAAATATCCTCGTTATTCCAGAGAGAAACCTTGAACCCATTAGCAGTCATTTCCCACTTCCCTCAGCCCTGACAGCTACTAATCTACTTCCTGTCTCTCTGGATTTGCCTGTTCTGGACATTTCACATCAAGGGACTCATACACTATGTGGTCTTTGTGTCTTCTGTCACTTAACACAACACCTTTGTGTTTCCAAGGCTCCTCCACAGCGTAGTCAGAGTCAGCACTCCACTCCTGGTTCCGGCTGCACTCACCCGTATTCATCTGTCTCTCCTGCACTCAGGAAAACCATCTATCCTGTGGCATCGGGTCTATGATGGACCGAAGAAACGTTGCCTTTCAGCTCGTCGGACTTCTTTCTTAGCGTAAGGAAGCCGAGATTTTGAGAGCAATTGTGCTGACTCTGCAGCTCTGTCCGGGGAGTATTGCCATCTTCCGTGAACACAGGATGTCTTTCCACTGATTTTTCTTTCAACTTTTTGTATTTTTCAGTGCACATTTGCATTACTTTTGTTCTATCCTAGCTGAACTGCTGACGTGCTGATGAGTTCAGATGTGAGAAGAGGAGCTGTCACAATTTCTCAGTCAGTGGCAAGACCAGGAATCCTCTGGGGTGACCCAAACTGGAGCTGGGCAGTTACCGAGGGGCCTTCGTGCTGCAGTGCTGGGTACAGCTGCCGGCCAGCGCACATTTGGCTCTGTCTCTGGATCACTCACTGACTCTCAGCCCTTGAGTGCTGAGAGAGAGAAACCTCTAAGGCTCATTACTCCAGGAAAGCATCTTCTTGTGTCAGTCCTAAAGTCTGGTTCCCAGAGCCTATCTGTCCTTGGATTTTCTCCTGCCAGGAAGGACAAGCTGCCTTCTCCAGGAATGTCATTGGCAGAGAGGGCTACAACCATGCAAATTGTATTTCCAAGCCGTTCCCTAATCACATCAAAGTCCTTTACAAGGAGTCTTTTGGCCTAACTGGAGTTTGGTAATTACAAATTATTTCTAGTAGAAATGCTGACTGTGGGAGAGCAGGTTAGAGCAAATTTGATTCATATTAAAGCCATGGTCAGATCATCATGGCCCTTCAGGGTATTTATTTTTCCATCAGCTCCTCCCTGGTTCCCCCATCTCCCTTTTTGGCCTGGCTGAGCTGGAGACTCGCCTAATACAAATAACTACATTAAAATAAAATCATGCAAAAGCTCAGGGGAACACGCCTGAGTAATGGAGAAGATAATAAGCTTGGACAACCACCCCGGCCCTCTCTTCTTACTCCCTCAAGGCAGAGGAAGGTTCATGACTGATGTGAGGCTGCTGCTAACAGTAAGCGGGAGGAAAACCAGAGCTTAAGTGCTTCAAGGAAAAAATTATAATAATGTAGCACATCGCCATCACGCCACTGATCCTCACTCGGTACCTACGTCTCTGAAGTCATATCTAGCTTCTGAATGAGCCGGGAGGCACTGTGGGCGTTCCACAGCACAGAGAGACAAAGGTGTGAGAAGTCAACCGACACACAGAGGGCTGCATTCGCCTGGTCATTCTTTCTTTTGTTCATCAAACATCGGAAACTGACTGTGGTGGCTACAGGAGAGAGAGAGCCGGGAATCGCCCAGGCCCTGGTTCCACTCTGTGTAAGGCAGAGGCAGATGTGTCACCAGAAAAGCCCCATCACCTGTCAATTTCTTGCTTCTAAGAATCTGCCACTTAAGATTCTCTCTCTGGCTGGGGTTGGGGTAGGATAGGGAACGTGAGGGGTGGTCATCTTGCCTCTCCCTCTGAGCGCTAGAAACTAGAGCTGCTAACTTGTCATTAAAAAACCAAAAACCAAACAAACAAAAAAACAAAACAGGAAAGAAATAAAAGAGAAGCAAAGAAGGAAGGGAAAGAGAGGAGGGTGTCGGCCGCTATAGGACAACATTTGCACCAGCCCAGGAGCTTAGCAATGGGTGACTCACTGGGTCCCAGGTCCAAGTCTTAGGAGACTGGGTCTGGCTCCAGAAGGAAGGGAGAGGAGCAGGAGACCACAAAAGAAAACCAAGAGGAGCAGCTAAACCTAAAAGGCAAAATGTAGGAGAAGCTGTTGCCAATAGCCTGGCACTCCCCACTCCCGGCCGTCTCAAGAGCTGGGGAGGAGCAGGGAGAATATGGCCGAGGAAGGCTTGAGAGGCAGCAGCAAGAGAATCGTTCCCTGAGGGCAACCCGCAGGAGTGGCTGGGGCTGCTTCAGCTTTTTTTTTTTTTTTTTTGAACATTTATTTATTTATTTGAAAGGCAGAGTTATAGAGAGGCAGAGGCAGAGAGGAAGAAAGAAGTCTTCCACCTGCTGGTTCACTCCCCAAATGGCCACACCAGCCAGAGCTGGGCCTATCCAGAGCCAGGAGCCAGGAGTCTCCTCCGGGTCTCCCACGTGGATGCAGGGGCCCACACACTTGGGCCATCCTCCACTGCTTTCCCAGGCCATAGCAGAGAGCTGGATCAGAACAGGAGCAGCCAGGACTTGAACCAGCGCTGACACGGGACACCGCACCGCAGGCGGCAGCTTTACCCACTGCACCGCAGGCCAGCCGGCTGCTTCACCTTTCACCCAGAAATTCCTGGCTTCCAGTCACTGGGCACAGCTACCAAGTTTCAGCTCCTCCAGGCCTGGGTTTTGGAGGGAGTCAGCCTGCATTTCCTTGCGGTGGGAAATGGATTGCTGCATTTCCAAGGCTTAATTGTCCGCACCAGCTAAAAGCTCAGCCAGTAATGAAAATACATACTCTCTTTTTATCAAGAAAAAAAGATAATAACTCAGCCAGCTTTGACTTACATTCTACTGAACGTCAGCCTAGCTTGTTTCCAAGGACATTGCTGACATGAAGCGAGAAGGCTCTCGGGAGGCTGGGTGTGCTGAGAGAGGCCTGGGGATGACGAGTCCAGTGGTGCCTGGAGTGCACAGCTTTCCAGAGTGACAGCTGTCCCTCCCTTCCCGAGGAGCGGGGCGGGGGGGGGGGGTGCCTCCTAATTTAAAATCCCTTTGTTTCTCATGAAGATAAAGAACAGCAAGTATAATAACAATAACTGTGGCGCTTCACGGATTTCAAAGAACATGCAGATACTTTCATGTGATTCTTACAACATTCTTGCATAGCTAGCATGACAAATGTTATTACATCTTTTAAAAAAATGGTTATTTATTTGCAAGGCAGAGTGACAGAGAGAAAGAGAGAGATCTTCTATTCACTGCTTCACTCTCCGGATGCCAGCAACAGCCAGGACTGAGCCAGGAACTCCATCTGGGTCTCCTGCATGGTGGCAGGAACCCAATATTTGGGATCATCATATGCTGCCTTTGCAGGTGCATTAGCAGGAAACTGAAACAGAAGTGGAGGCAGGACTCCGCCCCAGGCACCCCAAGCAGTGGTTTAACCCACTGCGCCACAACACCCGTCCTAGGCTGCTGTTCTTGATCACCTACTTCACAGCCAGCTTTCACCACCCCTTGCTCACTGAAGCCTGTTCTGTGCCAGCAATGGGGAGCACTCGTCCTTCAGTGAAGTCCTGCACAAGCTGGGCCTTAGCAATTGGTAGCTTTGGGATCCACAAGGAGAGAAGGCCTACAATTCAGGGAATGGAGAGTCCCTACATGCACTTCCAGGAACAAAAAGTCCTTGTCAAGGTCCCGCAGGTGCCTAAAGGTCAACCAATGAGGATCAGACCTGCCTCAACCTTTAACCCCCATGCCCTGTATCTATAAAAGGAGCCCTCCCAACCTCTGACACTCGACTTACCCGGCCCTGCTCTGTTGGGACTGGTGAACTTCACCTGGGGTGGGGGGATCCCAATAAAAGCTTGTGAATTAATTGATTCATTTGGCTGGGAAGATTTGTTATGCGCCCGACACCTTGCAGCAATCCCACTCCCATGGTTAATGATCAGCCGGGAACAAGCATGTGGGGAAATTTTCCTGTGCTGTGAGATGTAAAGAGAAAGTTGTTCAGGGACACGGGCAGGGTTGCTTGACACTACTGCTTCCTGCCTCTGGACGCTGCGTGATGATGAGGACGTTGGAGACAGCAGTGTCCGCAGCCATCTTGGCATTCAGAAGAGGCCAGTGCAAGAGGGAGGCTGAGCAGAAAGGGCACAGGCTGGGCCCTGGTGACACTGGTTTGCTGAATTAACCAACCTCGGAACCTGGTCCAGATGGCCTCAGGTCACTAAATCTCTTCTCGTTGGTGACATTTTGAATTGGGACTTCTCTTTCTTTCCACTGCAACGTTCTAAATGACAATGCTTCTTTCTGCTGCACAAGCCCTGCCTGCGCCTTCTCATTTCAAGGTATCCTCACGAGCTGCTTCTCACCGTCTGGAACATTTTTCCACCAGACGTTCACAGGGCTGGATCCTCGCTGTCCACCAGGCCACAGCCCAAATGTCACTCCTCCAGAGAGACTTTTTACAAACCACTCAAAATAAGCCAGTCTTCCAGTCACTCTGCTTTCTTTACAGCACTGGTTGGTGTCAGAACTCATCTGTTTATTTAGCTGTGTACTTGTTGGTTGTCCGTTTTCCTCACCAGAGTGTCAACTCCATGTGAGTAGGAATAGTGCCTTGTTCGCTCATCACTGTACTTCCAGCACCTGGCACAGGGATTGACCTATAGTAGATGCTCAATGAGCGTTTGGTGAATGAACACATGAGCTCCAGAGACAATCTCACCATGCTGCCCTCCAGTCTCCTTCTCCCCCATAGGCCTTTATCAATTCCCTTTACAAAAATCTAAGTCTCAGGACCAGAAAGAAATAAGAAGGCAGTAGAGAAGGAAAACATCATAAAAGCAAAATTATTTTCGGCTTAAATGTAAAAGGGGAGCAGGCTGATTGCATAACATATGTAGATCTATGCAAATTACCATGCAAGTTAAATAGAGAAGTTTCAAGTGGTGGGAAGTCCAGAGACCCATGTTGGGTGTGTTTTCCTTCTCCCTGGGAAGTGATATCAGCTCCTCAGGTTCTCAGAGTGGGGATGCTGACAAACAGTGAGAGAGAAATCAATGGAGAGTTATGCTAAAAAAGATATTTAACTTAGCTGTTGTGTTTTTCTAAGAGACAGAAATCAAAAACATTCCACGCATCCACTTTAAATAGTAGGAAGAGGAAGCATAAAACTCTGTTCCATTTTACAAAATGGCCAACAAAGATTAGTGTGAAAGAGGGAGAAAGGAAACTGGGGAAAGAGAGGAAGAACAAGAGAAGGAGATGCCACACCCAAATTACCCAAATCCTTCAGAAGCAAAACCTAATCTGTGTCATAACAATCCTTTATATTCACAGAACAACACAACAAAAACCAGGGACACACTGGAGCCCTTTGGGATTTAAAAATAAAAAGTATACGTGTTCAGAATTCATTATTAAAATTGCTTGAAATCCTACTTAGATGTAGGAGAAATGGCACTCATTCATTCTTCAACCAACTTTTGAGTCACGACCTCACCCAGGTGCTCGGAACATCTGAGAATAGGCTGTGAACCCAGAACATGCCCTGGTGCAGTTTTCCTTCTATCCAGTCCTCTACTCTCGTGTTCAACTGGGAAACACCCTTTACCAGCCCCTCTCTAACAAGTAAAATGACCCATCTCGATTCCCAGAGCAAATGGTCCACTGTTGGGAACACCTTGGCCTCAGTTTCCCAGGACCAAATGCCATTGGAACTACCATTGGCAAAGGTCTCAAGGGAATCCTGACCAAATCTACTGGATTTCCTAGGATATTGGTTATAAATATTTTGAGGCCATGACCCCCATATTACCAGAAGCTCTGCTCCTACTCTGGCCACCACCATAACACTTCCGTTACCACAATACCCTCATGATTAGACATCCTGCTCCCAATCTTAACCTTCCTTCTATCTTTTCTCTATGGAACAGCTGCACTCACCCATTAAAATGGAAGATAGAGCTTATCTCTCTCTGCTCCAAAGCAGGAGCTGGGTTCCTCAGTCCCCACAAAGGCCTATAGCCCCAGTCCTCCCTCTTTCGCTGCTCCTCTCACTCAGCTGCAGCCACACTGGCCTCCTTCCTCCATGCACCACTCCCAACACCACATCAGAATGTACTCTCCACAACCCTTTGCCCACATGCTGCCCCAGGTACTCCACATTCTCGTAGCTGACTCCCTCAGCTTGGTAGGTATTGATTCAACTCTCACCTTCTCCTTGAGGTTTTCCCCAACTACCTTATTTAAAGTCACAAGCTCATGGCAGGTGTGATGGCACAGGGTGTTAAGCTGCTGCTTGGGATGCCTGCATCCCCCATCAGAGTGCCTGTTTGAGTTCTGGCTACACCACTTCAGATCGAGTTTCCTGCTAATGTGCCTGAGAGGCAGCAGGTGATGGCTCAAGCACATGGGAGACCTGGATGGAATTCCTGGCTGCTGGCTTTAGCCTGGGCCAGCCCTGGCTGTTGTGTACATTTCGGGAGTGAAGCAGTGGGCTCACTTTCTGTTTTGCCTTCTCTCTGTCACTCTGCCTTTTTTTTTTTTTTTTTTTTTGGACAGGCAGAGTGGACAGTAAGAGAGAGAGAGAGAGACAGAGAGAGACAGAGAGAAAGGTCTTCCTTTGACGTTGGTTCAACCCCCAATGGCCGTTGCGGCTGGCGCACCGTGCTGAGCCTAAGGCAGGAGCCAGGTGCTTCTCCTTGTCTCCCGTGCGGGGGCAGGGCCCAAGGACTTGGGGCCATCCTCCACTGCACTCCCGGGCTACAGCAGAGAGCTGGCCTGGAAGAGGAGCAACCGGGACAGAATCTGGCGCCCCAACCGGGACTAGAACTTGGTGTGCCGGCGCCGCAGGCGGAGGATTAGCCTATTGAGCCGTGGCACCAGCCATGTCACTCTGTCTTTTAAATCAATCAAAAAAAAAAAAAAAAAAAAAAAGGCAAACTCATCTGCCCGCCACGTTCCTCATCCTCTTTGTTGGCTTTATCTGTGTTCATTTCTCTTATTGCTCACAAACTGTTTGAATATTTTACTCATTTGTCTTGTTTACTGTCTGTTTCTCCCCCATGGAATAAAAGCTCTGGGAGAGCAGGGATTTTGTCTGTTGATTGCTGCATCCCCAGTCTCTTGAAGAGTGATTGACAAATTAAGCACTAACAGTGTTTGTTGGGGCTGATGCTGTGGCGTAGTGTGTAAAGCAGCTGCCTGCGGTGCCAGCACTGGCATCCCATATGGGCACTGGTTTGAGTCCTGACTCTCAATTTACAATCCAGCTCGCTGCTAATGTACTGGGGAAGATGGCCCAAGTGCTTGGGCCCCTGCACCCGCATGGGAGACCCGGAAGAAGTTCCTGGCTCCTGATCAGCACAGGTCCGGCTGTTGCAGCTATTTGGGGAGTGAACCAGCGGATGGAAGATCTCTGTCTTTGCCTCTCTCTGTAACTCTGCCTTTCAAATGAAAAATAAATAAATATTTAAAGGAAAAAAGTATTTGCTGGTAGCCCTTTAGTTTGAATGAACTTAGTCTTACGGAAAATATGACATCATCATTCCATTTTTGTCATTTTAAGAACAGTGAAGACTTCGTACAGGACTGAGTCCGGCCCTCACACTCTGCTTCAGAAGCCCTAGCCCGCAGGCTGGAGCTCCCTGGAGACAAATCCTGGCCCTGACTCCCCGGATCAGTCCCAAAAGAAGTGGGCCCTCTCGGACGCTCAGCTCACCCAGCCTCGTGCCCGAAAGGCACATGTCAGCACCTCCTCCCAAATGCAGGCAGATTTACTTTACAGACGGTGAGGCTGCATTTTAATTTGTTGATGTGAAATCTTAATTGAACTAAACTGCTAGAGGTAGTCTCTGTTCTCTGTCATAGTCTTAATTTAGTTGGCAAAACAAGATATCATCAGAGGAAAATCACGGGCAAAGACGCCGTGCCCAGAGGGTTTGGGGAACACCCTCCTGCACGCGGGGCTGGGCTGGTGTGTGACAGCCCACAGCTCTGGATGCCAGCCACTCAGGCAGCGTCGCGAGGGCTCAGACACAGACCCTCCAAAGCAGCCAGGCTCACCACGGCCCCCCCTCAAATACTCAACGTCCCATTTTTAGTGCTAAATGAGAGAGGAGATGGGTTTCTTACCTAAAGACCTAGAAGTGTGGGAGGTGGCAGCTCTATCACTCATTTGCTGTGAGTCCTTGAGCAGATATCCACCCTGGCAGTGCCTCAGTTTCCCAATTTATGCAACAAGCAGGCTGGAATTCAGGACCCTAAAGACTCCCTTAGCCAACACACTATGCATTACTCTCTTCAGGCCTGTGTTAGTGCCCAGCCTGAACTCATGACTCTTGCCCACCACATCTCTAAGGAGCAATCTACTTGAGCTTTTTCTTAAAAAAAAAATTTTTTTTAATGTATGTATTTAGTTGAAAGGCAGAATGACAGAGAAGGAGAGAAACAGAGAGAAGGAGAGAGAGGATCCACCCACTAGTTCACTCCTCAAATGCCCACAACAGCCAGGGCTGGGCCAGTCCAAAGCAAGGCCAGAACAGAACTCCATTCCGGTCTCTCACATGGGTGACAGGAACCAAGCACCTGGGCCATCATCTGCTGCCTCATAGACACATTTGCAGAAACCTCGATTGGAAGCAGAGTATCCAGGACTGGAACCAGGCACCCTGATATGGGAGGACATGGGTGTCTCAATGGCAGCTTAATGTAATGCACAACAATGCCCACTTGTCCCCAGGGGCCTTCTATGTGTGCTGCTTGTCCCACCCCAGCAGCTTCTGCCTGTCCATATCTGGAGAAACTCTAAGTCCACTCGTGCTGCCTGATTGCTGAAATGGGACCCTTGGAAGTCCAGCCCAGATTCCTTTATTATCTTTTTCTAAGGATGGTCTCTGCAGGAGAGTTCCCAGCTAAGTGACTCAGGCCCTGATATCTCCCCTGGGTAGAAGGGCTGGAGCAGCTTTCTTGAGGGACAGATTCCTGAGCTGCCAGGTCTTCACCCAGTGACTTACTGGCTGGAATAACAGGGTAGCAGCTCTCAATCCCTTGTATTTAGTAACAGGTGCTCATACTGGGAACCAGGTGCCAGGTTTAGGGAGGAGACAATGCCTTGTAGAAGAAAGAGCACAGCTTTGCAATAGGGACCACCTGGCAAGCCCCTTCTGCTCATTGAGCTTGCTTCTTCATTTGTGAGGTGAGGGTAACAACACTGTGACAGGAGCAGGTGATTACCCTAACAATTAAGCTGCTTGTGTCACACATCAGAGTACCTGGGTTCACTTCCTGGCTCTGGCTTCTGATTCCAGCTTCCTGCTAAGGTAGACCCTGGGAAGCAGCAGTCATGGCTCAGGTAATTGGGTTCCTGCCACTCATGTGGTATCACATTCCTGGCTCCTACATTTGGCCATTTCAGGCATTTGGGGAGTGAACCAGCAGATGCATACTCTCTATCTCTCGAATAAAGAAATACAAATTAAAAAAAACAAAACACTGCCTCAGAGAACTGTTGTGAGGGTTAGAAGATACAATGCTTTTCAAGTGCCTGGCACTGTGCCCTGTCCACAGCCTGCCCTCGTGGCTTCATTATCATTATCAGATAGCACAGGGCCTTGCAGGGAACATGGTCAATGGGCAGAAAGGTGATCCTCACCCCCCAGGGACACGCAGAGCTGCAGAGCTCCTTGTGCCTCTGAAGGAGTTGGTGGCAACCTGCAGATCACACACACCGTTGGGATGGGACCCCTCTCCTTCCAGTTCTGTGCGGCTCTGCTTCTCCCTCAGTCTGGAAGGAGGCCGTGCTCAGGGAGACTCTGATGGTGGTATGGTGGGTGATGGCGTTTGGGAGATAAACTGAGCTCTGCCTCCTCCCACTCTTGTTGAAAGCTGGAAATGGGCCTTTCCCACGGCATGCTGGGAGGTTTGAGGATGCTAAGTTAAATCCCGCAGAGGTCTTATGAGCAGCATTCCTGGAGTAGGGTCTTCTGTAAAGGCTATGCTTCTCTTTTTCTACCAAAACTGCCAGAAACTCCCTCAAACTCTTCAGCAAAAATGGAGCTATATTGACAGGCAGAGTGGATAGTGAGAGAGACAGAGAGAAAGGTCTTCCTTTTTGCCGTTGGTTCACCCTCCAATGGCCGCCGCGGCCGGTGCATCTCGCTGATCCGAAGGCAGGAGCCAGGTGCTTCTCCCGGTCTCCCATGCGGGTACAGGGCCCAAGCACTTGGGCCATCCTCCACTGCCTTCCCGGGCCATAGCAGAGAGCTGGCCTGGAAGAGGGGCAACTGGGATAGAATCCGGCGCTAGAACCCAGTGTGCCGGCGCTGCAAGGTGGAGGATTAGCCTGTTGAGCCACGGCACCGGCCCAGAATTTTTTTTTTTTTTAAGTTTATATTATTTATTTGAAAGACAGAATTACAGAGTGAGAGAGAGACGAAGAGAGAGGGAGGGAGATCTTCCATCCATCGGTTCATGCTCCAAATGGCCACAATGGTGGGAGCTGAGCCAGGCTGAAGCCAGGAGCTTCATCCTGGTCTTCCCGGATAGCAGGAGCCCATACACTTGAGCCATCTTCTGCTGCTTTACCCAGGCTATTATTAGCAAGGAGCTGGATTGGAAGTAGAGCAGCCAGGTCATGAACCAGCGCCCACTTGGATGCTGGCTTTCTAGGCAGTGGCTTTACTCGCTACGCTACAGCGCCAGCCCTTCAAACATGTCTTTTTTAGGAGATATACTTAAACCGATAATAGACAGTAAAATATATGTCTAATGTACTGATGGGTACACAAGGCTGAAATTCAGTGTTTAGTTTTAAGATATTAATTTTGCAGACAAGAAAACCATTATAGAAATACATGCAAATAAAGAAGAAAAGGGGAGCAGCCAGTGCTGTGGCATATCAGGTAAAGCCGCCATCTGCAGTGCTGGCATCCCATATGGGCACCAGTTTGAGTCCTGGCTACTCCACTTTCGATCCAGCTCACTGCTATGGCCTGGGAAAGCAGTAGAAGATGACCCAAGTGTTTAGGTCCCTGCTACCATGTGGGAGACCTGGAAGAAACTGCTGGCTCCTGGCTTCGGATCAGTGCAGCTCTGACCGTTGCAGCCAGTTGGGAAGTGAACCAGTGGATGGAAGACCTCTCTCTCTCTCTCTCTCTCTCTGTCTCTCCTTCTCTCTCTTTCAAATAAATAAATAAATATTTACCAAAAAAATGAGAGAGAAGCGGAAAAGTTGAGCCCTGGGACTTTGCAATATTTAGCAACTTGGCACAGGAAAAGGAGGTAGCACAGGAGACTGAGACGTGTATCCAAACAAGAGACTACGATGTCCTAGAAGCCAAGAGGGGGCGTGTTTCAAAAAAGCAGCAGCAGGCAGCATGTTGAGAAGTGGCTTTTGGACCTGGCAGTGTGATGGCCATTGGTGATCCTGACATGACCAGTTTCATGTAGGCGGCATGGAAGCCCACTTGGAGGGGCTAAAAAGAGAATATGGAGAAGAAAGCGAAGGCAGCAGGTATAGGCAACTCTTTCAAGAAGCTTTGTTATGAAGCACGGTAAAAACTGGGTGACGGGGTGGGGGAGACATAAGGTTACAGGAATGTCACTGATGTGTTTTTTTTTTTTTTGACAGGCAGAGTGGACAGTGAGAGAGAGACAGAGAAAGGTCTTCCTTTTGCCATTGGTTCACCCTCCAATGGCCGCCGCGGTAGGTGCGCTGCAGCCGGCGCACCGCGCTGATCCGATGGCAGGAGCCAGGTGCTTCTCCTGGTCTCCCATGGGGTGCAGGGCCCAAGGACTTGGGCCATCCTCCACTGCACTCCCTGGCCACAGCAGAGAGCTGGCCTGGAAGAGGGGCAACCGGGACAGAATCCGGCTCCCTGACCAGGACTAGAACCCGGTGTGCCGGCACCGCAAGGTGGAGGATTAGCCTAGTGAGCCACGGCGCCGGCCACTGATGTGTTTTAAAGCTGGGATATGTTAGGAATATCTGCGTGCTGATGAGCATGGTCTAGTGAACCAATCTGCCAAAGGTGGGAGCAGGACCATTGTATCCACTGTAGAAGAAGGGGAAGCAGATCATGTGAATACACACTCAGGTGGGGAAGTAGGACTGGTGCTAGGAAAACAAGGAAGTACCTGTCTAATCACTTCTGTTTTCTTCATGAGGCATGAGATAAGGCCATCAGCTGAAAATGAGGAGTAAAGAAAATGAAAGGTGTTGGGGCTGGCGCTGTGGCGTAGTGAGCTAACCCTCCACCTGTGGCACCGGCATCCCATATGGGTGCTGGTTCAAGTCTTGGCTGCTCCTCTTCCAATCCACCTGTCTGCTATGGCCTGGGAAAACAGTGGAAGATGGCCCAAGTCCTTGGGTCCCTGCACCAGCATGGGAGACCTGACAGAAGCTCCTGGCTTCAGATCAGCTCAGCTCTGGCTGTTGGCAGCCATTTGGAGAGTGAACCAGTGGAATGGAAGATCTCTCTGATTCTGCCTCTCTCTGTATCTCTGTCTTTCAAATAAAATAAAATAATTCTTAAAAAAAAACTATCAGAAGAGTGTTGAAGGATTAAAAACTGCTATTAAATGTCCTCTTAAGATTTTCCATTAATGCTTGGACATTTCCACTTTTTTTAAAGATTTATTTTATTTATTTGAAAAACAGAGTTACATAGAGGTAGAGACAGAGGGAGAGAGCTTCCATCCACTGGTTCACTCTCCAAATGGCTGCAAAGGCCAGAGCCGAGCTAATCTGAAGCCAGAAGCTTTTTTTTTTTTTTGACAGGCAGAGTGGACAGTGAGAGAGACAGAGAGAAAGGTCTTCCTTTTTGCCGTTGGTTCACCCACCAATGGCCGCCGCGGCTGGCGCGCTGCAGCCGGCGCACCGCGCTGATCCGAACACAGGAGCCAGGTGCCTATCCTGGTCTCCCATGGGGTGCAGGGCCCAAGCACTTGGGCCATCCTCCACTGCCTTCCCGGGCCGTAGCAGAGAGCTGTCCTGGAAGAGGGGCAACCGGGACAGAATCCGACGCCCCGACTGGGACTAGAACCCGGTGTGCCGGCGCCGCAGGAGGAGGATTAGCCTGGTGAGCCACGGCGCCAGCCAAAGAAGCTTCTAATGGGTCTCCCTTGGGTGCAGGGGCCCAAGAATTGGGCAATCTCTGCTGTTTTCCCAGGTGTATTAGCAGGGAGAACCTGGGACATCTGGAACTCACAGTAGTGCCCATATGGAATATGGAGCTGCAGGCCAGGGCTTTAACCCACTGCGCCACAGTGCCGGCTCCATACACATCTTTCTTGAGTGCACCTCCTCCCAGGAAAGGGCTGTGACGGGCCCTTTTAGGTCATAGGCTTATCTCTGGGCCAATCACCACATCCAGAGGATGAGATACTGACTGAGCAGCCTTGGGTCATTCGTCCACTCCTAGGACAAGAGGAGGCTGGTGTTGTGATTGGCAGCCCAACCAGAACATGAGATAGTGGGAGGGGTAGATCTCCAAAGAACGGAGGCACTCAGATGGAAAGTAATTGATAACCCTTCGCCGCGGCTGCTCTCCTAGATTGCTCTAAGGCCAAGGGAAAGCGTCTGTGCAAGTGCATCATGGATTTCACAGCACCGTCCAAGGCGAGGGACTATTCCAGCAGCACTTAATAAACGCTGGTTTCATTTGTGTGTTTGTTATCTCAGTAAACAGCTGCTGAGCCTGCAGATGAGCCTCTGTGCTCGGCTCCTGAAGGATAAGGGACAAATCACACATAGATGGGATCTTCCCCATCGAGGGGTTTGCAGGTTAGTAAAGGGGCCTTTAAAAAGTCACTGGAAATGAATACAATGAAAAACTGCATGGATTTCAAATATTTTTTTGCACCAAAATAAATCTATCTTCTAATTTCATTTTCTACAGATTTTGAAATCCCCTTATACTAGCCAGCTTTCGCCTGGCCGTGTTGTGATAACATATGGCCCCCAAAACTTCGTGGCTCACAGCAACAAAGGCTTGTTGCTTGCTCATCAGCTTCAGGGAAGTTTCTGCTCTTTCTAGTATATGTCCTCTTCACAGCAGAGAGTGCAGAGGATCCAGTGGCGGCTCTTAAAGCTTCTGCTCTCTTCACTTTCATTTCCATTTCATAGGCCACAGCAAGCCACATGGCCAGTGGGGTGGTGAGGTATCTTATTCCCATAGGAAGGCATTAACAATTATATGATGGGGGCCAGCCCTGTGGCGTAAAGGGTAAAAGCTGCCACCTGCAGTGCCACATCCCACATGGGTGCGGGTTCAAGTCCCAGCTGCTCCACTTCCAATCCAGCTCTCTGCTATGGCCTGGGAAAGCAGTAGAAGACGGCCCAAGTCCTTCTATCTGTCTGTAACTCTATCTCTCAAATAAATAAATAAATCTTTTAAAAAATAAAATTAATTATATGATGGGGCAGCCATGTTTACACAGCAGGTTAACCTGCTACTTGCAATGCTGGCATCCCGTCTAGGAGTGCTAGTTAGAATCCTGCTTACTCTGCTTCCAATCCAGCTTTCTGCTAATGTGCCTGGAAAAGCAGTGGAAGATGGCACAAATGCTTGGCTTCTACCACCCATGTAGGAGACCAGGCTGGGGTTCATGACTCTTGGCTTTTGCCTGGCCCAAACCTACCTGTTGTGGCCGTTTAGGGAACAGACCAGTAGATGGAAGATTTCTCTCTCTCCTTCTATCTCTTCTTTCTCTGTTACTCTGCCTTTCAAATAAAGAAATAAATAAAGGGCTGGCACTGTGGCATAATGGATTAAGCTGTTGCCTGCAGTGTCAGCATCCCATATGGGCGCCAGTTCGAATCCCGGCTGCTCCACTTTTGATTCAGCTTCTTGTTAATGCACCTGGGAAAGCAGCAGAGGATGGCCCAATTGCTTGGGCTTCTGCACCCACATGGAGACCTGGTTTGGATTGGCTCAGCCCCAGCTCTTGTGGCCATTTGAGGAGCAAACCAGTGGATGGAAGATCTGACTCTCTCTCTCTCTCTGTAACTCTGCCTTTCAAACAAATAAAATAAATCTTTTAAAAATTTTTAAATAAATTCATAAATAAATCTTAAAAAACATACATGGGGCCAGCACTGTGGAGTAGTGGGTAAAGGCTGCAGCTTGCAGTACTGGCATTCCATACAAGCACTGGTTCAAATTCTAGCTGCTCCACTTCCAATCCAGCTCTCTGCTATGGCCTGGGAAAGCAGTAGAAGACGGCCCAAGTCCTTTAGCCCCTGCACCCACATAGGAGACCTGGAAGAAGCTCCTGGCTTCTAATAGACATGACTCTGGCCTTGGCAGCCATTTGGGGACTGAACCAACAGATGGAAAACCTCTTCTCTCTCTTTTTTTTTTCTCTCTCTCTCCCCCTTCCTCTCTCTCTCTCTCTTTCTTCTTCTGCCTTTGTAACTCTGCCTTTCAAATATATAAATAAATCTTTAAAAATAATATGGATCAGGGCCGTCTCTGTGGCATATAGGTAAAGCCACCACCTGCAGTGCCAGCATCCGATATGGGCAACAGTTAGAATCTCAGCTGCTTCACTTCCAATCCAGTTCCCTGCTAATGCGCCTGGGAAAGCAGTGGAGGAGGGCCCAAGTGCTTGGGCCCCTGCACCCACATGAGAGACCTGAAAGAAACTCCTGGCTCCTGGCTTTCAAATCGACCCAGCTCCAGCCATTACAGTCATCTGGGGAGTGAACCAGCAGATGGAAGATCTCGCTCTCACTTGCTCTCTCTCTCTCTCTCTCTCTCTGTAACTCTGCCTTTCAAATAAATGAATAGATCTTTTTAAAAAAATACATGGCAACATCATGAACCACATCACATAAGAGAAGCTGAGCTGAGTCACATGATCAGGACATTAGGAGTTCAAAGGCACAGCAATACTTCCCAGTTGGAGAGATCAGAGACTTTGAGGAAGCGGTTTTAGGGCTGGGGGAACAATACTAGAGGATCTAGATGGTAAAGAAGAAGACAGGGTGTTCTAGAAGAGGAAAAGCACAAGAAAAGCACAGAAGAGGAAAGGTGGACATTTAGTTAGCACCAAGCATGGGAGCTGGGAGGCAATAAGGGAAGCATGCGGCTCTGCAGTGCGTCCGCCTGCCAGAGGCTCCTGCGCCACCCCAGCTGCCCAGTCAGGAATTCCTGGACGGAGGAAGTGCTGCACTTGCTGGGAAATCAGTCCACAGCAGGCAGGCCTTTGTCTGGCTCCTCTGCCCTTTCTGGATTGGTCAAACACAAATTCCAGCCAAGGTCAGTTTTTCTCTCTCCACGCTGAACATCTTGTCGGGAATTGCACTCCTAACATTCTGAAAGGTTTTTGGTCCTTTTTAAAATCAATAAATACAAAATTACACATTTAAAAATACCGTGTGATGTTTCCATACATGAATGCAGGTCCAATCAGGGTGAACCTATCATTTCCTCAAATACTGAACATCTCTTTAAGGTGAAAATATTCAAGCTCCTTCAAGCTTTTTGAGGCTCTTTAAAACAAATATATGTGTTATATTATTATTGTCTACAGTCTCTGGGGTTTTTCTGCATGTTCCCTCTGCTGCATCAGCCAGCCTGCCACCCAGAGGACAGTCCCTAACTAGATGTCAAACCCCAAACAGAGGCCTCTGCACAGGCAGGCGGGAAGACGGGGCACGCTGCTGCAACCCCCATCCCTGCACAGGCAGCCTCACCCTGCTGACAACTTTCTTCTGCAGCAGTAAAATGAATTTTTGTTTTGTTCAGAATAAGATCTCATAATTTATTTTGCTCACAATGTCATAAAAGAAAAATATAATGGTTCTTCACAGTTGCCTGCATTACAGTAGGAATGTCATTGTCTTTTTGGTTTCAGCTTATTACAGCAATGATTTGGGTTAAATGTTTATGTAACAGAAACTTGCTGCTTCTCATTATGTGATAAGAATGTGATGATCAGTAAAATTAATTTTATAACAATCTTGTTTGTTTTCTTTGTAGGTCTCAAATCCAGTACACAGATGAGAAAAAGCTTTGTGAGAGTGAGTCCTGGCTTGTTGGAATTAATGAGCTGCCCGGATAGTGGGCGTGTGGTCTAATTGATACTGGCCTTGGGCAGGTTTGCACTCTTAATCATTAATGCCCTGAAGCCTGCTGGAAGCATGGAAAGAAACAGACTGTCTAGGATGTGCCAGAAGCCAGGGCAGAGCCACAGGGAGGCCTCCCACCACCCAGGAGAAGCCTGCCTGAAGGAACAAGTAGAGCTCCGGACCCTGCTGCTGGGCACAGACCTTGGTGGTCCTGCCTCAGGGAGGCAGACAGATCCCTCCCTTGGTAGCTTCCAGTGCTAAACATATCAGTAAGCTCCAGGCCTACCTCCTGTCCGAGCACAGTTTTCCAATCAGTCATCCCATCATTCACTCACTCCAAACTATGCATTAGGCACCAGCTCTGTGCCAGGCACAGAATACAGTGACAAGCCAGACAGACAGGCTTCCTGCTCTTTCAGAGTATCCTTTTAATCTGGTAAACTGAATATAAACAAGGAGTGAATCAGCAAGATAAGGTTGGTAACAAGTGCCATGAAGACAATACAAGGGTGCCTGGGTGTCTGGTAGGCCTAGGCAAGGCCCAGTGCCCAGGGAGGGCTGCTCTGCAAAGCAGGCATTGATGCTGGGATCTGAGACCTGGGGAGGAGCCAGTTCTGCAAAGTGCTGGGGGGGAAGAACATTCTAAGTAGTGAAGAAGATGGGTTCAAAGGCCACAGGTAGGAAAAGACTGCAGTCATCCAGGGGGCAGAAAGGGGGAAAGGGAAGCCAAAGCGTCTTGAGCAAGAGGGAGAATGCTTTGGAGATGGAGCTCAGAGAGTCGAATAAGGGTCAGCTTACGCTAAGTTCTATAAAGCCATGTGTGCTAGTCAATAGAAAGTCAGGAACAATCAGAAATCACCTACATATTTTAAGTAGAAGGAATTTACTTTGAGGAACTGGTAACAAACATGGTGGAAGTGCTGGAGGAGCAAAAAGAGGAGATAAAGTCATCCAAAGATTAATAATTATAGGAAGTTACTATAAGCCCCAAGGCTGGAAGAGCAAAATGAGAAGTGGTGACAACAGTAGTCAGCAATTGTGGAGTCACTGAGACTACTGTCAGGAACCTGAATATCTGATTGGGAACAAAGGAGTGAGCCATGTGGCCACGGCCAGAGGAGCCATCAAAAGCAGAAAGGAGAATAAGTATTCCTTTACGTGCCTTCCACTCTCTGGCCAATGGTTCCAACTGGCAGAACCTAACAGGAAGCCAGCTATCAAAGGAACGGAGGAAATATGGACGGAGGCTCCCAGGTCTGAGGGGAAAGTGTAGATGGGCACACCCTCAGCTGGAAGACTCCATGGTGAGGAACCTGGAGATCCTCCTACCAGCCCCCCTGTGTGCTGTGTTTGATAAGCAGAACAGTTGACCAGGCCACCCTTCCACCTCGCTTCACATCTGTAAAATGGGAATGACAGCAGTCAGTAGGCATGTTATGAGGGTAACATATGTAAAATGCTTAGCACAGTGCCTGCTATTTAGTAAGTCCTCAGTAAATGCTAGCCATCTGATACCTTTCATGACTAAGCCTCAGAAGTTTCTCTGTATTACGTCTGCTATAATCTGCTTCGTTGTAATAGGGTCACAAGCTACCTAACTCAAGAGGAGGGGAATAATACTCCATTTCTCTCTTTGATTTTTAAGAAATATTTATTGATTTATTTGAAAGTCAGACTGACAAAGTGATAGGGGGAGAGAGAGAGAGAGAGAGAGAGAGAGCAAGCGAGTACAAGCTTCCTTTCATTGGTTCACTTTACAAATGTGTGTAACAGCTAAAGCTGGGCCACGATGAAGCCAGGGGCCAGGAACTCCATTTGGGTCTCCCACATGGGTGGCATGGGACCCAGATGCTTGAATCATCATCTGCTTCTTCCAGGTGTATTGATGGGAAGCTGGATTAGAAGCAGAGGCAGCACTCAAGCCCAGGCACTGCAGGATGCAAGCATGCTGAGCGGCAGTTTAACCCACTGTACCACAGCACTCACCCCTCCAGTACCTAATACTGTTGGTAAGGGAAAGGACAAGGCTCTAGAAGGGCAGGTGGGATGGGAGAGATTACTGTGACCATCTCTGGAGAATACAATCTGCCTCAGTCTGCAGGTTAGAACTCATACTTCCCCAGGGCCTCGGGCCTTGCCAGGAAGATGAAGTCTGAGCTCACTGAGGAAGACAGCACCGAAGGCACAGGCCCCTGACTGTGCCCTGCTCTAACTTTCAGAGGAAGCCTCCCCAGAACCCAAACAGGAAGGAGACTTAAGGCCTGGGATAGGTCCTAAGAGAGTGGACACTTTGTGGATATCCATCACGTCAGAGAGCGAGAGCTGGAAACTGCTGGGGAGTCCACCACAAAAGACACTGGGTCATGATGATGATGGTGATGATATTAACCGAGTGCCCACTTAATGCCAGGCAATTAGATGTATTTCTTTTTCATTTAAGCTTTCAAAAGGAAATGTATAGCTTTAGATGCACATCTTGGACAAGAAAAAAAAGATGGAAAATTAATGAACTAAGAATCTATCTTAATAAGTTGGGGAAAATACACAGCAAAATAAACTCCAAGTAGAGGGCAGGAAATAAAGTGAAGAAATGTGTGGCAGAGAGGATCTGCCAAGCCAAAAGTCAATTCTGTGAAAATCGATAGATCTCTGGTGATAATGATCAAGAAAAAGTTGAAAGAAGACAAAAATAATTCAATCTCAGGAATGAGAAGAAAGACATTGCTATGGTTACTCCAGACATTAGAAAGAAAATATGAGGAGATTATGAATAACCTTGCACCAATAAAATTGAAGATATATGTGAAACAGACAAATTACTTGAAATATATAAATTACCAAAATTGACTCACCTTGAAATATGAAATCTGGATAATCCTATAACCATTAAAGGAATTTAATCAGAAGTCAAAAAACCTCCCATGAAGAAAATCCCAGGCTTCTGTGGCACGTTCTAATTCTTCAAACTCCCCATGAGAATATCCAGGATTCCTTGCTTCAAATGAGGACACAGAGGCTCCCAGAGTTCAAGCAACTTGCCTGGGGGCCCAGAGCGAGTCATCGTCCCTGCTGGGCCAGTACACTTCCCAGCCTCTTCTTAACACGCTGTAATTGGCTGCACACATGTGAGAGCAGAAAGCCCTTGAAACAAGGAATCTGATTATGTCCGCTCAGGGAAGGAATTTGGTGATCATCCCCAGGATCCCACAATACCAGTCTCTCAAATGTTGCCGTTACTTTTCTGTAGAGCACCGTTAGCCCTGAGTCCCTTAGCTGCCCAGCTTCCTCCACTGTGGATGCCCTGAGCATTGTTTTTTTGGGCCTTGTCTGTATGTTCTCTGCTGTATATCATTCTCACCACTGTCGTTCAGCCTTGAAAATGCATAGCTGCTTGAAAACATAGACTATAGTTTGCATTTCAAAGTTAAATGTTTTGTCTCTCTATATATATCTTTTTGTCTCATAAATCAATCTTAAAAATTAAAAAAGAGGGGGAGAAATCTAGCCTAGTGATTATGATGCCAGTTAAGACACTCATATCCCATACTGGAGTTCCTGGGTTCAAGCCTTGGCCCTGCTACCAATTTCAGCTTCCTGCTGGTGCAGGCCTTGGGAGGCAGTGGTGATCAGTCAAGTAATTGGATTTGTACCACACAACGTGGAAGACATGGATTGAGCTCCCAGTCTTGGCCCAGCTCAGTTCTAGCCATTATGGGCATTGGGAGAGTAAACCAGCCTACGGGAGCTCTCTCCTTCTCTCTTTCTACCTTCCAAATAAAGAAATGCTTTCCTTTAAAACAGTTATTTATTTATTTGAATGAGTTACAGGGAGAGAGGGAGAGACACAGAGAGAGATCTTCATCCACTGGTTTACTCCCCAGATGGCTGCAACACCAGGAGCCAGGAGCTTCTTTCACGTGAGTGGCAGGAGACCAAGCACTTGGGCCATCTTCCTCTGCTTTTCCCAGGCCATTAGTAGGGAGCTGGATGTGAAGTAAAATAGCTGGGACCCAACCCAGTGCCACCACGGGATTCTGTTGTCGCTGCCAGCAGCTTTTACCCGCTATGACACAATGCTGGCCCCAACAAATACATTAAAAAATATATATATATATATATATTTGACAGGCAGAGTTAGACAGTGAGAGAGAGAGACAGAGAGAAAGGTCTTCCTTCCGTTGGTTCACCCCCTAAAATGGCCACTATGGCCAGAATTGCTCCCATCCGAGGCCGGGAGCCAGGTGCTTCCTCCTGGTCTCCCATGCAGGTGCAGGGTCCAATCACTTGGGCCATCTTCCACTGCCTTCCCAGGCCACAGCAGAGAGCTGGATTGGAAGAGGAGCAACCGGGACAAAATCCAGTGCCCCAACCGGGACTAGAACCTGGGGTGCCGGCGCCTCAGGCGGAGGATTAGCCTAGTGAGCTGCAACGTTGGCCTAAAAATATATTTTTAAGTTAAAGTCTGGCACTGCAGTTGATCATGGGAGCTCTGAAAACTATAAGGCAGCTGTCACAGTCTCATGGATCACCCAGAGTATGTTCTTGTTAACACTTTAAGATTTTCACTAAAATGAAATTTTAAATTTTAAATATTCTCACAGCAAATTTTGTGGTCCCTGAAGATAGATTTTATAACAGGCATGAACCACATCATGACATGATGTAGTATTTCATTCCTTCTTTAAATAAAATGAACCCAGTTTACATCGAGTGGAGCGGTAGCTGAGAGTTCCACCTCTTTACCCCTTCCTGGGCAATGGGGAATACACACCCACTTGGTTGGCCAGGCAATTGTGCAGGATGCTCACCCTGCAGGGAGTCTAACTCTCCACACCTGGACTCTGGATCCAGTCAGCTGACCTGTTTTGAGCAGTGGTATTTTAGCAGACAAGACATAAGCAAAAGCTTCAAGGGGCCTGTGACATCCCTGTGAGCATCTCCCTGAGCATTCCCTGGCTGGCCTGCTGGTCCTGAAGGGAGGACAAGAGACATTGGCAGTGAAGCCAAAGCCAGGACCGCCTAAGACAGCCCTTAGCACCACAGACTGAACTCCTAGCTGGACCCCAAACACATGCGCTAAACAAATGCTTACTGCTGTATGCCAGCAAAATGGGACGTTATTCAGCAGGATTGAGGCCACAGTTAACGACACCAGTTCCTTCTTACCAAGATTATGGGTCCTCAGTTCATGCCGGTTGCAAGAGCTAACCCTCCTGGCTGGCTGTGACCCACGTAGGCAGCTGGGATCGCTCTTCTGTGACAAGTCCAGCTGTGGCCACCCAACTGTGGTCCACTGTGCTTAACCCTCTCACGTAGCAATAGCCTTCAGTGAAATTTGATTGCTGGGGTTGATTCTTGAATTCATAACCTTGGCCAATTCATTTATTGTTCCTTTGCCTCATCTATAAAATAAAAAAATAATAGAACCTGGTTTATAGTGTTCTTGCAAGAAAATAAATGAATATATAGCAATTGCTTTACACAGCATCTGGCATTACTGTAAGAATGCGATGAATGCTGGCTGTTGCTGTATTGAGTCTTGCTTACCTTATCATTTATTATATTATTTATGTTTATATTTATTGTTCTATTATATAATTATAGAATACTCCTTCAATTTAAAAAAAATTTATTTGAAAATTAGAGTTTCTGAGAGGGAGACACACACACACACAGATCTTCCATCTCTTGGTTCACTCCCCAAATGACTGCAATGGCCAGGGCTGGGCCAGGCAGAAGCCAGGAGCCAAGAGCTTCTTCTGGGTCTCCCATGTGGGTGGCAGGGGCCCAAGGACTTGGGCCATCTTGCTGTTTTCCCAGGCCATTAACATGGAGCTGACTAGGAAGCGGAACAGCTGGGACACAAACAGGTGCCCATACGGGATGCTGGCATTATAGATGGTGGCAGTTTAACCCGCTACACCACAATGCTGGCCCTAGCATCAACAGTCTTGCTCCTAGGTCCTCCCGTCTCAGAGATTTCCATTCCTGTGAGCTCAGATCTTACTCCTTCCTTCCCTTTCTTTCTAGTCAGGAGAGTTCCAACTAATCCTCTTGAGTTGGAACTATTCCTCTTCATTCTGGGACGCACTGTACCTCCAACTCTAATATGGATTTTAAAAACTATTTGGAAGTTATCTTCTGGGGTGCCTGCTGCGTGTAGCTTCTTCTCTCTACCCTGAAACACATTAGTCCTTGAAAGGGTGTGGAGGGGGCCCAAAACAGCCAAAAATTCAAGGATAAAAAGCTTGGATCTCCCCCAGAGGTGGAATGCCTTTCATTCTTTTGAAGTGAGAAAAAACTAGACATGGTTATTTTCTTTTTTCTTTTTTTTGTGACAGGCAGATTTAGATAGAGAGAGAGAGAGAGAGACAGAAAGGTCTTCCTTCCGTTGGTTCACCCTCAAAATGGCTGCTACGGCCAGAGCTGCACTGATCCGAAGCCAGGAACCAGGTGCTTTCTCCTGGTCTCCCATGTGGGTGTAGGGCCCAAGCACTTGGGCCATCCTCCACTGCCTTCCCGGGCCATAGCAGAGAGCTGAACAGGAAGAGGAGCAACTGGGACAGAATCCAGCGCCCCAACCGGGACTGGAACCCAGTGTGCCGGCGCCGCAGGTGGAGGATTAGCCTAGTGAGCCACGGCGCCAGCCATACATGGTTATTTTCTTAAAAGGTCATCTGCTACTTTTAAATCTCAAAAAATCTTCCATATTAGACCATGAATTCCTTGGCTATTGTTATTTTTGAGTACTGCCAGAGCTCAGGACTGAAGCCACATATAGTAGGTACTTGATAAATGTTGGGTTCATGAATCAAGAACATGGGTCACAAGACCAGAACAATTTCCAAACGAGGGGTGGAGAGGTAAATATGACTCCCCTCGTGCGCCCAGCCTCAAGCCACATGCTGAGGCCTATTCAAGAAAACTACCGCACCTGGAGCCCGGACCCAAGTCCTCCAAGACTAGCATCTACAAAGGAAGCCAAGTACCAAGTACCAAGTACCATGCAAGCATGACCCCTTGCTCCAACCCTCATCACATACAACCAGAGGAAGGGCTTGGTTCAGAAGCGACTGAGGCAGGATGTGGCCCAGGGCCTGAGGCCAGGGAAGGCTGAGACACTTGGGGTGGTTGGGGTTGGCACTTGCATATCAGGTGTCAAAGAATATAACAAGCAAAGGCATCACACAGGAATCAGCTTGCTATTTCTGGAAAACAACAAGGAGAGGAGCATGACCTGACTGTAGGACTTCTGGTAGGGAGTCATGGGAGGTAAGTGTGGCTATTTCAGGCTATGGCCTGAGTGTGGAGACCAGGCTGGAACTGGATCCCGGTGAAGCAGGGAACAAGGACTAGGTGCAACACGCATCCACTGCAGCAGTGCCTTCCATTCCTCTCACTCCAAGAACAGGTAAGATCTGAATCCAACCCAGAGACCACAGATGGGATACCAACCAAGGGAAAGATAGCTAATCTCCAAGAAGGAAGAATTGGTATTGGTTACAAGCAACCGAGAAATGCTAGCCAACTTAAGAAAAAAAAATCATATTAGAAAGAAATGGGCTTGGGGCTGGTACTGTGGCATAGTGGGTGAAGCCACCACTTGCAGTGCCAGCATCCCATATGGGCACTGGTTTGAGTTCCAGCTGCTCCACTTCCCATCCCACTCTCTGCTATGGCCTGGGAAAGCAGTAGAAGATAGCGCAAGTCCTTGGGTCCCTGCACCCACATGGGAGACCCGGAAGAAGATCCTGGCTCCTGGCTTCGGATCAGCTCAGCTCTGGCCATTGTGGCTGGTTGAGGAGTGAACCAGCTGATGGAAGACCTCTCTCTCTCTCTCTCTCTCTCTCTGCCTCTCCTCTGTATAACTCTGACTTTCAATAAATAAATAAATCTTAAAAGAAAATAAACAGGCTTACAGAATCGAAGAAAATGCTAAGCAGGCTGAACCCAAAATGATGAGGAACCAGGATGGTGAAATCAAGGGGCTGATGATAAGAAAAATGCCTTCACACTGCTGCCTTGGGGATACAAAAATTACATTTTCTCATCACTCCACCCAAGACTCAGGGAGGAGAGAGCATGCAATTGGCCTAGCCTGGGTCACCCACCAACACATTGGCCAGGAAATGGAAGGAGCCCTCACTGCTTTAACAGTGTCCCTGAGCCAAGCCCTCAATGCTGGCTCTAAGGAAAATTGACAGAGGGCAGGCCACAACAGCAGCTCTCAGCTACACAGTGTGTGCATGAGAAAGGCCTCAGGATCTCCCGGTGCTGGAGGTTGGTGGAGGGGAAGGGTGAGGAAGCCACCTGAAGGGTTCTGTGTATTTTGCACTGCACCTCTAGGCCTGAGCTTAGCATCCACTTCAAGTTCCTCCCTCAGAGGCCGACAGGGTGACCAGGGAAAGAAATGAGCTGCTGTGAAGGAGGAGCTAATTCAAGCTTGTACAACCTGGTTGGGAACCTCAGGACAGGGTAATAAGTGTCCCCTGGACATGGACATAATTTAATAAAGGCAAACATTAATCTTTACCAAAAAAAGGCTGGCTGTAGTGGGTTAAGTCTCCACCTGAGGCACCAAGATCCCATATGAGTGCAGGCTCAAGTCCTGGCTGCTCCATTTCCCACCCAGCTCCCTGCTAATGCACCTGGGAAAGCACTGGAGGATGGTTCAAGTCCTTGGGCCCCTACACCTACATGGGAGACCAGGAAGAAGCCTCTGGCCCTGGTTTTGGACTGGCTCTGCCCTGGCCATTGTGACCATTTCGGGGTGAACCAGGAGATGGAAGATCTCTCTGTCTTTCTCTCTATATATAACTATGCCTTTCAGATAAATAAATAAATCTTTAAATAAGTAAATAAATAAATAATCCCAAGCATTCCCAGGACTGTGTTGAGCATGGACAACAGACTGTTCCTTAGCATCTCAGATGCTGGGAGGGTCAGTGTCCCCAGCTTGCCCAGACCCTTCACATCAAAATAGAATTGCAGAGGAAAGGGGCAAAAGCCAGGGTCCATGCAGGGGAGAAGCAAGGAGAAACCTTCTTTAATCAGTTCATAGAGGCCTTGGGGCAGGTGTTCACTGAGAAAGTGCAATGACCCAGCCTTTGGTTCCTGAGGCCCAGTGGGTGGAGAACGGATCCATCTGGGAATCCTGATGCTGAACAGCTGGACCGCAGGCAGACTCAGAGCCACCAACACCCTTGTCACCTGGTTGGTACCCTCCCTGAGCCTGGCCCACCACAGTCTGAGAGATAAAATGCAGGTGAGCTTTTCAGAGAATAGGGAGGAGGTGGGGACATCATAAAAAAGAGACAGACATTCTCAATTCACTTGTTTTATTTGAGAAGTAGAGCTACAGACAGAGGGAGAGACAGAGAGAAAGGTCTTCCATCTGCTGGTTCATTCCCCAAATGGCTGCAGCGGCCAGAGCTGGGGCAATCCAAAGCCAGGAGCCAGGAACTTCCTCCCACGAGGGTGCAGGGGTCCAAGCACTTGGGCCATCTTCCACAGCTTTCCCAGGCCATAGCAGGGAGCTGGATCAGAAGAGAAGCAGCTGGGACACAAATCGGCGCCCACAAGGAGTGCTGGCGCTGCAGGCAGAGGCTTAGCCTACTATGCTACAGCACGGGCCTCTTCCCAGTCTGTTCTCCATGCTGCTCTGCTCTGCCCAGTGCCCAGAAAGCTGACTCCTGTGGACCAGAATCACCCTGGCAGAGTGGCAGGGTATTTGTCCCCACCCTTAGCCCCATGGCTGGGCTGCAGCACTGGCAGCAGCCATATTTCTCCACAGTAGAAATATGCTCCTGGGGAGCCTGAGCTCTCCCCAGCTGCAGCTCTCATTGGGGTCCAACACCATCAGTCCCTCCTCTTCCTCAGCTGGCCTAGTGCTGGACCAGGGAAAGGTTTCTCCAGGGCGAGGCCCCAGGTGCCTCGCCATCCCTGGGTGTTTCCCGGAACCTTCCCCACCGTGAGTAATCCCTCCACAAGCCTCTCCTCAGCTTGCCCTTTCAGGCTGCTCTATCTTTTCTGTGGGCCCCCTCTATAGCCTCTTACACAGCACAGCAGCATGGAAGGCCCAGGGCCGCCTCAGTGTGACCAACAGCCGCCAGGGCGTCTGCACCCAGTGTTCACTGGTGTTTGGCAGAAGCTCACTGTGGTCCGCCCAAAGGCCCTCTGCCAAGGCCGTCCAGATGGTTCTCTCTCATATACCTCGCTTCTATCCTGTCCACTGCTGTCTCTGCCTGGTCCTTGTCGGAGCGGCAGAAAATGAGCAACTGTGTTCTCTATCAACTCCTTCTAGCAGCAAACCTGGGACCCCTTCAGAATGAACCCCTAAACCTCAGCAGTCTTCCACTTTCCTTGTGCTTTGCCCAGAGAGAATCCTCTTTGCCTCCCCCACCTTCAGAGCACAGTGGGAAGCAGGGACAAAGACTGGGAACCTTCTCAGAGCCCGGCAGCCTCGCCCCAGACTGTGGCTTCCCCAGGGAAGCAGCAGGCAGGGAAGATGAGACAGCAGCTCATTAAGGAAGCTGAGAGCCCAGGGAGGGGGCTAATGGTGTCAGGAGCAAAACCCAGCGGGAGCACACCGTGAGCAGTAGGATCAGGACTGACTCGGGGAGAGGAGGCAAGGCCCAGAGCGGGCAGGGCTCTCACTCCCAGAGGATTCTTGTCAGTGGCAAAAACAAGATCAGCCTCCTGCAGCCAACCCTCCCCTCTTAGGGGCTGTCATCTCAGAAGCGAGGACTGCTCTGTCACCTTGTGTGGGAGCAGGTGGCTGGAACATGGATACAGACAACACAGAAAAGAGTGTCTTTGCACTCACTCCACAGACATTAATCGAGGGCATACTACATATAGGGCTCCCACAGTGACTCGGACAAACCCCTCTGCCCTCACAGAGCCTATTTCCTGGTGCACTAATACTGCAGATTCTGCTGTGGCCCGCTGAACCACACACGGCTGGTCCCTGTCCTCTCCAGCGGCATTCTGTGCCCCTCCTTCATTCTCTCACCCACCTATAACCCCGGGGGCCTTCTTGTGTAGCCTGGGCAAACCTGTATCATGCCTGCTGCAGGCTCCTGCACTGGCTGCTGCTCCTGCCCGGAGCACTCCACTGCCTTAGGTCTTAGGGCGGCTTCTTGCTGATCACTCAAGTCTTAGCCAAGGCAGTTCCTGAGCAGACAGAAGTACTCCAGGCAGTGTGGAAAGCTTGTGGGATGGCCCTTCAGTGGGAAAGAGTGGAAGGAATGAGAGAAATCAGTGTGGTTGGGGCAGAATGTGCCAAGGGAGAAGGGACTGATTTGGCCTCGGTTCCACAAAGGCTGTGATCCAGAGAGCAGGGCTGAGGGACAGGGGAGTGAGGTGCAGAAGGGAAGCCTGTGTGAGAAAGTATTCCAGAGTTGGCCGTGGCTTCAGGCAACCAGGGAGCCTCCTGAGAAGCTTTAGCAAGGCTTTCAGAACTGTCCCCCTCATGCCTTGATCCAGTGCTTCCCACCCCCACTGCCAAGAGCTGCTGCCAGGGTATTAAGTACACTGCACTCCTGCGCTGCCCAGGCAGGAAAGGCTGCAGTTGCAAAAGAGAAGCCCTGGGGCAGAGAGCAAGAGAGCAACGTCAGGAGCAAGATGGTGCTGTCAGGTTGCACAGCATGAACTGGTTGAAGCTAGCATGGAGCGGTTGTCGCAACAGTGGCCGGAATGTGAAGCAGTACACGAGAGATGTCTCCCAGAGTAAGAGGGACACGATGTGAGGCTGGGGATAGGACAGTGGAAATTGGGCATGCAAATGTTCCTGATGGAAGTAGAAGAGGGAGCTGTGGTCAGAGGCCTGGGCCCTCTTTGTGGGGTGCCTAAACAGGCCACTGCCTACTCTTTCATGCCCCAAGGAGGCCACTTTTCACTTTTGGAGGAAGTCATTAAATAACCTGCAGTATCACCCCATGGGGAGGGTGAGGGGGTGGAGCACTGACATAACTTATGTTAGCTGAAGGTCTGGGGAAGACCCTTGGTGTTTGTCATGGGCCTTGGCCAGGGCCCCAAGTGTACACATTCACTCAGCACTCAATATCTGGTTGCTGAGCCTCTGCGAAGCTCCAGGCACTGTCCCAGGTGCTGGGGAAGTGAGTGTGAACAAGACTGTCACAGTCCTTGTCCTCACCAAGCTCACACCCCAGCAGGTGACATGCACACTTTGTACACACTGCACACACATTTCAATGTGTACATGGAACAGGCATGTGTTCCCTTGTGGGGGCCTGTGGTGCCCTTCTGCTTCCTCCATAATCCTCCCCCCTCCCCCAGCTCCCCTCTCCCCCCACATACCTTCCTGGCTCTCCTCAGCCCCTCACTAGCAGCCCAGGTATCCAAACGATTCCAACCCCCTCTTGCTGGGGGCCAGCTCATTCTGATTTCTCAAGAAGTTTAATTTTGCCAACAGCCAGAGGCAATGACAGCAGCTCTGGAAATCTGGCTGCCTGTACACTGGGCTGGGATAGGCAGTGCAGAAATAATTGCCTCTTTGAATGCTTTATTGGAAGGTACACGTGCTTCCTGCTTCCGTGAGGCCATTCCCTCCCAGGGCCGCTTCTAAATGTGAGGAATGAATCAGGCCTGCAAGGCAGGTGGGGGCTGCTTTAAGAGGAGAGTGGAGAGCAGGCCCCTGGTCCACTCCCTTCCCTCTAGAACCATTTGGGAGCACCTGCCACCCGTCTGTCACAGGCATACCTCGGGTCTCCCTCATGTCTGCACCGTGCTGGAAGCACCAGGCTGCATTGGCAGAGGGCAGGGCGGCCGGCCTCGCGCCAAAGGCTGCTTTGTACAGGAGTGCCCCTTGTCGCCGACCTCAGCGCCGGCTGCCAGCCTCTCCTCGCTCTGAGTAGAGAAGCAGCATGCTAATGATGAGTCAGAAGATCCTCATGTCACTTCCTGGCTCTGTCCCCCAGACCTGAGAATGTACCAAGATGGCTGCCTCCTCTGTGGCTGTTGTGGGGGTGGGGGGAGGGAAGTGAACAGGCAGAGTGCCGACATCACAAATGAAACCAAGGCAGAGGTTTCATTTTTGTCTGCTCCACATCAAGTGGAGACTGTCTCCCTGGCTAGTCAGTGCCTTCCAGGCTCCTGGGGATCCCAGCTCACAGCCCTGACTGCTGGGCACCAGCGCCCTGGGCCAGGCCAGTGGACATGGGGATGGAGGGGCTCTGGGATCTGGAAGAAATCCTTTGGGATTACAGGCCAGTTGACCTCATCCTCTGCAATAATCACCTTGCACATAGGCTGTGACATGGGGGACACAAGGGAACGACTGCTGGGGTGGGTGCAGGGAACCACAGGTCTGTTTAAAGACACAAGGAGCCAGAGAACTCTTGTGGATGCTGGTGGCAACTCCAGCCCTCCTGCAGGCCTCAACAGAATGGTGCCATGCCACCCCTCCCCAGTCTTGGCACCTGGAAAACTCCTAGTCATTCTTCAAAATCCTGATGAAAGGTCACCTCTTCAGAAGCCTTCCCTGGTCCCCTTTCAGGCTGAGCTGATCAGTCTTCTCCAAGTCAATGTTTCATTCTTCAAACACATTACTAATGACTACAAGCTGGAACACATTATTAATTATTATTGTTTTTTAAAGGTTTATCTATCCAGCCGGCGCCACGGCTCAACAGGCTAATCCTCCACCTTGTGGTGCCGGCATACCGGGTTCTAGTCCTGGTCGGGGCACCGGATTCTGTCCCGGTTGCCCCCCTTCCAGGCCAGCTCTCTGCTGTGGCCAGGGAGTACAGTAGAGGATGGCCCAAGTCCTTGGGCCCTGCACCCCATGGGAGACCAAGAGAAGCACCTGGCTCCTGCCTTTGGATCAGCGTGGTGTGCCGGCCGCAGCGCGCCAGCCGTGGCGGCCATTGGAGAGTGAACCAACGGCAAAGGGAGACCTTTCTCTCTGTCTCTCTCTCTCTCACTGTCCACTCTGCCTGTCAAAAAATAAAAAAATAAAAATAAAAATAAAGGTTTATCTATCTATTTGAAAAGCAGAGAGAGAGAGAGAGAGAGAGGTCTTCCATCTGCTGGTTCATGCCCCTAATGGCCGCAAGGGCCTGAGCTGAGCCAATCTGAAGCCCGTGCCAGCTTCCAGGTCTCCCAAGGGGGTACAGGGACCCAAGGATTTGAGCCATCTTCCAGTGCTTTCCCAGGCCATAGCAGAGATCTGGATCGGAAGTGGAACAGCCGGGACTCAAACTGGTGCCCATATGGAACGCCAGCATTGCAGGTGAACTTCACCTGCTATGCTACAGCATCGGCCCACACATTACTAATTATTTCAGAAGCACTGTAAAATAGGGAAAATCTAAGGTTACTTTAAAAAAAATCATGGAAAAATGGAATTAAAAGATGAGTCTTTTTGTGTAAAAGTTTTTAAAACTGATGCATACTTTTTTATAATATGCATTTTCCATGAACTTTTTGAAGACTTCCCTCATGTATGCCCCTTCCAAGGATTAGTGAGGAATTAGAGATAATGTGTCCTTTAAAAACATATTTACTGGGGCCAGCACTGCAGCACAGTATGTTAATACTCTGCCTGCGGCACTAGTATCCCATATGGTGCCAGTTCTAGTCCCAGCTACCCATCTTCCAACCCAGCTCTCTGCTATGGCTTGGGAAAGGAGTGGAAGATGGCCCAAGCACTTGGGCCCCTGCACCTGCGTGGGAGACCTGGAAAAACTCTTGGCTCCTGCTTTGAATTGGCTCAGCTCCAGCCATTGCGGCCATTTGGATAGTGAACCAACAGATGGAATGCTTTCTCTCTGTCTCTTCCTCTCTCTGTTTGTAACTCTAACTCTTAAATAAATAAATAAATAAATAATATTATTTTAAAAATCATATTTATTTGTTTTCATCTACTTGAAAGGCAGAGAGAGAGAGAGAGAGAGAGAGAGAGACTGACTTTCCATCCACTGGTTCACTATCCAAATGTCTGCAATAGCCACAGCTTGGCTATGTCAAAGCTAGGAGCCAAGAACTCCATTTGGGTCTTCCACATGAGTGGCAGGGACCCAAGTACTTGAGTCAACCTCCACTAATCTCCCAGGCACATTACCAGGAAGCTGGATCAGAAGCAGAGCAGCTGAGACTTGAACTACCATTCAGATATGAGATGTGAGTATTGCAATTGGTGGCTTAACCTGCTGTACCACAAGCCCACCCCAATCATGTGTTTTTATTTTTATTTAATCTTTAAATTTTAATTTATTTATTTGAAAAGCAGAGTTAGAAAGAGGGAGGGAGAGACAGAGGTCTTCTATCTGCTAGTTCACTCCCCAGTTGGCCACAACAATTGGGGCTGGGCCAGGCCAAAGCCTAGAGCCTGGAAGTCCATCTGGGTGTCCCACATGGGTTGAAGAGGCTCAAGAACTTGGGTCATCCCCCACTGCTTTCTGAGGTGTTAGTAGGGAGCTTGACGGAAAAAGCGGAAAAGCCAGGAATCTAATATGGACCCCTACAGGATGCCGACATTACAGGTGGCAGCCTAACCTGTTGCACCACAATGCTGCCCCTCTTTAAAACCTCGTGTTGCACTTGGCACATTATCAGGGCTCAGGAATGACAACTTCTGGAGTTAGGACGACAGTGATCACACTTTTCCAGTGGTCTGTTTATACATGTGTCACCTCTAATAGACTGAGGACTCCTCAGGATGAGGGCCACAGTTGGGTCACTGCTGTATGCTTTGCACCCTGGCTGGCTCAGAGTGAGAGCCCAATACAGGATAATGGATGTCAGCATTATTGTTAGGACACTTAAAACAATACTTGCCGGCGCCACGGCTCAATAGGCTAATCCTCCGCCTTGTGGCGCTGGCACACCGGGTTCTAGTCCTGGTCAGGGTGCCGGATTCTGTCCTGGTTGCTCCTCTTCCAGGCCAGCTCTCTGCTGTGGCCAGGGAGTGCAGTGGAGGATGGCCCAAGTGCTTGGGCCCTGCACCAGCATGGGAGACCAGGAGAAGCACCTGGCTCCTGCCTTTGGCTCAGCGCGGTGCGCCAACCGCAGTGCACCGGCCGCAGCAGCCATTGGAGGGTGAACCAATGGCTAAAAGGAAGACCTTTCTTTCTGTCTCTCTCTCTCTCATTGTCCACTCTGCCTGTCAAAAAAAAAAAAAAAAATTAACTGGCCTTTAATAAGCATTTACATTACGTCAGGCCCTGTTCCAAGCAGTTTTCCAAGATTACCTAATTTAATCTTCTTAACAATTCTGTAAGGCAAGTATTATGATCCCCATTTTGCAGATGACTAAACTGAAACTTATTGAGGTTAGACAATTTGCCTGAGGTCACACTGTAAGAGGTAGAAGCTGGGGGCACTGTTGAACCAGAGCAGTGTGACTCCAGAGTTTTGGCCACCTCCCACACTCACTGCCAGCACACTCTGTGCTGTGTCATCATACACAGCCCGGCTGTCTTTCTTTTCTGTCCAACAGTAGGAAGAGTGGGGTTTAGCTCTATAACCCCTGCACAGTGCTGGCACACAGTAGCCCCACAGTCAATGTCTCTGCTATAAGTGGATAAGAGAAAAGGAGAGAGTGGAGTAGGCTAAGGGTAGATATAAGGCTGGGTCAGGCCAAGGGGTCCTCTGTGTTAGAAGGTAGGCAGGTGGCCTAGCCCTCAGGCTCACACATCTTTCCCAGGGCCCTGGTCATTCCCACCATCCCAAAGTGCAAGTGCAATTGGAAGGGCATTGCCTTGGGGACAGACTGAAGCTCCAAAGAATGAGCTGAGGTACCAGGTGTCTCCACCTTCCCACTCCCATGGTTCCCTGTCCTGAGCCAGGGCCAGGGTGGACAAAGAGAGGTTTGTAGTATTTGAGTGAGCCAGTATTGGGGAGATGAGAAACAAGTAGGCAGCAGCATCTCTGAGCCTCTGGAAACTTGACAGTGGGGGGGCCCAGAACTCACACCTCCTGAAGTCAGCATTCAGGGCCTGACCTCATTCAGGGGAGGCAGCTTGGATGCAAGCAAATCTCCCCTGTGAGTGAGTGGAAGAGTTTCTGTTCCCTGTCCTGCCAGTTGCCCACCCATCTGAACTCAGGGCCAGGGTCAGGGGGCCTTCATAGCTGCTGGGCCCTGCTTCCTCAAGCCCAGCTGGAGCGCGAGATGGAGAGGGAGATTTTAATTTCCAAGTCTCCCCTTGATTCAGAATCTGGACAGCTATTTTGACTGCTTCACTGGAATATTCTTTAATTCTGAGTTTCTTTTTCTCATTACAGCTCGAAAATTAAAATCTCTCTGCCTTGGGCAAGTGAAGGCTGAGTGTGGGATGGCTGCTGCTGCCACACATTTCTTATTTAAGTCAATTTGGCAGCATCGACTGCTTTCTCTCGGGGCAGGTGACCGAGAGAAGAGGACAGGGCACACTTTAGCCTCCCTCCTTCCCACATTGTGGGCATTAATCCTCCCATTGCTCCCACGGACCTTGCTGAAGTGAACTAACTGCAAACTTAATAACACGCACTTGGAAGCCCTTCCCCACACCTTATTTCCAGAGGGTCCTTACAACAGCCCTGCCAGGAGAGAAGTGAGGAGACTGAGAGCCCACCGCGTTTTACAGATGCAAGGTGGCAGGCCCTGAGGTCCTGGGGAAGGGGCAGCAGTGGGAGGACATTGGGCGGTGACCTCTCCTCTTCAGGACCCCTTGCCTTCCATGAGACAGCCAAAGCGGGACAGCTTTCTTCGTTTTAAGAGCCCTGAGTGGGAGACTCATTCAGGAGCTCTATGCTCTACGGCAGCTGCCGTCCACTCTCTGAGCCTCAGCGTCCTTGCTGTGTCCTAAACCGGGCCTGGAGCCATGTCGCAGGCTGCGCCCAGCTCGGCTGGCGGCTGCCTCATTCCTTCGCGGAGCTTCCTGCTCTGTCCTCCAGGCCTGCTCCTCCCTGTGTGACACACCCCAGCTGCCTTTGCCCTGCTCCACTTTCCGTGATGCACATCTCTCTCTGATGTGCTCAGACTCTCAGAGGGACGTGCCATCAAGAACATCGCCTCCAAGGGGCCCTGCGGTGGCTGCCGGGTGGGAGGTGCCTGGGCGGCTTCCTAGGTCTGCGAGAGGCTCCAGTGCATGCATCTCAAGCGCTAGGAGTGGTGCCGTCCTGAGGGCAGACAACAGCACCAACTTTCCAGGGAGCCGGGTGCTGACAGAGGCAGTTCTTGTTCCACCTTTGCCCTATCCCCAGCTCCCCAGAGGACCTGCTAGTTTTCCACGCCCTTCCATTCTCTTTTGTGGGCAGGTCTCTCCTCACGGGAACCAGGGTCCAAGGCCTCATGTGACACTAAAGTTCTCCAATAACCTCGTGTTGTTGCCCCTGGTGAGCAGGGCTCCACTTTCACTGCCTTCTCCTCCTCTCTGGAGAGTGGGAGTCCAGGGCTAGACTGCTTTCATCCTCACCATTTCCACCCTTTAGAGCCATGGAGGGAGCTCCAGACCTAGGCCAAGCCAGCAGGGGGAAAGCCCGCAAAACCAGGAGCTTCCCAAAGATATGACAGGCCAGAGCAACATAGAAAAGTGAAGGCAGATGAGGCAGATTTGGGTTCAAATTTCAGCTCCATCTCAAGCTGCGAAATCTCAGACAACTTCTGGAACCACCAGTTTCCTTCTCTACTTTCCACAGTGGTGATTATTTTATAGTGTTTTTATGGATTAAATAAAACAATGTGCATAAGACTTCTTTTTAAGATTTATTTTATTCATTTGAAAGACAGAGTTACAGAGAGAGGTCTTCCCCAGATGGCCGCAATGGGCGGAGCTGTGCCGATCCGAAGCAGGAACCAGGAGCTTCCTCCAGGTCTCCCATGCAGGTGCATGGGCCGAAGGACTTGGGCCGTCTTCTACTGCTTTCCCAGGCCATAGCAGAGAGCTGGATCGGAAGAGGAGCAGCCGGGACTACAACCGGTGCCAATATGGGATGCTGGCACTTCAGGCCAGGGCTTTAACCCACTGTATCACAGTGCCGGCCCCATGCATAAGACTCTTACTAAGGTCTCTGGCATCAAGAGGCACTCAGTAAATGGTGCCATTAATATTACTATTGGTAGGGGCCAGCGCCGTGACATAGCGGGTAAAAACCACAGCATGCAATGCCAGCATCCCATATGGGCACAGGTTCGAGTCCTGCTGCTCCACTCCGATCCAGCCCTCTGCTATGGCCTGGGAAAGCAGTAAAAGATGTTCCAAGTCCTTGGGCCCCTGCACCTGCATGGGAGACCTAGAAGAAGCTCCTGGCTCCTGGCTTCAGATCAGCACAAGTCTGGCCATTGCAGCCAACTGAGGAGTGAACCAGAGGATGGCAGCCCTCTCTCTCTCTCTCTCTCTCTCTCTCTGCCTCTCCTTCTCTCTCTGTATAACTCTGACTTTCTAGTAAATAAATAAATCTTTAAAATATTATTATTGGTTGTACTAGTGCTGTTGCTGTTGATGGAGCGTTAAGAAGGGGGGACTGGAGACCAGCTTTCTTGGCTGGTACAGACATTCAGCCACAGTGAGGAGAGAGGAAAACCCCAGACGAGGGGTCTCCACCAGAAGCTGTCTGTGGTCTCAGAGGAGCCTGATCTTCCCACTCGTGCCATCATGTTCACTCAGACATAGATACCACGGCTCTGATTTCCTTGAGGCAGCTCCATTTACACCAGAAACAAACAACATCTTGGGAAATTAGAGTCACAGAGATGCAGAGTGCATCCTGCTGTCGGATAAAGGGCCCCTTGTTCTGATTCCCACCAGTGGCGGGAGATGACGCTCGGCTGCACGGAGCACGCGGGCCAGGCCAGAAGAACAATGGCTGGGCAGCTGCCAAGGTCTTGGGAGGAAACTGAGGTTCCAAGAGAGAAACCAGAGCTTCCCCAGTGGGTGTTGCCTTCTCCTTATGCTTCTCACTCTTTGCTCCCCTTCTCTTCATTTCTTATTCTTCCAATCCCCATCTGACTGAGCTAGGGCATTGAGGGCTCTCTCCCGGGGGACCTGGCATGCAACATTGATTCTTCCTTCATCAGTTGGTCTGAGGGATCCAAATTAGACAGGCAATTGGGCCAGCAATCCCGAGCTCCTGGGGAGACTCTATGGCTGTCCCCATCACCTCGCCCCACCTGTCTGCAGTTCCAGCTCCCTGCTCCTGCTTTCTCTGCTCACTCTCTCCTTTCCACCGGCTTTTTTCTGCTCCTTTCTCAGGCTGCGTTTTCCAGTTTTCAACTTCTGTTCCCAGACCGCTTCACATACAGAAGAGTCTTTCTCTCTGTTCATCTTGTTCTCTCTCTCTTCATATTTGTGTCTTTGACTGCCTGACCCAGAAGCAGAGATTCCTGTTCTCTGACAAAAGACTGAAAACAGAGCTAAGCCTCAGGGCTGGGATAGGGCAGGCTCCTCAGGGCACATGGGGGCAGGGCTGGTCCCTGAGAGCATGAAGATGGCACAGACAAATGGAATGCAGTATCGATTGGACTCTGATGACTCACCATCTCAGGGGAGGGATCAGAGAGAGTGATGTCACTGCTAGGGTTGGTGGTGACACTGGCAGCTGTACCTCATGCCCGCCCAGAAACCTTTTCTTGCCTTGCCAGCTTTTTTGCCTACCCATTAAAAGACAGCGCTGGGCAAGCAAGTGTTACCTTTGAGGATGTTTAGAACCTCAGTGTGGGGTCGGTGCCGTGGCTCACTTGGATAATCCTCTGTCTGCGGCGCTGGCATCCCAGGTTCTAGTCTCAGTTGAGGCACCGGGTACTAGTACCAGTTGCTCCTCTTCCAGTCCAGCTCTCTGCTGTGGCCTGGGAGGGCAGAGGAGGATGGCCAAGTGCTTGGGACCCTGTACCCGCATGGGAGACTGGGAGGAAGTACCCGGCTCCTGGCTTCAGATCGACGTAGCGCTGGCAGTGGTGGCCATTAGGGGAGTGAACCATGGAAGGAGGACCTTTCTCTCTGTCTCTCTCTCACTGTCTATAACTCTCTCTCTCTCTCTCTCTCTCATGGAAGGAGGACCTTTCTCTCTGTCTCTCTCTCACTGTCTATAACTCTCTCTCTCTCTCTCTCTCTCTCTCTCTCACTGTCTAACTCTGCCTGGCAAAAAAAAAAAAAAAAAAAAAGAACCTCAGTGTGCATGTCTGGGTCGGAGTTATAATGTGCTTGTGGGCACTGGCTGTGTCACAGATGGGTGCATACTCCTCTATGCACACCTCACATGCACACACACACTCACCCATCCTCTTATCTGCCACCTGTTTCCTGCAGTGAGGGGAATCATAGAAACTGGACCTCCAAATGGTGCCAGGGGACTAGGGTGCTGACCCTCCCTGGGGGCAAACTGAGGAGGAGCCCCTGCGTGCTCTTGTCTGCTGGCATTTTGATGCCAGGCACCTCCTCACATTGGGGGCCACATCTTAAGCACAAATAATCCACACATTTGGGCAGGTGTGTGTGTCCCAAGAATGTGCATTCCCAATTCCGTAATCAGAGGGAAACTGGGTTGCAATGAGGCTGGGGGTGGAAGCAGAGGGGATGCATGAAGGAGAATAATTTGGATGGGGCCAGAGACTTTAGAAACAGAATCCAGGACAAATGTCATTTTCATCCTCCTCTCCCTTCAAATTGAATGAATTTATTCCCCTCGATTCTGGGAGAGAGAAAGTTGTAACTCGCCAGGTAACTACATCCCAGGAATTCAGCTTAAGTTGGGACACAGAAAAGGTTCCCAAACGTGAGTGCGAATACTAATGTTATGTAAATAAAATGCAAATATATCAAGAGCAAAAATAAATAGCTGGTGAGTCTTGAAAAAGAACAATTAGCCTGAGGTGAAGCCAATGGAGAAGCCACAGCCTAGTAATGGGGTGACTTCCAGAGTCTGGGTGAAAGATGTAGCTACTCCAGTCCCCGGAGATACTGGCCCACCTGTGGCTGATGGCAATAGTTTGTCCTGGTCATAGGTAACCAACTGGTAAGTGTGTTTCAAACACTCACCTGACTAATGAAACTTAGGCTTCACAATTCTTCATTCACACAGGTCTCTTCCAAAGCCTACATTTAGCAGTTTTCATATTCATAATTTTGCATTTTTTCTTAAAGAGGGCTCCCCAAATGGCATAGGTTTTGGACCCCACAAAACCTGCACCTACCTCTGCAATGAAGCAGGTAGTTGCATAAAATGCTGGTAAGCCCTCTGCTGTTAGTTTAATTGGCAGCCTCCTTTAAAGATCATCTTTCTCTACCAGAGATGTGTCTGTTCACATGGCCTTCTCACATGGCTTTATATGACAGGTCTTCGAAAAGTTCGTGGGACATGGTTATTATGGAAAAAGTATGTCTAGATATGAAAATTATTTGCACAAAATAAACTTATCTTTTCAGCCCACTTTCCATGAACTTTTTGAGGTCCTCTAGTATTCCCCCTCCTGTGAGTGGAAGAGGACCCCATGACCTGCAAGACTGCTCCTACTTTCAGAACTTCACAGTTTTGTGCTTTGAGGCTAGTATAGGACGAGGAAGCAGGTAGCTACTGTTTCACTGCATACAAGAAGAATGTGGTCCTCTTGCCCAAATCCTGAGAACCCTAAGGAGCAAGTGCTATTAATAAACAATAATACCTCATGTCTGTGAAGCCTCTCAGAGTATGCAAAGGGAAAATGATATTCATAAGTCTGAGGCAAGAAGGAGAGACCCTATGGAGATTTGTTACAGACAAGGAAACTGCGGCTCACAAAGGTCAAATTACAGTAATAATAGCTCATCAGCACAAAGCTGTTGTGTTAGCAGCAATAATCACCTATATTGATTCATTTCATCTGCTCAACAACCCTGTGAGGTAGATACTATCATTATCTTCATTTTAGAAATGGGAACACTGCACAGAGAAGTTAAGCCACTTGCTGTTAGTTAGCCAAAGCTGTCTGGCTGCAGATTTTTTTTTAAGAAACAGAGAGAGATCTTCTATCTGTTGGTTCATTCCTAAATACCTTCGATAGCTGAGGCTGGGTCAGCTGACACTAGGATTCTGGAGCTCAATTTGGGTCTCCTAATGTGTGCATTAGAAGTAAGCTGGAGGGACTGGCACTATAGTACAGTCGGTTAAGCCACTACTTGAAACACTGGCACCCCATACAGAATACCAGCTTAAGTCCCAGCTCTTCTGCTTCTGATCCAGCTTCCTGCTAATGTGCTGGGGAAGGTAACATATAATGGCAGGGCTGGTGCCGTGGCTCACTTGGTTAATCCTCCGCCTGTGGCACTGGCATCCCATATGGGCGCCAGGTTCTAGTCCCGGTTGCTCCTCTTCCAGTCCAGCTCTCTGCTGTGGCCCGGGAGGGCAGTGGAGGATGGCCCAAGTGCTTGGGACCCTGCACCTGCATGGGAGACTGGAAGGAAGCACCTGGCTCCTGGCTTCAGCACAGCTCTGGCCATAGCGGCCATTTGAGGGGTGAACCAATGGAAGGAAGACCTTTCTCTCTGTCTCTCTCTCTCTCTCACTGTCTATAATTCTACCTGTTAAAAAAAAAAAAATAATGGCACAAGTGCTAGGCCCCTACCACCGAAGTGGTAGACCCGGATGGAGTTCCTGGCTCCTGGCTGTGGCCTGACTATTGGAACCATTTAGGGAACGAACCTGCAGATGAATGGACTATCTTTCTCTGCTTCTCTGTCACTCTCATTCTGCCTTTCAAATAAATAGATAAATCTTTTAAAAAGAAGAAGAATGGGCCGGCGCCGCAGCTCACTAGGCTAATCCTCCTGGGTTCTAGTCCCGGTCGGGGCGCCGGATTCTGTCCCGGTTGCCCCTCTTCCAGGCCAGCTCTCTGCTATGGCCAGGGAGTGCAGTGGAGGATGGCCCAAGTGCTTGGGCCCTGCACCCCATGGGAGACCAGGAGAAGCACCTGGTTCCTGCCATCGGATCAGCGTGGTGCGCCGGCCACAGTGCGCCAGCCGCGGCGGCCATTGGAGGGTGAACCAACGGCAAAAGGAAGACCTTTCTCTCTGTCTCTCTCTCACTGTCCACTCTGCCTGTCAAAAAATAAAAAAAAAAAATTAAAAAAAAAAAAAGAAGAAGAAGAAGAATGAAGTTAGAATCAGAAGTGGAGCCAGGATCTGAACCCAGGCACTCTGATTTGGGATGTGGACATCCCAAGTGGCCTCTTAACCACTGGCCAAACACTGGGCACCTAGCTGCAGACTTCAATCAGTACACTACTCAAATAACTTGGGCATGACCAAGGCCGGAATTCAAATCCAGATCTGTTTGACCCAAGAACCCTTTCTCTTCACCACTAAGCACTCCCAGTGCCTGTGAGTCAGGGCATGCAGGGGCCTGGCGAGGAGCACAGAGGATTGGCTGAAGTCCAGGTGACCAGGCCTGAGGGCCTGGGTCTAGCCACGTTCCCAATCAGGAAGGGTGAGTACTAGCATTCCTCCTTAGTTCCGGGAATGAGGTGAGCCAGCATCCACCAACCTGCCAAGAGCCTGGGTGCCAAGACAGAAGCTGCAATTCCAGCTTCCCCCAGGGTCCTCCCAAACAAAAGCAGGACCACCCCCCCCCCCCCACTCCTGGAATCCCCAGACAAATGTTCCAGAGTCAAGTCAGAGGCATGGTTAGGGAGATCACTAGGGCAATGAAGCAAAGGATGATGGACTAGGCGTGGGGGTGAGCTAGGAGAGAACAGTTAGATAAGAAATGGTGCTGAAAATCCAGGGGATAAATAGTGAAGTCCCCAACAAAGCAAAGGCAGCCACCGTGCTATGGAGAAGAGAAGCGCTGCAGTGGCTAAGGAAGGAAGGAAGGGAGGACACAGCATGGCCACATTCCAGGGAAGAAGGGAGAGGGACCTGGGAGGCTGGGGGTGGGTAGGCAATAACAATGCAGCCTGTAGAATGGCCAGCCCCCTAGAAGCTGCCAGAATTGATAACATCCCATCTTCTTGCTCTCTGGGTCCCTCTGCAATCAGGCTGCTTCCCTCAGGCTGTGGCGCACGTGTGTGTGTGTGTGTGTGTGTGTGTGAGAGAGAGAGAGAGAGAGAGAGAGAGAGAGAGAGAGAAAGTGGAAGTGTCAGCCTGGGCTCTGGGGCCACATCACAGGGAGGTGAGCTATGAGGAGCATCAGGAAAGCGTGATTTAGAGTCTCATTCCCTCTGCCCTTCACTGGGCTGCAAGGACAGTTCAATGTAATATATAATTACCACCGCCCCACAAGGCTGCACTGTACACGCAGCTCCCTGCCTTCCTCCTGCTCCCTCCTGCCTGCCTTCCGACTATAAATCAGTTTTCAATCCTGAGTGCTACCTGTAAATGTTCTAGCTCAGGATCCTTGCCTCATATTCCTCTGTCCCTGAGGAGTGGTTCAGGCTCCGATAAGGCTCCTGCTTCCCCAAGTCCCAGTCCTGAAACAGTCCCTATCCTGACTGATGGTGAGAGGAAAGTGGAACTGGCTTGAGGATCTCTGGGCCCCTGGGTTAGCAATGGGTATGGGCAGCTTCCTCAGCCAGGCTGGACATGCTCCACATCGACTGGGCTGGAAGGCAATGACATTTCCCCCATAATAGCAAGCTCTCTCCAGTCCTGCTGGGTGTCTTACCAAGCAACTGGTCCCCTCCCCTGAAGAGCCTCAAAAAACAGCACCCATGCTGTAGGCTGCTAAGGAGATGGTGCTTCCCTGAGTTGGAATGGGAGACCCCATGATGTACCTCCGGGGTGATAAAAGGACAAGTGAAGAGAAACATTCGTGAATTGTATGTCACAGGGATCTTGAGGATGATGATCCTCTTGGGAAAAAAAAAAAAAAAAAAAAAAAAAGCTAAGTCCTTTCCTTCTTCCCTTCCTGCCCTCCTTCGCTCAAGGATGACACTAGCCTCACTCCTCACTGTGCCTATACCTGCTAGTACCCACTAATGCCTGCCTTGCCAAATGGAAGCCAGGCCATGCCTCTCTCTCCCCCATTTACTTCATTTTTTTAAAAAAAGTATTGATTGGCCGGCGCTGTGGCATAGTGGGTAAAGCCACCGCCTGCAGTGCCATCATCCCATATGGGCGCCAGTTTGAGTTCCGGTGTCTCCACTTCTGATTCAGCTCTTTACTATGGCCTGGGAAAGCAGTGGAAGAAAGCAGTGGAAGAAGCAAGTCCTTGGGCCCCTGCACCCGCATGGGAGACCCAGAGGAAGCTCTTGGCTTCGGATTGGCACAGCTCCGGCTATTGTGGCCAGTTGGGGAATAAACCAACAGATGGAAGACCTCTCTCTCTCTCTCTCTCAACAGATGGAAGACCTCTCTCTCTTTCTCTCTCTCTCTCTCTCTCTCTGCCTCTCTGTGTAACTCTGACTTTCAAAAAATTAAATATTTTTAAATAATTTTATTGAAAGGTAGTACAGAGAGAGAAAGAGAGAGAGAGAGAGCTTCCATTTGCTGGTTCACTCCCCAAATGGTCACAAGGGCCAGCCCTTCCTTCCCCTATTTAGATGTCTTTAGAAGCTTCCTTCCTCTCTTAAGACAACATAAAATTCCTTACCAGGGGGCAGGCATTGTGGCTTAGAGGGTACAGTTAAAGCCTGCAATGCCAGATGCCCACGTTAGCATCCTGTCCCAGCTGCTCTACCTACAATCTAGTTCCCTGCTGATGCTCCTAGGAAAGCAGTGAAAGACGGCTCAAGTGCTTGGTCCTTGCACTCATGTGGAAGACCTGGAGGAGGCTTCTGGCTCCTGGCTGGCCTGACTGAGTCCTGGCTGTTGAGAGCATTTGGGGAGTGAACCAGCAAATGGAATCTCTATCTCTCTCTCTAACTCTTCCTTTCAAATGAATTAAATAATTAATTTTTAAAAATTCCCTACCAGGCCTCACAAAGCCTGACCCTTCCCACTTTTGCCTTGTCAACCTCATTGGTCCAGTCCTCCCCTCATCACCTCACTGGAGCCACTCTGCTTCTTATTGCCCCAGCATTTCTGCCACAGAGCCTTTGCACTGGTGGTTGCTAAAACCTGATTTCCTCATCCCTATTAAGCCTGTTTCTGTATAACTGTCCTACACTGATGACCCCACTTGAAACAGGTCCCCCAGGCCTGATATGTTACTTCTGGTCCTGACACCATGTTTGTTCATTTTATAGTACTCACAATAACTCATAATTCTCTATCTATTGTCTAGTTTCCTCATTTTTGGGTTTTCCTTCCTAGAGTACACGTTCCACAAAGGCAGTGGCTACACTGTCTTACTTGCCACTCTATTCCACGTGCACACACTGGCCATTAACTAAGTAGCCTCTGAATGAACTGAGTACATGGAGGGTGGCTGCCAGGAGTTGATCCTGGAGGCCGAGGCCTGCTCCACCCCATCCCTTATTATACTCCCACTCATAAACAGTAAGCCTCACCCTTCCCGAAGATAGCAGCCTTGCCCTGCCCTCCTTCTCCCTTGGGAGCACTCGCTTCCACTGTGGCCCTTCCTGGTTGTCCCTGAAACTGCTCTCTGGGGCTGGTGCTTACCACCTCCCACTCCCCACTGAGTATTCAAACTAACACCTAGCGTGGGCCAGGGATCCAAGCTGAGGACAGCAAATGGAATGAGGCGGAAACTCTTGCGTGTGTTCTAATACCCACGAAGGAAATGTAAATGCACTGAAAGTACCTTTTGAGTAAGCAGCTTTTATGGAGAGAGCTGCTCTAATCCCTAAATGACTCTGCGACAGCCAGGAGCACCCTGGTGGGGGAAGGGGTGGGAAGCAGGCTGCTGTCAGAAGCCGCTCTTCTTCCACAGCTTTTACATTCAGGATATGCTTCTTGTGGCTAATGGAACCCAGAGGTTGCTCACCTTTGTCTCTATATTTCACTCCTACACCACCCCAACCCCCAGGGCCTGGGGCCTGGCTTCTGTGTTTGCCAGAAGCTGAGGCTGCTGAGGCTCAAGGATGTGCAAAACTCTGGGAGCGCAGCCGCACAGCTCTGTGGGCCCATAAAGGTGTGTGGCTGTCTGAGTCGGGGGACGTGTGTCCATTCATGCACACCGGAGTAATGGGCGCCCTGTGCTTGCTGTGTCTGTTCCATCCCTGCCCTCATGTCTCCAGCTAGTTGTATTCCTCTTAGGCTGGCGGGGGTGGAGGGGTGAGTGGCCTCAGTGGGGGAGTCATGCTTTTTCAAGGTCTAATGACTTATCAGAACGATAGCGAGCTGATGACACACACGCAGGCCCCTGGGAGAGACGCCAGGGAAGCAGTGTCTGGGAACAAAGTGGAGGTCAGCAGGGCCTGGGAGCTGGAGGACATCTCCTGGAAAGCCCATCCCTTTTGTTGAGCTCATAGAAGGGAAAGGGATGGGATAAAGGAGGCCTAGGAGATGCCAGAAACATATTATCCACATCCTTGGCAGTCTTGTACGCCTCTTCCCAAGCCCTCCAATCCATATGTTCCTCTCTTGCCCTCCAAAGCACTCTCCTTGACCATGGAGCTATGAGGGCTTGGCTGGCTCTTCTCTCCCAGCCTCCTCCACCTTGGCCCTGACCCAAAGGCAGGGCATGCCCTGAGATGGAGAAAGGGGCGCACTGAGAGCACAGATAACAGAAACCTGAGCAGGCAGGGACACATAGGTGGCCCCTACAGGTCTTGGAGGACCAGAAACTGGAAAGTCGCCCTTTGGATATGGGGTCTGTTGAGGCTAATTGGCCTCACTCTTCTTTCATAATGGATTTAGGGCCGGGTAAGTTTTCACTGAGGAAAGGAAAGGAGCATACAGAAACTCACCGAACATCTATAACTTGAGCGACTTGGGAGGTCACAAACCACTGACTCCTCTCATTGCTCAGAGGTCAATGACCCTTTGTCAAGGTTCCAGAGAGATTTCACATCACCCAGGAAAAGTGCCTCCAGCCCATCCCTGGAGGCAGCCACCTGTCTCCACATGGGAGAGCTCCAGCCTCCTCAGCACAGTCTGGCACACAGTAAGTGCTCAATATTAGCAGTTGTACTAGCATAATCTCCTGGAGGAAAGCCCTGCAGAGGGGCTCAACCTCTAGGACCCTGGGAGTCAGGTGGGGCTGGGGGCAATGAGAAGCAGGCATGGTGCCGAGATACCGCACTCAAGGAGCAAGGAGGAAAGCACCTGGCCCGCATTGTGGCCCTGACATGGCCTCTGCTCCACCTGTCCCAGCCTCCCAAGGGCATCCTCCCTCTGGGTGCTGTAGGGAGTCCTTCCTCTGGCCCAGGCAGACTCAGTGACCTTTTTCTCAAGTCTGCAAATATATTCCTGGCTAGCCTTGGAAATGAAATTGTGCTCAACATTTGTATAGGGCTTTTCTATCACGCAGCTCTTTGCAGACATTATCTAATTAAATGGAGGAGAGGATGGGGCAGAGAGGAAGAAGGGCCTGGCCCCTGCAGTGGGGTACTCCAGGCTTTGTGACCAGGGAAGCTCAACTCACTCTTCCCTTCTCTACCTTTCTTTTTTAAAGCTTTATTTTTTATTTACCTGAAAGAGTTACAGAGAGAGAGAGAGAGAGAGAGAGAGAGAGAGAGGAGTTTTATCCACTGGTTCATTCCCCAAATGGCTGCAATGGTCAGGGCTGGGCTAGACTGAAGCCAGCAGCCAGGAGCTTCTTCTGGGTCTCCTGTGTGGGTGCAGGGGCCCAAGCACTTAGGCCATCCTCTGCAACTTTCCCAGGTGCTGGAGGGAAGTGGGATGCAGTGCTACAGGTAGCGGCTTAACCCGCTACGCCCCAGTGCCATCCCCTTCCCCTCTTTTCTCTTGCAATAATGGACTTACCCTAAAGAGGAAGCAGGGCGGGCATTGTGGCATGGGTTAGACCACTCCTGTGTCATCCCACGTTGGTGTGCTTGAGATGAAGCCCCACCTCCATTTCCAATCCAGTTTCCTGCTAATAATGCTCCTAGAAGGCAGCAGATGATGGCTCAAGTACTTGGGTCCCTGCCAGCCCTATGGGAGACCTGGCTCCTGGCCTAAGGTTGGTCCAGCCTGGCTAGTGTGGGCATTTGGGAAGTGAACCAGTGGATGCAGGATCTCTGCCTTTCACGTACTAAAAATAAATAAACTCTACATTATAAAAAGAGGAAACAACTCCTGGGGTATTGGTTACTGAGCGAAACAGCAAGGGAGGGCAGGGAGATGGGGATACATTGAGTAGATAAGGGTCTTCCTGAGGTTACCTTGTGTCACACCTCAGTGTGAGACTCAGCACTGACTGAGTCTTACAGTGAAGTTCTGTATCTGCCATGAATGGTAGGTCCCCTTTGTCCCCCATATTTTCCTCCTATGGAGGAGGAGACGAAGACAGAGTAACTAGAGCCAGAGCAGGTTGCCAGAGTTTTTTCCCAGACGGCTAAGGGGAGCAGGGGACTCAGCTTGGAGACTAGAACCAACTTATCGTCCCCTCTGGAAGTCACAATCTTGGACAATAGCTCCTAGCCTGGAGAGAAGCACACAAGCCCCTGAGCCCCATATTCTTCCTGGCCAAGAGGGCTGGAGAAGAGCTACCCCAGTGTCAGCACAGTGTCTTGCTCTACCCCATCCCCCCACCCCCAGTCTAGCCCCACCTTCCTCAGCCCCTGCTTGTGCCAACGGCAAGGACATAAGGGGGTTTGCCCTTGACAAGGCAAGTACATTCTCTACCCTGACCCCATCACAGGCACCGGAAGGTGGGGACTCAGCCCCCCACTTCCACAGTGAGTGACCTAGAGGTCTGGCTGCCTCTGTCCACCCTGATCCCATAAGTCTGCTTGGTGCTGATTGGAAAGTCAGCAATTCTGGAGGCCCCGCCAAGTCCAGCAGAGGAGGGCCTGACCTCCCCTCACTGTAATTATCTGTCTCATAAAAAATAGGCATTGAACTTCATAAAACCAATTAAGACGGTGGGGCCAGGGCATGGGAGCAAGCAGGAGTCCCGGGAGCTCTGGTGACACTGGAAGCCAGCTCCAAGGACAGAGCAGTCCCTGTAACTCCCTCCCCTTAGGCCTAGTCCCAAAGGCCATGTGAACAAAGCCCCTGCAGATGCAATAGAAGGGCTGAGGCCAGACCAGAGGAAGGACTGGCTGGCTTCAGGGCCAGAAAGCACTGCAGTGGTTTCTTCTCTTATGTGACCAGCAGCACAACAAAGCCTGGTTCTTTCCTCCACAGCCCTGTCTGGCTCCAGAAAACCTCAAGAGCTTCTCATCAAGTTACCAAGGCAACGGCAGCTCTGCAAGATTCACAGTGATGTTGGAGAGGGAGCAGAGACTGACAGGAGCCCTGGACAGGATGCCAGGGTGGGGGCACACATCCAAGAGTGAGCAGGGAGGCAGGGGTTCCAAGCCAGAGCAAACAGCTCCTGCCTTCTTGTGCAGCCTGTGCTAGGATCTGTTTTCCTGCAGGGTCTGGGTTGGTTTTACACAGTTCAGTCTCAGGTGAATGAGAAGACACTATCAAATCTTCCTTCCCTGTCATGTGGGGATGAGGATGGGGGCAGGGGAAGCGCCTCCACAACCTCAAAGCATGCCTGACAATACAGCTCCCCCTACCCCTTCCTGCCCATGGCCAAGAGTACTCCTGCTTTCAAAGAAGCACCTCTCGCCTCAGAGGGGGCAAGCATCTAGCCTAGTATGTTTAGATGCCCATATTCCATTTTATTAATTCAATACCTGGGCTCAATACCTGGCCCTAGGTCCTGACTCCCAGACCCTGGGAGGCAGTGCTGAGGGCTCAAATAATTGAATTCCTGCTACCTACATGGGAGATATGAATTGAGTCCCCAGCTCCCAGCTTCAGCCCAACCCAGTCTCTGTCCTAGCCATTGCGGGTATTTGGGGAGTGAACCAGAAGATATGGAGCTCTCTCTCTCTCTCTCTCAAAATAAAAAAATAAAAAATAAAAAAAAAAAAAGATAATGGAACTCTGGTAACCTACATGATGGCCCTCAGGAAGCAATCCTGACAATAAGGCATTGTGTACACGGGCTGCACTGGAATCAGACAGAAGTGGGTTTGGCTCTGGCTTGGTTATTGTCTAAGACTTCATGACCTTGGGGAAATCACATCTTTCTCAAGTCAGTCTCAGTTTCTTTAGCTAAAAATAGGGATAATTTTTAATTAATGATGAATTTCCAGGCTTTAATAGTACCATAGATAGTATGTGCTTGCACAGGGCCTGGCACTGAGTCAGTTAAACAAAAATACTGCTGAGGCGGGCTTTTAACCTAGCAGTTAGGTTGCCAGTTAGGATGCTCAGATCTGGGGTATAGGCATTATGGTTTAGCAGGGTAAGCCAATACTTGGGATGCCTGAATCCATCAGATGTTTGGGATTGGGGCATGCCTATGTCTCTATTTCTAACCGAGCTTTCTGCTAATGCACATAGGAGATAGAGATGACGGCTGGAGTACTGAGTCCCTGTCACGCACATGGGAGACCTGGATGGAGTTCCTGACTCCTTGCTTCAACTTGGCCCAGCCCTGGCTATTAAAGGCTTTGCAAAATGAACCAACAGATGGAAGATCTCTCTTTTTATTTCTGTCTCTGTCACTCTGGCTTTAAAATACATAAAAATCAATAAACAAACATTAAAAAAATAAAAAGGATGCCCAGGACTCAGGCACAGCTTCCTTTAGGACAAATTCACAGGTCAGGCCTGTTCTCAGCTCCATTGGCAACAAAACCTCTGTCTCCATCCCAACTGTCTGTCCTCACACCAGCCACTGTGCCTTGAACAAAGAGAATGTAGAGGCGCCAGGTGCCAAAGGCCAAGCTCCTCTTCTGGGGCTGTGTAACCCGACACAGCTCCCTATCTCCCTGTCCCCACACAAGCCCTTTTACTGGAATGGAGAAATTCCTAAGGGTTGGTAGCTTTGGGGGTAATGGGGTGGGGGTTGTGGGATGAGGGATGGGGGGAGAGGAAGCCTAAGGAAGACAGAAAACCGGATTGATTGGGACCTTGGAAAGCCCCTTCCCCGTCTGAGGCTTTTCCTCAGGGCATCTGCTGCCCCTAAATCTCCTGCCAGGTCAATTTCCTGGTCAGGAATGTGCCACACCCTGCCGCCCTGCTCAGCTCTCAGCCTCAGGCCAGCACCATCGGACTCTGGACTCAGGGACAGGTCCAGGTAAAGAGGACTGGGTAGGTCTGGGAGAAAGGGAAAGCCACATTTTCCCCCATCAAGAACCATTAGGCAGGCCTGGGTAACAGCAACACAGAAATATTCAAGAAACAATTCTGAAGAAAACTGGGACCCTTCAGCTCCCTCAGGAAAACCAAACCAGAGTGGGCTGCTAGGGTCTGGAAAAGCTCCAGGAGTTACACTGTCCCAAAACTAGGACCCAGCCAGCCTTGGCCATGGCTCCCATATGACCTGCCCCACAAGCTGATCTACCTAATAAGTCTCAGGACAAACCAGAAAACTCTCAAGTCTGCCTATCGAAAAAAGAATGTTTCCAGGTCTCAAAGGATCTGCCTCGCCCATTTTCAGATAAAAGGTTGGACAAAATGTCCAACACTCTGAGCCAAAGTGAAGTTATCAGGGCCCTAGGATGACCCAGGAGCACCCCCTGCTGTCTGATTTGACTGAAGCTAGTTGGGGGTAAGGAAGAAAAGAACAGTTCAAGTAGATTCTATCTGTAATACTCAAACACAGCTGCTGACGCAGGCCTGGCTTTGAGACTGTCCCCTCAACACAGTGCCAGAGCCTGGACTTGCCCAGGGGCCATCAGGACCACGGAGAAGGATGTCTAGAAAGCAGCTGACCCACGGGAAGGATGCCTAGGTTGTCATTGATGGGGTCCTGCAAGCCAGAGCTCTGTAGAGTGTCCAGCCTGCTGATGTCCCCAGCTTCAAGAGAAAGCCATGTCCCCATAGCAAACCCAGTCTCTCTCTGAGCCTGCAAAAGAAGAGGCTGAGACACACAGAGGAAATTATCTCAGGGCAATGCAAATGTAGTGGCGGATCTGCCAGCCCTGAGGACCCCTGTTCTCCACAAACCTTCCGGGGACATGTCCACATTTGCCACTGACAGACAGTAACAGCAACTTCCAAAAAAACCTGCTGCTCCTTGTCTGTAAACATAGGAGAGACTCAAGGACTCCTCAGGTTTGCTTCTAACATTCTACAGACTTACGGAGCTCCACCCCCGCCGCAGTGACTTCCTTCTCTCCTGAACCATCCACTCCTGCCCTCTCTAGCTCCTTCCTCCCAGATACGAATCTGTCTCGCTGCGTCTGAAATAGTGGCAGCGGGGAGGGAGGCTCTCCACTCCAACATGCCCCAGTTTCATGATCAGAAAGAGTGACGGAAGGGAAAAGAGAGGAAAAGCTGAGAAACTTAGAGAGGAGAAAGAAGAATTGAGAGTAAAGGAGTAGACAGATGACCAAATAAAACCTAAATAAATGTCTGGAAGAAACCATGTGAGTGACGGGAGGGGTAGAGAGCAAGTTCAGCTCCTGTCTAGTTATGTCTGAGTGCGTGTGCGCCTGCGTGTGCGTTCTCTCTCTCTCTCTCTCTCTCCCTCTCCCTCTCCCTCTCCATGTACCTGCACTGTGGGAAGAGATTGGCTGGCTGTGTACAGGGTAGTAGAGGGCAGCTCTCCTCTCTTGCATCAATGAGTTCTGTCCCCACCTACAGAATTATCTTTCCCCTCATCATAATCCCCTCCCTGCCCCTAGTTTGCCAGCCTTCTAGCACTAGAAGCAGCTTTTCAAAGCAGCTCCCTCCTTGAGCTGACAGGACTGGGGGTAGGGGGTGGGGGGCTGGGGGGTTGGAAGGGAGGGGAGTGAGTTTTCTTCCACCCAGAGTGCTACCTCCCCTGCTCCTCTTTCATCACTGCCTTGGGCAGCTGTAAGAGTACTGGGCTGCCTATTGCCCAGGGCAGGAGACAGCTTGACTGGTAGCTGGGGAGAGGCCTGGAGCAACAGCATCCCCATGGATGCCAATACCCTCTGTCTTCCTTCTCTCTGTAATTAAAGAAACAAAAGGCAAAGCCCTTCCTGTCAGTGCTTAGAACCACTTTGCAGTCAGCCCAGCTTTCCAAAATCTCTGCCCAGGCTGGCCACAGCCCCGTACTCTCAGGCAGCCTGTACTTCTCAGACCTTGAGAAGTCGCTCCAGGACATCACACCCTGAAAGACAGATCTGCTCTTGGAATGCAGGGAGACAGTGATGAATTCGCCCACACACTAGCAAGCCACTTCCATTAACTCCTGTTTCCAAATAATTTCTTTAAGTCCCCAAGGATGAGACTGGGGAGGAGAAGGCAAGCCGTGACATCACTCTCTTGTGGGGATTCCTCCTTTAAATTTGGCCAGGGCCAGGCAGGAGTACCTGGTGCTTATGCTCTGAGTCCTTGTCCCAGCCCTGCCACCTGACAAGGTCTCCTCTGACCTAAGTTCTTGTCCACTTCCCCTTCCATGGGTTGTGGAAAGACCATGTGGATGTGGACTCACCCTCCGCTTCCTGCAGGTTTTAGGGCACTGGCTGCTCCTGGGCAGAGTGGGGCTGCCTGCTGGGAGCATCCCAACTCCTCTGGCAGAAAAGAGAGCATCTCCTTTGTGGGCAGAAGGTCCAAAGGGGAGGACATGGGGATACCAGAGATCTGCACTGCAGTTCCGAGTTCATTCATTCCCTCCCAAATTACCCTAAGTACTGCCCTCACTCTACTGATGAGCAAGTGAGGAGCCAATGTGTCCAAAGCTGGAAAGAGACAGGGAGGAATAGGTACCTCAAAGTCTGCCTTTAGGGAGACTGTGTCCTAGTGGGGAAGGGGACCAGGAAGCAGGTAGCATTTCAGGGCTGAGTGTGCCTACCTCCCTTGGCTCTGGAACATAGGTTCTCTAGCTCAGACTTAGAGTGCCAGCCTGTGCCCTGCTCACACTGCCTGCTGCCAAGCCAGCCTCCAGCTGGGAGGTTTGTACATCTTGGGGATGGGCCAGGTGGGGCCTGGAGGGCAGTAGAGACAGAGAGGGAAGAGCTGGCATTTCGACAGGGCCTGGAGGCAGGCAAAAGGAAGAAAGTTGGGCAGATGGGCCTGAACTGGCCATGTGGAAGGCTGGGCTGAGGGAGAAGCATAGGCTTAATGTGGCCTGGCTGAAACGCAGCTTTACACAATTGGCGATCTGAGCACTTTTGCTTTCCTCCATTCTCCCTATGCTCTCCAAATTGCCTGCTTCAGATGTGATTCTTTCCAAATGGGCAGTCTCCTCCCACAGAGGGACTGGCGTGTGGAGGGGTGCTGTGGACTGATTACTAACATCCTAGCCTTCTTCTAGCAGCAGCAGGCTGGGGAGCTAGTGGCCCAGACCACAACAGGAGCAGTCTCAGATGTTCTATTCCAGCAGATTGGAGAGGGTTTCCCATGGCTCAGGCTTGAGGCTGAGGAGCCAGGATAGTAAAAGCAGGAGAGAAGACGCCACTGAGCTCTTAGTCAATCTGTCAGCTTATTGGTAACTGGAATACAGGTGCCCATATGGACTCTCCCTGCTTGGAAGGAGCAAAGTCAGCATTTTCCAGCCCCATGAACCTAATGGCTGAGGCTCAGAGTTGGGGTCCCCATTAGAGGTGCTCTACCTCTTCCAGGTCCTGAAGTTTCCAGAATTGAAGGGATGGTGAATAGGAACAATTACTGGCACTAGCTGGTTCTCTCCACCTTCCATGACTCTTAGTAGACACTCAACTTTCTCAAGTGTTTTGGTGAATGTAGGTAGGAGCAGAGTACTGTTCCCTTCCAGCATCTTGCAGGGTAGCCAGTGGTTTGAGTAGTCTGATGTGGTTCAGGCTACCGTAACAAAGCGCCACAAACTGGGTGGTTCTCGAACTATAGAGATCTATTCCTCACATCTCTGAAGACCAGAAATCCAAGCCTGGAGTACAAGCCTGGTTGGGTTCTGGTGAGGGTCCTCTCGTGGGCTGCAGATGGCCAACTTCTCATTGTATCCTTACACAGCTGAGGGCCAAGAGGACACAAGCTCTCTCATGACTCTTATGAGAACACTAATCCCATTCATGAGGGCTCCACCCTCATGACCTCATCTAATTCTAATCACTTCCCAAAGGCCTACTCAACAAAAAAATTTTAATATTTATTTTATTTGAAAGAGTGACAGAGAAAGACAGATCTTCCATTCAGTAGCTTACTCCCAAATGCCCAAAACACTGGGATTCCATCCAGGTCTCCCACATGGGTGGCAGGGATCCAAGTACTTGAGCCATCATCTGCTACCTCCCAGAATGCATTAGCAGGAAGCTGGATAGGAAGTGGAGGAGCCTGGACTTCAACTAGGATGTCAGGATCTGAGTGTCCCAAGTGGCCTCAAAATCTGCTATGCTACAATGCCTAATTCTGTTTAATAAAATTTATAGGAGCCCATTGGTGTGGATGGAGGTCCTGTACTAGGCCCAGCTGGCCAAACCAGATTGGAGTTACTTATGATAAAGTTTCACATCATCAAGGTGAAATAAAGTTGTTTACCTGATCTTCTGAGAAATCAGAAGAATAGATTATTGTCAAATTCCCAAGCAAGACAGTTCTAACTGGTATGATAAAGGAGCTCCCTTTGCTTTAACATTTATAAAGAAAGTTAACTTCAAAACAAACTATCTGCTTTTTGTTCTCTGATTCAACTTTCCTCAGCCAGAATTCTGTCCACAAAACCAGCCTCCTCTGCTCAGCTCACTGGAGCACCCCTTCTATTTTATGGAATGAATTGTTGCCCAACTATAGAATTTCAAATAAAAGCCAATTCATATCTTTAAATCTCATTGGTTCTATTTTTGTCTTTTGACAGGTCCCCCCTCCTAATATCGTCATACTGTTCCAGTACACAAATTTCATGTACAGGGATACAAACATTCAGCCTGTAGGAAGGACCAAACACATTATGAGGTCAAGAATATCAAGAGACAATTCTTCAAGACTAGCCTCATCTCTGAGCATATGTCTGGTTATTTGTAAATGAGAATACTCTAAACGCTCCTCCTGTAGATCAAAGTTACAGAACCCAAGCTCTTCAAGGGTAGTAGCAGAAGTAGTAGCAAATTCAGAAGCACCAATTCTTAGTGCCAAAAAATCCTCAGGAATTCCCCTAGATTCCATGGCAAAGGCCTTCACCATCTATAGCAGGGGTGGGGAAGTTTTCTTTCTGCCAAGGGCCATTTGGATATTTATAACATCATTCATGGACTACACAAAATGATCAGCTTAAAAATTAGTCTGCGATAGATTTACTGAATTTCAAGCCGCACCTGCAGCTGCCTTGGCAGCGACAGACCAGAAGACTTCCTGGGCCTTATATGGCTTGCAGGCCTGATGTTCCCAACCCCTCGACTAGAGTATAGGCTTTTGGATTTTGAAGGGGGAAGCAAGTGATGTGCAGAATCATTCATGAATAGAGGTAGTCAATAAACACTGGATGAGGACCACTGGGACAGGAATATGTTCCAAAGGAGGCCAGTGTTCTCTAATTTGAGAAAAGAAGGCTACAGTTGAAGTGGTAGGGTCTTGCTACTTCAGTCAAGGTAAAAAGGACCCTATTCTGTCACTCCTACAAAAATGGAGGTAGAGCGCAGGTTATCAGCAGGTCGGTCCCTAAGCTGGCATGAATCATTTTCAGGGTACCTCTGAGCCTACCTGGGCCCTAATCTATACCAAGCTGCTCCCTTTCCAGCTGAGACTGGGAAAGCTGGTACAGATACTCACAACTTCACTCTTCACAGGACTGCCATTAAGGAGCCTGATTAGAGAGTCCCACGCTGGGCTGCTAATAGTTTGGGGACATTTAGAACAAATGATTTCCCAGACATCTGCATGAACACAGCCCAGGAAGAAAACAAATATTTTAATCTCAAAGACATAGAAGATTAGGAGGGGAGGGGTTTCCTTCCACTTATTCTGCATCCTTGGTTCCTCCTGTAAGTTTCTGCAATTCTCAGGTCCAGGGATCCCTTCTGATCAGGAAAGAGGTGATGGAAGAGGAGAACAAGTCTTTACTCACCCAGACATATGTGAATGGAAGAGATTCTCAAAGATGTACGTGGGGGTGGGGGGTGGGGTGGGGTGGGAGGAATTATCCAGAAACTGCCTGGGCCACCAACCCTGATGCTCAGGAAGTCAAATGTGAATGAATCTGTGATAACTCAAGCCCACTTCCTCTTGGTTGAAGGGTAAGAGGGAAGATCCGAAGGTGGAAGTTTTAGACTTGCATTCGTTGCTCTAGGCCAACGGTTCTCCCAATAGGGTTGCGACTGGCAGCAGAAACTGGGAGCCTCCTAGAAATCTAAGTTTTCAGGCCTACCCCAGACCTACTGAATCAGAAACTATGGGTGTGGCATTAGGTAAACGCGGTTCAACAAGACAACTCCCCCCTGCCCCGCCCAACATATTTTCGATAACCAATGCTCTTGGCCTTTCCCCTCAGATGGAAAGGGAATGCAAAGAGCAGGAAGAATCAGGAGGACATGCAACAAGCAGCTTCATTCAAAGGGGAAAAAATGGAACTTTCCTAATGTGGAATCCCAGAGCCAGGCCTCCGAGGAGGCCTCTGATCTTCTCTAGTTGTAAATGTCAGAGCAATGTCTAAGTGGCCTAGCTAGGAGGAATCTGGGGAAAATAACCAACCATGACCTTTTGCATTTTGCCCAGAGCAGGAAAGGATAATGGAGCAATCATTTCAGGTAATTTATCTCCTGCTCAGCACCAGCTTTTCTCAGCTACCTTTCCCTCCCTGACACTCCCAGCTCTCCCCCTATTGCCTATTTCTCTATTTCCCCCAGCCCTCTGGCTGGACTACCCCCCCAATTTCTTTTCCCATCACCCACTAATTGAGAGCTGATTCAAATTGTTTCTTAAGTACACTAGCATTTAGTGAAGCCCTCCCCTGAAGGGAAGAAGAAAAAGCCCACCATACACATAGAACTGGGGCCAGCATTGTGGCATAGTGAGTAAAGTCAACACCTGCAATGTCATCATCCCATGGGGGCACTGGTTCGAGGTGAGACCTGGCTGCTCCACTTCAGATCCAGTTCCCTGCTAAAGGCCTGAGAAAGCAGCAGAAGATGGCCCAAGTGACTGGGCCCCTGCCACCCATGTGAGAGACCAAGATGAAGCTTTTGGCTCCTAGCTTCGGCCTGGCCCAGCTCTGGCTGATACACCCACTTGGGGAGTGAACTAGCAAAAGGAAGCTTTCTCTGTCTCTCTCCCCATCTCTATAACTCTTTCAAATAAATAAGTTAATCTTTAAAAAATAAAATAAAAACTAGAACTATGGTAAGCCATCCCCCTTCATACCCCTCCCTCTCCCCCCATCTAGGCAACACCAGCGTGGTGCTACCCTAAAGAAAGAAGCCAGTCTTTACCTGATGCTTCTTTTATGGCAAGCCTGAATGGTCACACTTGCAAAGGGAAAAAATAAAGAATAAAATTGGAACTCCTAACCAATGCACAAGTTTCCTGAGGATCAGTGCTGGCCTTTAGCTTGTTCTCCTTTTAGATCTACAATAACAGATAGCTATTACACTAGATGTGTAATGAATATTTGATAAAGTAAACTAAGGAGCCTATTTGTAAACTGGAACCACAATAAAGATCAAGAAATGAGTCTTCCTGAAATGAGCAAGGAGGAAGCCACACTCTGCTACCTTTGTGTCATGCATGGGCATCTTCCTCCATTCATCCATTCAGTAAGCATGTGTGGCACACCTGCACCCCAGATCACGTGCCCCAGTAGAGGGAACAGACATAAGGTAAGCAAATGTATAATATTTAGGAAGTACTAATAGCCTCAGGGGAAAACTAAGTGTAGTAAAGGGATGAGGGATGGTGGGAAGAGAGGTCAGGGAAAGCCCTCTAAGAGGGAGACATTTGTGCAGATTCCTGAAGGAGGCAAAGGATCTAGAAATAAAGCTATCTAGGGGAAGAGGGCTCCAGGCACAGGGAATAGCAAGTTCACAAGTTCTGAAGCAGAGGCATTTTACAAGGAGTCCAGCATGGTTCGAGTGGATTGAGCAATGGAGAGAGGTAGGAGAGAAGGGCAAAGACAAATTGGTGCTCAAATCATGCAGGATCTTGTAGATGATGGTTTACTGAAAGTCTGGTCCTTGTCAATGGTGCTGTGGACCAAGCATGAAGATAAAGGAAAGAAAAAGTTTAAGACCTACTGGTAGGGGCTGACACTGTAGCATAGCAGGTAAAGCTGCCGCCCACAGTGCTGGCATGCCGTATGGGTGCTGGTACAAGACCCAGCTGCTCCACTTCCAATTCAGCTCTCTGCTATGGTCTGGGAAAGCAATAGAAAATGGCTCAAATCCTTGGGCTTCTGCACCCATGTGGGAGACCCGGAAGAAGCTCCTGGATCCTGGCTTCAGATCGGTGCAGCTCTGGCTATTGTAGCCATCTGGGGAGTGAACCAGCAAATGGAAGACCTCTTTATCTCTCTGCCTCTGCCTCTCTGTAACTCTGCCTTTCAAATAAATAAACCTTAAAAAAAAAAAAATCTCCTGGTAAACAAAGAAGATAGCAAATGTCTCTACTGTGCTGAGTAAGGGCAGCTCAGGGTTTTAAGTATTTCAGAAGGGGAAGCTGTACTTGGAAGGACATGACTAACGGCACATCAGGAATTCAAAGCAGGGGCTCAGGAGTAGAAAACCAATGTTGATGAGTTGTGGGTCTAATAACAGGGTTTTTTTTTTCCTAAGATATCTTAAACATTAGCCCAGTTTCTTGAGAAACATGTTTAAAGGAGACTGACGGCTTGATCTTAACAGGGGTGGAACATAACAGGATATTCTGCATGAGTGAGTACCTGAAAAACATTATTTGGCTTAAATCTGAAAGAGACAAAGTATTGTGTTAAGATTCCAGTGTTACATTAATCATTAGGAGGCCCAATGACCCTAGAGTCTATGATTAGTACGGTTTATTGTGCTTAGTTGCCTGCACCCTATTAACCTTGCTACAATGGCAGGAATTTTAGAATTATTTTTAAAAGTTTATTTATTTATTTGACAGAGCGAGAGCAAGAGACAGAGAGATACCTTCCATCTGCTGGCTGACTCTTCAAATGCCTGCAATATCCAGGGATGGCCCAGGCTGAAACCAGGAGTCAGGAAATCCATTTGGGTCTCCAATGTAGGTAGCAGGGACCTGAATACCTGAGTTATCTGCCTTCCAGGGAGGCTGAGTCAGAAGCAGAGGCAAGACTCCATCCCAGGAGCTGGCATTGTGGCATACTGGGTTAAGTTGCTGCCTGTTGTGCTGGCATCCCATATGGGCGTCGGTTTGAGTCCCAGCTGTTCCACTTCCTATGGGGCTCTCTGCTATGGCCTGGGAAAGCAGTAGAAAATGGTCCAAGTCCTTGGGCCCCTGCACCCATGTGGGAGACTTGGAAGAAACTCCAGGCCCCTAGCTCCAGATGGGACCAGCTCTGGCCGTTGCAGCCATTTGGGGAGTAAACCAGTGGATAGAAGACTCTCTTGCTCTCTTTACCTCTGTGTCTATAATTCTGCCTTTCAAATAAATTAATTAATTAAAAAAAAAAAGACTGGATCCCAGGAACCCTGATATAGACGCAGTTGATCCAAGAAGCAGCTTAACCTGCTGTGCCACAAAGCCTTCTTCTTCTTCTTCTTCTTTTTTTTTTTTTTTTAAGATTTTATTTATTTATTTGACAGGTAGAATTACAGACAGTGAGAGAGAGACAGAGAGAAAGGTCTTCCTTCTGTTGGTTCACTCCCCAAATGGCTGCAATGGCTGGAGCTGCGCCGATCAAAAGCCAGGAGCCAGGTGCTTCTTCCTGGTCTCCCATGCAGATGGTAGGGGCCCAAGCACTTGGGCAATCTTCTACTGCTTTCCCAGGCCACAGCAGAGAGCTGGATTGGAAAAGGAGCAACAGGGACTAGAACTGCTGCCAATATGGGATGCCAGCACCACAGGCAGAGGATTAACCTAGTGCACCACATTGCACTAGCTCCCACAATGCCTTCTTTTTAGTTTTAATTCTGAGTGAGATGGGAAGTCATTGGACGGTTATGCACAAACAGGTGACACATTCTGATTTAACAGGACTACTCTGGCTGTTGTATTGAGAACCTGTAGAAGGCAGATACAAGAAACTATTTAGGAAACTGTAGAAGAGCCAGAGTTGTCCCCCCAAATTTATTATCTCCTTCCACATTTTAGCTAGGTAGTTGGCTCCTCAGAAAAAGGACTACATTGCCCAACATCACTTGTAGCCAGGTACGGCCCGGTGACAAAACGCAACCAACAAAATGGGAATAGAAGCGATAACTGAAACTTTTAATTCATATTCTTATTTCTTTTCTGTGGTTTCATAAATTTAATCAACAGTTAGTTCTCATTCACACTCTGTAAATTTTTGAAAGTGGTGATGAGTACCTAAGTAACCAAAGTATAGAGGTTGTTCGGTGATTCTCCATCCTGTATCTCTTTCTCTCTCTTGGTAAGTATACCTTTCAAATAAACAAATAAATCTTTAAATAGATAAATAAATAAAATGTCTGTGCTACCTAGAACAATCTAGACATTCAATGCGGTCCCTGTCAAAATACCAATAGCATTCTTTACAGAATTAGAAAAAAAAATCCTAAAATTCATATGGAATCACAAAAGACCTAAAATAACCAAAGGATCCTCAGCAAGAAAATTCAAGCTGTAGGCATCATAATACTTGATTTCAAAGCATACAACAAAGCTATAGTAACTAACACAGCATAGTATTGGCATAGATAATAGAACAGATAGCCCATAGCTTAATCCATGTACATGCACACAGACACTGATTTAGGTCTTTGATCCATCTTCAGTTGATTTTTGTATATGGTGAAAGGTATATGGATCTAATTTAATTCTTCTGCATACATACATCCAGTTATGCCCCAGCTCCAGCCACAGCCACAGCCTCAGCCCCAGCTGCTGTGATCATCTGGGGAGTGAACCAGAGGATAGAACATCTCATTCTCTGTCTATCCCTTTCTCTCTATATCCTGCCCTTCAAATAAATAATTTTTTTAAAAAAAGATCTGCATGTATTGCAAGACTTGGAGAAGACCTGGGAGTCATTGAGAGTTTGAGAAAACTATGAGGCACATTCATCTGGAGATGGCAAGTGGTGGCTGGACTTGACTGGGACTGGTCAATATAGCTGGCTTTAAGGACTTCAGCTAATGGCAGACATCGACACACCTCATATACCATATTAGATCCCCTGGGTTCTATTTCTGGTTCTGCTTCCAATTCTAGCTTCCTACAAATGTATGTCCTGGAAAGCAGCAGATGATGGCTCAAGTACTTGAGTCCCTCCCACCCAAGTAAGAGACCCAGATGTCATTCCCAGCTCCTGGATTCAGCCTGGCTCAGCCTGGGCATCCCATCCCCTACCCGGACCCTACAGCTAGCTGTTGGGAGCATTTGGGGAGTGAACCACAGGATGAAAGACCTCTCTCTCTTTCTCTCCATTTAAAATAAATAAAAATAAATTTTAAAAAGAGACCTGAGTTAGGTAAAGTTATTTATGAGGTAAGAATGGGTAGAGAAGAATAGGGGTACAAGGACAATCCTGGAGCATCCAGAGATAAGGAAGATGTGGAGCAGCAACAGATGTAGGAAGAGAACTTAGAAAGGAGTATCACAGAGGACAAACAGAAATAATGTCTTAACAAACAAACAGGATGGTGTTGTAGCACAGCAGACTAAGCCATTGTTTGGGATACCCATATCCCATATTGAAGTGCCTGGTTCAAGTCTCAGCTACTCCACATTTTTGATGTAGCTCCCTGCTAATAAGCCTAGGAAGCAGCAGATGATGTCCCAAGAACTTGGGTTCCTGCCACTCACATGGGAGAGCCGCTGGAGTTCCTGGCTCCTGGTTTTGGCTTGGTCTAACCCTAGTTGTTGTAGGCATTTGAGGAATGAACTAGTGGATGGAAGATTCTCTCTCTCTCTGTCCCTCCCACTGCCTTTCAAATAAGTAATTAACCTAAAAAAAAGGAGGGGAAGAACACAAGTGTCCATCTGTGTCAAATGCTGATGCTAAGGTAAGTAAGATGAGGACTAAGAAAAGACAGCTGAAATTGGCAACATGGAAGTCACTGGTGACAGTGAAAAGAGAATTTTCTGTGGAGCAATGGGGACAAGAGAAAATGGGGGGCCGGCGCTGCGGCTCACTAGGATAATCCTCCGCCTGCAGCGCCCACCCCGGGTTCTAGTCCCGGTTGGGGCGCCGGATTCTGTCCCAGTTGCTCCTCTTCCAGTCCAGCTCTCTGCTATGGCCCGGGAAGGCAGTGGAGGATGGCCCAAGTCCTTGGGCCCTGCACCCGCACGGGAGACCAGGAGAAGCACCTGGCTCCTGCCTTCGGATCAGCACGATGCGCCAGCCGCAGCGGCCATTGGTGGGTGAACCAACGGCAAAAAGGAAGACCTTTCTCTCTGTCTCTCTCTCACTATCCACTCTGCCTGTAAAAAAAAAAAAAAAAGAGAGAGAGAGAGAAAGAGAGAGAGGATTGGTAGGGATAACTCTGAATTCCTGGCAAGTAGACAGAGTAAGCTCTAAGCCTTTTAAAGGACATGAGGACACCCAGCAACTAACCTATCCAGCTCCACTTCCCCATGAATCTGAAGGAGCCTACAGTCCCTCCACTCCCAAATTCCTCCAGCTACTGCAGAGCCCCAGCCTCCCTGCAACTCTGCCTCTGCCCTACTGACTCCCAAGGCCACTCTCAAGGACTGCCTTGGCAGGAGAGGCAGCCAGGCCTGACTCTCTTGGATCATAATTAGTGCTGCTGCTAACGATGTTTGGCCCCTATGGAATAGCAACCTGGGAAATTCTGATACTTCCAATTTTCCCCCTCAGTGCTTTCCCAGATGCAATTTCCCAGCCAGCGCCTTGTGCTCCAGCCCGGGCCCCGACTGCCTCCTCACCAGGGAGAATTAAGCCCGAGCCTTGGATGCTACTCCAGAGAGCCTAATCAGCGAGCTGAAGACATCTCCTGACCATTATCATGGCATTATCACATTAACACGGGCACTGGCTTGGGGGAAGCAGGGGGGTTGCTGTGAGGAAGAGATGGGGGCAGCAGGCCAGCTCCACATTGCACAGAATGAGCAGTGCTAGTGGTGTGATCAGAAAACGGATGGCTAGAGAGAAAGGAGCCCTTCCACAGCAGACAAGATCTGGAATTTCCGGCACAGATGCAACTCACCCATCCACCCTTGCCAGATGAAGAGCCTCCTGGTGTTCCTCTGTCCAGCAGAGACAGCCTCAGCAGGCCTAGACATTTCCTTGTGGCCTGGCATCTTGGAACTGGCCTGGATAAGGCTTAGATCCAACCCTCCTCTGTCCCAACAACTTCAAGTCCTGACCTCTGGCCTGGAATGCTCAGCTCATAAGAGCGTCCTGATCTCCCAAGTCTGAAAAGCCTATTTCATCATTCCGATGGCCTCCAGCTCTCAGGGATAGGGGCTCTCTGTGCCGCAAGATCTTGGAGAAGAGAGGGGTGCCTTAGGTTAAGGGCACCAGGATTGACTTGACTTCGGCTTCAGCTACAAGGGTTAAAGACAGAAAATCAGCATTTATAACACACCTGCTACATGGGCGGTCCAAGGTAAGGTCTTTTGTTGTTGATGTTATAAAATATACATAACATAAAAGTTACAATTTTAGGCCTTTATTATTTTAAATTTATTATTGTTTTAGTCATTTTAAAGCATGCAGTTCTGTGGCATTTAGTGTATCACACTGTTGTATAACCTTCACCATCAACTGTCTCCAGAACTTTTTCATCTTCTCTGTACCCATTAAACACTAACTTCCTCCAGTGTAGGACCTTACGTTTATCTCTTGCCATGCCTACTGTGGAGCAGGGATTACCCCATTTTTACAGATGAGGAAGCTGAGGGGCTGACAGGAAAGCAGTGCTGTCTCTCCCAAGAGCAGTCAGGAAGAAGACTTGAACCCCAGTCTGCCTGATTCCAAAGCATCTGTCTTTCTGGTTTCCCACCCTGAGCTGCTAATGTTCCAGGGCCATTTTGGAAGTGTCATTACTGACACTACTGATGACGAATGACTTCACACATGATGTCACACACTGCACTGTGATCACAGTGGGAGGGCTTCAATGTCTTTAACTTTGTTGCTGTCGTTTTTGGGTTTTCCTTCTTTCTTATTTAATTCTATGTTTCTAGGAAGGCTGCTAGATAGCATGGCTTGCACTTCTGAGGAAGGCTTCCCAACATAAGGCCAGGTACTTTTCACCAGCCTTTCCACCATTCCACAGCCCCAGCAGGAGAGATCTCACACATCCTTCCACACATTGGTTCCTTTCTCCAAAGCTGACGGTGCTCATTCCCAGGATATTGTGCCCTTGACTCTGCTCAGGGACTCACTCTCTGCAGTGTGGAATAACAAAAGGAGGAGGAGCTATGTGATCACACAAGCTTAGGTTCAAATTCTTTTTTAAAAAAATTTATCTCCATCTACTTGAAAAGCAGAACCAGAGACAGAAGGGGGGGAGGGGTTTCTGTCTGTCTGTCTGCCTATCTATCTATCTATTTGCTGGTTTACTCCCTAAATGCCAGAGCTGGGCCAGGCCAAAGCCAGGTACTAGGAACTCCATTTGTGTCTCCCACATAGGTGCCAGGGGCCCAAGTAGTTATCATTTGCTGCTGCCCAGGATGCATTAGCAGGGAATGGATCACAAGTGGAGTAACCAGTACTCAATCCAGCACTCTGATATGGGATTCAGGTGTTGCACCACAATGCCTGCTCCTTTGAGTTCAAAGCCTTCATTCTCAATACCATGAATTGTGAGAAAACACACCCCTTGTGTTAGTGCAAGTACAGAAGGTCAGCAGTAAATGCATGACATGAGGGGCCTCTCAGGAAAATCCCAGGGCAGGTGCTGAAGTTGGGGAGGAATCAGGATTGAAAACTCCTCAGTGGCTACAGGTCATGGCTCTTCCTTTTTTTTTTTTTTTTTTAAATTTTTTTTTTTTTTTTTTTGACAGGCAGAGTGGACAGTGAGAGAGAGACAGAGAGAAAGGTCTTCCTTTGCCATTTGTTCACTCTCCAATGGCCACCGTGGCCAGCACGCTGTGGCCGGAGCACTGCACTGATCTGAAGGCAGGAGCCAGGTGCTTCTCCTGGTCTCCCATGGAGTGCAGGGCCCAAGGACTTGAGCCATCCTCCACTGCACTCCCGGGCCATAGCAGAGAGCTGGCCAGGAAGGGGGGCAACCAGGACAGAATCCAGTGCCCCGACCAGGACTAGAACCGGGTGTGCCAGCGCCACAGGCAGAGAATTAGCCTATTGAGCCGTGGCGCCAGCCAGCTCTTCCTTCTCAGGCTTGCCAGCCCTTGGTGTGATTCAACCATACTGGACCTGTCTGCTTCTCTTCCAGGCTTTGCTCCCTGCTAGGGAACTCTTTGCATTGAGCTGATGCTTCTGAGAGGGAATGCTATTGATTACACTCATTTTGTGTACCAAGCTGTAAGTTAGAGGTAACTGGTCAGTCCCTGATGGGCCTTAGTTTAGAACTTCCTTCTGGCCTAATCACCCAGCACAGAAGAGAACAGGGATAAGTAAGTGGAGGTTTAAGAAAGAGGGTGGGCAGGGTGTCATATGGTATATAATATGGCCTACTGCAATGTCTTGGCCAGTACAGACTGCCTTAGAGGGGATCTGTGGAGTAAGTAGGTAAATGGGTCTGATACATTATACAGTGTTGCTTTAGGCATGTTATTTCACTTCTCTGGGGCTCAGTTGTTTTCTTATTTACATAAATGTAACAATTCTTATTTCACAAGATTTTTGTAAAGATCAGATAGGAGAACAAAGTAAAAGTACCTAGCACACAGTGGGTGCTTACTAAGTGATGGTTTGTCTTCCCTTCTCTTCTGGAAGAAAGGCCATCTAGTCTCGTCTTAGTACTTACGGAGTTCCAGGACTCCTTGAAGATAATAAAACCCAAAGAAGCTCAAATCCCTTATATAAAGTAGTGTGGTATTTGCATATAACCTACACATATTCTCCTGAATAATTTAATTTTTGCCTCTAAAAATTTATTTGGGGGTCAGCATGGTGATGCAGCAGATTAAGTCACTGCCTGCAATGCCAACATCCCATATGAGCACTGGTTCATATGAGATAAATAAATAAATAAATAAATTGATTTATTGGAAAGGCAGAGAGAGAGAGAATCTTTCACCTACTAATTCACTCCTCAAAAGGTCGCAACAGATGGTGGTTGGCCAGGCTGAAGCCAGGAGTCAGGAACTCCAACTGGGTCTCCCTCATGGATGGCAGAGACACAAGTACTAGGCAGTCTTCTGCTGCCTTCCCAGGAACACTAGCAGAAAGCTGGATCAGAAGCAGAACAGCTGGTAATCAAACCGGCACTCCATTATTAGATGCCAGTTCTGTAAGCAGTGGCTTAACCTGCTGCGGCACAATGCCAGCCCCCTTTCCTATATAATATTTTTTAAAAGATTTATTTATTTATTTGAAAGTCAGAACTCTGACTTTCGCAGAGAGAGGAGAGGAAGAGAGAGGTCTTCCATCCGCCGGTTCACTCCCAACTAGCCGCAACCACCATAGCTGCGCCGATCTGAAGCCAGGAGTCAGGAGCTTCTTCCAGGTCTCTCATGCAGGTGCAGGGGCCCAAGGAGTTGGGCCATTTTCTACTGCTTTCGTAGGCCATAGCAGAGAGCTGGATTGAAAGAGGAGCAGCCAGGACTAGAATTGGTGCCCATATGGGATGCCAGCACTGCAGGCTGCAGCTTTACCCACTATACCATAGTGCCGGCCCACCATCTCCCATATAATTTAAATACTGTCTAGATTACTTATAACATCTAATATAATGTAAATGTTATGTAAACAGATGTTATGCTGCATTGCTTAGGGAAATATAAGAAAAAAAAGTCTGGGGCTGGCGTCGTGGGACATTGGGTTAGGTCATCGCCTACCATGATGGCATTCCATGTGAGTGCCAGTTTGAGTCCTGGGTACTCCCCTTCTGCTCCAGATCCCTGCCAAAGTGACTGGGAAAACGGTGACTGATGGCCAAGTGCTTGAGTCCCTGCCACTCACTTGTGGGACCCAGATGGACTTCCAAGTTCTTAGCTTCAGCCTTACTCAGCCCTGGCTTTTGCGACCATTTGGGTAGTGAACCAGTGGATGGAAGATCTCTTTCTCTCTCTCTCTCTCTCTCTCTGTGTGTGTGTGTATGTGTGTGTGTCTCAGTCTTTCTCTCTGTAACTCTGCCTTTCAAATAAATACATATATCTTTTAAAAAAGAAAAGAAAAAATTCTATACATGTTCAGAACAGACAGTTTTTTAAGAGAGTTTTCAATCCACAGTTGGTTGAATATGTAGATGTGGTGGAATATGCAGACAGCAGGGAGGACTGACTCTATTTTGATCTCTGCTGCTCAAAGGGCCTCCTGGTCAAGTACCTAGAAGACAGAAAGATGGAATCTCCTCTCTCATAAACCTGAGGGCCAAGATTGCTAGCTAACGCTCTTTAAGAGCTCCTGGCAGGACGAGTGATCAGGAGCAAAGAGGGCTCCTATATCAAAAGGAAGATAAATGTGCCCTCACGCTTAGGAGGACACTTTGATGGAATGCCTGGGACAAGGGAGCGTTTTTCTTTGAAATGCCACGAGACAATAAAAATAAAAATAGGTCTTCCCCCAACTCGAGGGCACTAGAGAGAAGACTGATTTTTCTGTGCCTAATCCATGCTCAGAGTGGTTGTCTTAGACTTCATTTAACCACTGACATGGCAAATATTTTACAAATGTCTACTAAGTGCCTGTCTCTGCTCTCATGAAACTTACAACCTTATCAGGAACAGACATAAATCAAACAATCCTATTAATGAATAGACTGTAAGAAGAATGTTAAGAAGGAAAGGTGCATGATTCTATGAGAACATATACCAAAGATTCTGACCTAGAGGGGCCGGTATTGTGGTTAAGCCATTGTCTATGATGCCAGCATCCCTTATGGGCACCAGTTCGTGTCCTGGTTGCTCTACTTGCAAAACAATTCCTGCTAAATGCATGTGAAAAAGCAGCAAAAGATGGCCTAAGTACTTGGGCCCCTGCAACTATGTAGCCCAGGATGAAGCTCCTAACACCTGGTTTCAGCGTGGCCCAGCCCTGGATGTTGCAGCCATCTGGGGAGTGAACCAGCAGATGAAGATCTCTCTTTGTCTCCTTCTTTCTCTGTAAACTCTGCCTTTCAAATAAAATAAATGTTTAAACAATAAGAAAATAAAACTAAAAAAAAAAAATCTAGCAGGACTAGATTGCAGGACTAGATCACGTTAAAATTTTGATCTTCATCTTGAGAGTAAGGGGAGATTGTTGAAGGGTTTTAATTTCATTTTATTTATTTTTAAAATTTTGTTTCAAAGACAGACAGAGAGGAAGAGACTGAAAGAGCTCTTCCATTCACTATTTTACTCCCTAAATGTCTACAATAACGTGGGCTGGTTCAGACTGAAGCCAGGAATCCAGAACCTCATCTTGGTCTTCCACATAAGTAACTGCAACCTAACCATCATCTGCTGCCTCCCAGGATGCACATTAGCAGGAAGCTGGATTAAAGGAGGAACCAAGACATGAACCAGGCACTCTGATAGGGATACAGTTATTACGAGTAGTATCTTTTTTAAATTTAAAAAAAAATTTTATTTTATTTTATTTTTTCAATAGTTGAGAATGTTTGCATATTGATGGCCTTAATCCATCATTGTAACTAGTTTGAAGCACTTGGGCCATTCTCCACTGCCTTCCCGGGCCACAGCAGAGAGCCGGACCGGAAGAGGAGCAACTGGGACCAGAACCTGGCGCCCACATGGGATGCCGGCGCCGCAGGCGGAGGATCAACCAAGTGAGCCCCAGCTCTGGCCTCTAAAATTTTTTAGATATTTATTCATTGACTTGAGAGCTAGAGTTACAGATAGAGAGAGGAAGAGACAGAAAGAGAGGTCTTCTATCTACTGGCTCACTCCTCAAATGACCTCAATGGCCAGAGCTTTGCTGATCAGAAGCCAGGAACCAGGAGCTTCTCTCGGGTCTCCCATGTGGATAAGGGGTCAAAACACTTGGGCCACCTCCTATTGCTTTCCCAGTCCATAGCAGAGAGCTAGGATGGAAGAAGAGCAGCCGGGACTCGAATCGGATCCCATATGGGATGCCGGCGCCATAGGAGGAGGCTTAGCCCACTATGTCACAGCACCAGCCCCGCAAGAAGTATATTAATTGCTGTGCCGAATGCCCATCCCATGGAAGGTTTCTAACAAGGTTTGGCATGATTATATTTGTGTTGTGAAAGATTACTCTGGCTACAGGACAAATACACTGAGCAATTCTCTCTATCACTTGGCCTTTAAATAAATACTGTTCTTCTGTTCACCTTTTTTAAGATTTATTTATTTGAAAGGCAGAAACACAGAGAGAGAGGAGAGAGATCTAACAAATGCTGGTTCACTCACCTAATGACTGCAACGGCCAGACTTGGGTTGGTCAGAAGGCAGGAGCCAGAAGCTTCTCCGAGGTTTTCCACATGAGTGCAGGGGCCCAAGGACTTGAGCCATCTTCCACTGCTTTCCCATATGCCTTAGCAGAGAGCTGGATCAGAAATTAAGCAGCTGGGACTCTAACAGGTGCCCATATTGGATGCTGGCACCACAGGCAGAGGCTTAACCATCTATGCCACAAAGCACCAGCTCCCTTCTATTCACCTTAAAAAAAAAAAAAGAAAGAAAGAAAAAAAAAAAAAGGTACTGTTGTGGTAATTCAGTAAGAGATAATGGTATCTGGCTTTGGGGCTAGTAGTGGTAGTAGATATAGAGAGACATTATAGATTAAAGAGATTGAGGAGGGGCTGGTGTTGTGGCATATCAGGTAAAGCCACCGCCTGCAGTGCTGGCATCCCATATGGGCGGCGGTTCAAGTCCCGGCTGCTCCACTTCCGATCTGGTTCTCTGCTATGCCCTGTGGAAGCAGTGGAAGATGGCCCAATTCCTTGGCCCCTGCACCCACTTGGGAGACCCAGAATAAGTTCTTGGCTCCTGGCTTCGGCTTGGCCCAGCTTAGGCTGTGGCTGCCATTTGGGCCATTTGGGGAGCAAACCAGTGGATGGAAGACCTCTCTCTTTCTCTCTCTCTCTGGCTTTCTGTAACTCTGCCTTTCAAATAAATAAATAAATCTTTAAGAAAAGATTCAGGAGATGACATTTATAAGATTTAATGATTGTATATGGGGTGAGGAGGAATGTAACGAGGACAAAAATTGTGGCTTGTATAACTGAACAAAGACCTCAAACAATGCCTTGGGACACGCTGCCTTTTATATGTCCATGTGCCAAAATTGAGTTGGCAGCTGGATACATGTGCTGGAGATCCAGGGAGAGGTCAAGGGTGGAGATGATAATTGTGTAGGTCATTTGCTCAGAGGCAGTAGACAGTAGAGAATGAGAAGAAAAGAAAGCCTGGGGCCAAACCCTGAGGAACTCAGACATGCCATTTAGGGCTGTGGTTCAGGAGATGTAGTCCAGGGAAGCTTGGGTGATCCCTGAGGCTCTCTCAAGGTTGAGGTTAAAGTTATTTTCATAGAGGTCAGCAATGTGGCATAGCAGCTGTAGTAGGTTAAGCTGTTGCCTGCAGCACTGGCATCTCATGTGGGCACCAGTTTGAGTCCCAGCTGCTCCACTTCCAATCCAACTCCCTGCTAATAGCCTGGGAAAGCAGTAGAAGATGGCCCAAGTACTTGGACCCCTGCAACCATGTGGGAGATCCAGAAGAAGCTCCTGGCTCTTGGCTCCAGATCAGCCCAGCTCTGGCTGTTGAAGCCATTGGGGGAGTGAATCTGCAAGACCTCTCGGTGTCTTTCCCTCTCTCTGTCTATAACGCTGCCTCTCAAATAAATACATCTTTAAGAAACTATTTGCATAATACTAAATGGTATTATTCACCTTTTTTATTGTGGTGACACTTGCACTGATGGTGTACAAGCAATTGTGTGTCAAACAGCTTGTACCACAGCAAAGCAGTGATGCTAAACTGTGCTGCTAGTAGTCACTGGACTCTTCATTGCCATACACATGCACTTAAATGATTCCACTTTCACTTAGGAACATTCTTGATAATATGGTAAAAATGATTAATTTCTACTAAATCTCAACCTTGAGTATATCTTTTCAGCATTCTGTCAGGCAAAACAGGAAGTACTCACAGAGTAATTCTGCTATATCCCAAAGTATAACAATTACACCTCCAGGAAAGCATTTCTGTAATTGTTTGAGTTTCAAGCTGAACTAGCCTCTTTTTTTCATGAACCATCATTTTTACTTGAAAGAATGACTGAGAGATAAACTATGATTATTCAGATTTGAGTGCTTGGCAGATAGTTTCTCACAAATGAACAAAGTGAGCCTGTCACTTCAAGGAAAACAACTGATGGCATTTGTTGCCAATGATAAAATTCAAGCTTTCAAGTGAAAAATTAGAATTTGGAACACTTGTGCCTACCACCATGAACTTGAAAGTTTCTCAATACTTGAAGATTTCCCTGACGAGATTGATGGTAATATAACGAATGTGATTTTTAAACATTGTATAACAAAATATATCAACATTTGGGAGATCTATATCATTCAGTGGATCTGTATTTTCCAAATCACCAATGCATGGCATTACAAAATCTCTCTGAAGTTCAAGATAAACCAATGGATTTTAATGACATAGAATACAAAGTGATAGGTAAGGTCTCCCATTCTACATTGCAACTACCTTTAGGAAACTATCATGTGTTGAGTTTTGGGGTAATACTAAAGAAAAAACCCAAAATTTTTTGAAAACCAAAATATTCCTCACTTTTCCAACTCTGTGAAGTCAGATTTCCTTCCTATACTTCAACTAAAGCAACATATTGAAAGTGGTTGAAAGCAAAAACAGATATGAAAATCTAGACGTTTTCTATTAAGCTAGATATTAAGTAGAGTTATAAGTATTTAAAACATGACAACCGGCTGGCGCTGTGGCTCACTAGGCTAATCCTCCGCCTTGCGGCGCCGGCACACCGGGTTCTAGTCCCGGTCGGGGCACCGATCCTGTCCCGGTTGCCCCTCTTCCAGGCCAGCTCTCTGCGTGGCCCGGGAGTGCAGTGGAGGAGGCCCAAGTGCTTGGGCCCTGAACCCCATGGGAGACCAGGAGAAGCACCTGGCTCCTGCCATCGGATCAGCGCGGTGCGCCGGCCGCAGCGCGCTACCGCGGCGGCCATTGGAGGGTGAACTAACGGCAAAAGGAAGACCTTTCTCTCTATCTCTCTCTCTCTCACTGTCCACTCTGCCTGTCAAAAATAAAAAAAAACATGACAACCTTATCAATATATTTGAGTAAAATATAGTTTTTTTTCACCAAAATGTGTTATTTACAATGGTTTATTGTCATTTAAAATAAATTGGTAAATATTCTTTTAACTTCTTAGTTTTCAATTTTAATACAGTAACCATTGATAGATTTAACCACATAACAAAAGCTCTTGCAGTAGAAAGGAATCCTGAGACCAAAGAGTTTGAGAACTGCTGATTTAAGAACTGCCATCCTCTTGCCTCAGTGAACAAAGAGCTTACTTTTAGGAATCTTCCCTAATTTGAAGTATCTCAAGGGATGAGGAAACACTATGACTTACTAACACAGTATTTCAGAGCTCTAGAGAAAGACATTCTTAGTTCCCAAAAGAGTCTCATAGAAGCCCCCATGCAAGAGCCACCATCCTATCCTTCTCACCTTCCAATAGAAATGGCTCACATGATTCAGTCCAACCAATCGTATCCATCAATGCCAACCCTCTTCCCCAAGCACTTTGGCCCCAGGATTTTTCAAGCTGTCACTGGATAGAAGCAGAGCTAGAGGAAGGGAGAATGAAGAGGGCAGATAGGGTCAGGCCTTTTTCTAAAACGCCAGCACATCCAATTTGTTGAGTATTTTGCATGAATTTCCTCTTGAGTTCACAGGCTCCTAACTCAGCAGAATTAAAATGGAATGAAGTAATTAGAGCAGCAGCCTGTGATGATGTTCTGGCACACACTGGAAATGTGGGGCAGGGGGAAAGAAAACAGGGAAGAGAACCTTAAAGCAGACAGTGAAGAGAGACTCCATCTCAGGTGACCGCTCTTTGGGAAAACCTTTCCCAACACCCCTACCTAGTCCATACGCCAGCAGCTCTCCCCTCAGCTCTGCTTCTCAAAAATTTCCTCTGAGTCTGCCCCTTGGTAGTTAGGCTCCAATCTCCCTTGCAAGTCCTTTCAGGCACTTCAACAGTTGCTCTATACCTCCACTCATACTGAACACACCCTTCTTCGCTTATACTGTGGTTCTTTGTGCCTCTATACCTGCATTTAATAATCTGTACTAAGATAACTGCTTACATATTTAACTCTCATAAAACTACTGGTTCCCCAACCTCTGGATTTCATTTGCATCCTAGTCTCTAAGCAAATTGCCAGCTCATAATAACACTTTCTCCCTCTGGTCCCCAGACTGACTCCTAAACTAGTTTCAACCTTAAGTTATAAGCAGGATGATGTGGCCTTGTTATTGATGCTATGCTGAGAGCAAATATGTGACTGGGTAAGGGAGATAATTTTAAAGGATTGGTGGGTGGGTTATTTGTGCCTGGGCCATGCAAACCATGAATGCCTAGCTAATTTCAATAAAAATTGGTGACCATATTCAATAATCCCATAAAAGACAGAGCCAGAAGCTCTCTTCTCTGGGGGTGGAGTTGAAGAGCTCAGCCTGTTCTTGTTTTACCAACTTTTCCTGTTCAGCCTGCTTAAACCTTCTGTAGACTTGCTACCACAGCCCCAAGGGAGATGAACCCAGGTACCCCAGGTTGTGGCCTGCTATAGTATCAGTTATCTCCTCTGTGTTGTCAGGAGCAACAACCCTTGTCTAGAAGGGACACTGCCAAATCCTGATCTCCTGACTTTTCCCTTTCCCCCACTTCTGAGTTTAGGTAGGGTGGGAAATGGCATGAGAGCCTGCTTTTCTTTCGGTCATGTCCAGTCAACACATGTGCCCTGAAACAGATGGGAAAGACTGGCTCTTAATCCCACCCTTGGAGGGCTGGCACTGTGGCATAGTGGGTAAAGACACCACCTGCAGTGTCAGCATCCCATGTGGGCGCTGGTTCAAGTCCCGGCTGCTCCACTTCTGATTCAACTCTCTGCTATGGCCTGGGAAAGCAGTGGAAGATGGTCCAAGTCCTTGGGCTCCTGCACCCATGTGGGAGACCTGGAAGGCTCCTGGCTTCAGATCGGCACAGCTCCAGCCATTGCGGCCAATTGGGGAGTGAACCAGCAAATAGAAGACCTCTCTCTCTCTGTCTTTCATTCTCTCTCTGTGTAACTCTGACTTTCAAATAAATAAATAAATCTTTAAAAAAAAAAACCCACCCTTGGAAGATGAAACGAATCTTTAACCAGCAACAATCCCCAACACACACACACATTCTTTCTGGAATGTGACAAAGGATTGCTTAAAGTTCACTTTGCCAAGAAAGGAAATAAATAAGCAAGTGAAAAAACCCAAAGACAACTACTATCTACCACCAGTTTCTTTCAAGCAAAAAAATATACATAATAACTTCAAGCTAATGAAGAAGGGTTCTACACTGAATATACTTAGCTTCATTTAAAGACTCACTGCACTGTCCTTGCCTTTTCTCATTTCAGCATGATGGTACAATGGACCAGACTTTAGGAAGAACAACAACAGCCTGTGAGCTCCTCCAGGCAGGGAATGGTACTTACCCATTTGGGTATTCCCAGGACCTAACTCAGAGCCAGGCTTACGGTTAATACTCACCACATGTTCATGGAAGGAGGAAGGACAAGAAGAGAGGAAGGAAGGAATTCCCCATTTGAGGAACGGGGTAGGGGACAGATGTCAAGCCCTGCTGTACTTGGGACCTTGGAATAAATTGTCTACACTAAATTCTACTCTGTGACCTCTTTATTATAATGCAAATCTCTGATTATCCTACTCTCTTGTTCAATAGTCTTCAACATGTCCTCACTGCCTATGCAGGGAAGTCCAAGCTCCTTAGCGGAACACACCACCCAATGCCTTTACACTTGTTCTCCAGCCTCCCTCTGGATCCTTCAGATCCTTCTGCAGGAAGTTCCTCACTTCTACTCACAGTAGCTGCCCATTCTCCCGAGCACGTGCCTCCTTTGTGCCTTTGTATCTTCTATTCTCTCTGCCTGGAATCTGCTTTTCCTTTTGGACTAGCCGACTCCAAACTCCTTAGGATCTAGCTTCTCTCTCTCCTTAATGTTAGCTGTGCTCTCCTCTCCTCTGAAATCACAGAATACCAGTACAAGAGCAATTACCAACTTGCATAGTGATTTCTACCTGTCTCCTTTATAAGACTGTGGCTCATGAAGGACAGGTACATTGACTTTCCATTCTTACATCTTCAATGTTTGGCATTGTGACTGAAAAGGGCCAGTGTGGAGGGGGGACAATGAACCAACCAACTCCCTTTCTTTCTGGGCAGTCCAGAGTTAGAGGCAATGTGGAATAAAGTAATTTTATTTTTAGGTTCCTACCTATAGGGAATAAAAAGCAGTCTGAAACAACTCTACTCTCTGACCAAAGCCCCACAGCAGCCCTTGTTACTTTTTAATGCCTTAGGCATCGCTGAAGCTGGACAAGGAAAATCCAGGTATCATTTTACCTAAAGAGTCACTTATACTGGGATGAGTGTGTGGCTTAGTGGGTCAGATGACCAAATGCCATACCAAAGTACCTGGCTTCCATGCCTGTCTCCAGCTCCTGCCACCAGCTAACTGCTTCTGAAAACCCTGGGAGGCAGTGGTCATGGCTCAAGCATTGTTTTTCTGCCACCCACATAGAAGTCCTGGAATGGATTACCAGCTCCTGGCTTTAGCCCTGGCCAGACCTGGCCATTGCAGGTATCTGAGTGAATCAGTTGATGGAAGCTCTCCTTATCTTTCTGTCTCTTTATTTCTGCCCCATCTCTTTCCCTCTGGTTCACAAAAACAAACAAACAAACAAAAAACCAGGGGGCAGATGTTTGGTTCAGCAGTTAAGTCACCACTTGGGATACCTGCATCCCATACTGGAGTGCCTGATTCAAGTCCTGGATCCTCTGCTTCCGATCCACCTGGCCTCTAATGTGTACCCTCAGAGACAACAGATAATTGTACTTGGGTCCCTGCTACCCACTTGGAAGTCCCTGATTGAGTGACAGCCCTGCCTGTTGTGATCAATTTAGGAAATCAACCATAGATAGATCTCTGTCTCTGCCTATCTAAGTAAAATGAAAATAAATAACTTTTTAAAAAGTCATTTACACAAACCCATTTACCTCCACCCTGGAGCCACAGCTGCCAAGAATACCTACAGGAGCCTTAGTGCTCAGTACAAGGAAAGAGTCTGGGGTGAGGACTTCAAAATAAGTTTTTTGTTGAAACTGAAGTTGTAGCTGAAGATGAGTAGAGTGTGACTGTGTTGATCACTCCTACACACTCTCCAAATATAAAATGTGGGAAAACGTAAGATCTCACACATGAAACCATCCTCTTTCTACGGTCTTTCTCTGCTTGCTCCTAATTATTATAATAATTTTAATGAGTCACTCTCCATCAACTCCACATTAATTTCTTATATATCTTTTAGCCATTATCCTAAAAAAAAAAGTGGGGCAGCATGTGCTTCCTGACTCACGCATTAATATAACTTGGGCATGGCTAACACTCCTCTCACCCAGACTCCACCTGCCTTCTGAGAGATTAGTTCTGAGGGAGGGGAGGAAATGCCACCTGTCTTATTCCGTTTTCTAGTGCTATAACAAAATGCCCAAGGCTGAGTGATTTATAAAGAAAAGGGGCTTAGTTATCTTATGGTTCTGGAGGTACAAGAGCACGACACTGGCATTTGCTTGGCTTCTGGTAATGGTTGTGGGCTGTTCAGCTCAAGACAGAGAAGCTGAACGGGAAATGGCCAGCACAGAAGGAGCTGAGCGAGCGCATGGGAGGGCCTTCTGGCATAATAATCCACTCTCACCAGTGAAGGTAAACACAACTCACTCCCTCAGGAAAAACACTAATCCCTCTTACTGACCTAATCACCTCTTAAAGGCCCCAACACCTCTTAACACTGTGGCCTCAACATGAGTTTTGGTATTAACAAACCATATTTAAACCGTAGCACTCCCTACACCCTCACGCCCCACCCCGTACCCCCCAATATACTTTGGTGCTTTGAACTTCAAACTGAGGATACCTGGGAAGGGGCAAATGCAGGGATCGGCTTTCTCTGAACTTCCCTTTTCCGTCCAAAGACAGATCCTCTAAAAGGAACTTAATTGTCATGAATTCCCTGCCTGGGAATTTCTCCAACTAAGTTACACTAAACTCAGATTACAGGAAAGGAGACTGGAGGGCCACAACACACCCAGATGAGATTGGTGACAGGCTATCATCTATTCTTCTAAAGGGCCCATTTGTCTATCTCCCAGATCACTGAGCCCCCAAAACGGGCTATGTCCTCTCTCACCTCTTCCCTATGAAGAAGATATATAAGCTTCTAGGTCTCACTGGGTACTTTTCCTTCATATGATGAATCCATGCATATGATAAACTTGGATACTTTCCCCCTGTTTCTCTACCTACTATCAGTGTATCTCCTGGACTCAATCATAGAATCCTCAGCAGAACTGAGCAGTTTCTAAATTATGGGGAATCAAGTGCAGGATCACAGAATTTCAACTTTTCCAGGAGCCTTATAGCAATCTGGAGTCCATAGTGCTGCTAGGTTATCATTACCCCAAAACAGGAAAAGACTTGTAAAAATCAAGAGAAAAAGTAATCGGAGGTTAGGAAAGACCATGTAGAAGACTGAACAAAGAATTCTGGAGAGGGGGTAGGCGTTGTGGTGAAGCAGGTTAAGTCACTGTCTGCAATGCTGGCATCCCATATGATCACAAATTCAAGTCCTGGCTGATCTACTTCCAATAGAACTCCCTGCTAATGTGCCTAGGAAAGCAGTGGAGGGTGGTCCAAGTACTTGAGTCCCTGCCACCCATGTGGGTAACCTGGATGGAATGGAGTTCCAGGTCCTTGGCTTTGGCTTGGCCCAGCCCTGGTCTTTGTGGCCATTTGGGGAAAGAATCAGTGGATGGAAAAATCTCTCTGTCTCTCTCCCCCTCACCCCCTGTAACTCTGCCTTTCAAATAAACAAAATCTTAAAACAAAACAATACAAAAAAAATTTTTGGAGAGGAATATCACCAAAAGCAGTGGGAAGGAGTCAGAGAAGGAAGATGAGAGGACAAGAGGGAGGAAATAGAGGTGAATGACCACACATGAGAAACAATGACTGCGGCAAGGGGCATGAAGAGGGGGCCAACCTCATTAGCAGAAACATTAATTTCCTCTATAGTAAGAGCAGTCTTATGCCCCCTCCTTTTTTTTTTTTTTTGGCATCCTCTTTATAACCTCAAAAGATATTCAATAAGTACTTATTGATTCCAGCACTATTTATGGGCTAGACTTCCAACAGGACAATCCAACCTCTAAGCCATCAAAATCCTGGGATCCTGGTATTCATGACACCCCTGAAATTCTCTCTATCTCAGGCCCTCAATCTTGTCTGTTAGAGACAGGTTTTCAGGTTGGATAGATTTTGAGTCAGGAAGGTCTACCCCACAGGCAAAACTGTTTTCTGTGCTAGGTCTGTACCCCAAAAAGGAGGGCCGAAGACCTTGGCTAATCCATCAAGTTGTCATCTTTGCCAGATTCCCGCAACTGTTGGTAAATAACTCTTTTTGGCAGCATCTGGAGGAGAGCCAAAGAAAACAGTGACTTGGATGCTAGTCTTCAGGGTGCACTCGGCCTATCTCCCTTTGCAGGGTTAGTCTTCACAGAGAATTGCTCATTCATTTCAGCACAGGGGCTGCTTTCCCAGGCTGGGTCTCTCACCAGCCTCCCTCCCTGTCTCTTTCAGCTAGCTGCTTACTGAACCCTGTCTCCCCTGCTCTGGTTTCTCTTAAGGAAGGGCCTAAAGGCAGGATTTGCTCCAAGAACTCTGCTCTGCCAGGCGTCTCAGTGGCTTGGTGAGGGTATTTTGCCTTCTAGATCTCCCAACAAATCTGTCCCTAAAGAATTCCAACATCTTATGACCTTTTCTTTTATAAATTTTTACCTTACCTACCTTCAGTTTTGCAGTTAAAATCAGTGGTAATAGTGAAATAGCTCATGTAAAAAAAAAAAAAAAATCCTCGGAGACTAGAAGCCTCGTCTCCAACTTCCAACCCTCTTTCTTTTCTTGTGACCAAAATATCCCAGGGCCTTCGAGATTTGAGCACAGGCCCTGCTGGAACCTCTTTGAGCTCTACCATTTATCTCTAGAAAAGCACTGAATACAGCAAGAGGCTAGGGGCCTGCTGACATCTGTTCATCAGCAGGCCAAAAATGATGGCTTCAATTTCCTTTCCCATTTAATTTATTCCCAGGCTGCTTGCTCCCCTACCTTCATAGCCAGTTATTATTTCAAAAAGTCAAAGTAATAAAGATACTTTCCATAATTTATCTGGTTGTATGCTTCCTCCCAGTCAGACAAGCCCCATGAGGCCCCTCCTCAACCTCTACCCATCACCTTCCTTTCCTCCCTCTGCTTCCTCTCCTCACTCCCTCCAGAGGGAATTCAGGATCACCGCTCATCCTCAAAGTTGTGCATTCTTCCTAGAACCTTCTGAGCTCATTCTCAGCTGGATCGGTCTTCACAATTTTAAATTCATTTTGTCATGAACTTTTTGAAGATAATTGTAAATACCTCATAATAGGCTTTGCATTCACTGATTTCTTCAGGCCAACATCCCAGGTATACTTTTTTTTTTTTTTCATCTCCTTGAAAAGAAGAATGAGAGAGACAGACAGACAGACAAGAGAGCCTCTGTCTACTAGTTTACTCCTCAAATGCCCAAAGTTGCCAGGGCTGGGTCCGGATGAAGCCAGGATTCTAGACTCTATCTGGGTCTCCCATAAGTGTGGCAAGGGCCCAAGCACTTGTGTCATTGTATTCAGCCTTCTGGGAAGGGAGCTGGATTGGAAGCAGAGGTGCTGAGACTCAAACCAGCACTCCAATATAGGATGTGGGTGTCCTGAGTGGCAGCTAAACCTGCTACATAATATCACCCCTATCCCACCACATATACTTTGACCAGAGATGACCTGTACAAAAATCTGCTGTCCCAGAGAGAACTGAGTCAAAACACAGTGGGACTTATCTTCACCCACCCCAACAACAGGAATTATATGCTCAGAGTTGGACTAGCCTTGACACTTGAACTGGACCAGGAGCTAAGATTTTGGGAGGGGACAGGCTTCTACAGGCATGCATGTAGTTGCTCCTCTTGCCGCATGGTTTAACATCCTTGGTCAGTAAAATATAAAGGGACACATTGCGCACCTGGAATAAGGCATGGGGCTTTGGAGTCAAAACCAGAATTCAGATTCTTCCCTGACATTATTACCTACATGACCTTAATTAAGCTACTTAACTTCTCTACAAATGTTGGGAGCACCAAATGAGAACATGCATATGAAGCATTTAAGCAAGTACCTGGTGTTGTGGACTCTGGTGTAGCAGTTAATAGGCCACTTGGAATGTCTGCATTCCATATCACCGTGCCTGGGTTCCAATCACAGATCTGCTTCTGATGCCAGCTCCCTGCTAAAACACACCCTGGGAGGCAGCAGGTGATGGTACCTGGGTCCCTGCACACACATGGGAGACTCAGATTGAGTTCCGGGCTCCTGGCTTTGATGTCCCCAAGCCCCAGCTATTGCAGACATTTCCCGAATGAACCGACGTTATTCTCTGTCAGTCTCTGTTTCTTCGCCTTAAGTAATAATAATAATAATGGAAAGAAAACAAGTTTTTAAAAAGAAAGTATGGGAGGTCAGCACTATGGTAAAGCAGGAAAAGCTGCCACATGCAAATGCCAGTGTCCCATACAGGCACAGTTTCAAGTCACAGCCACTCCACTTCCAATCCAGTTCCCTGCTGATGGGCTGGCAAGCACAGCCAAGGATGGCTTAGATGCTTGGGACCCTGCTACCAATGTGGGAGGCCTGCAGAAAGCTCCTGGCTTCGGCTTGGCATAGTCCTAGCCATTGTGGACATCTGGGGAGTGAACCAGTGTACAGAACATCTCTCTTTCTCTTTCTCCCTCTCTCTCTCTCTCTGCCTCTGCCTCTCTATAACTCTACTGTTCAAATAAAAAAAACACAGCCTTACTATTTTTTAAAACTATTGCTTCTAGGAGTTGCTTTAATGAATTGTTATAAAAAAGTGATTTATGTATCATATTGTTCGAATGCAAATAGATCTTAAAAGAAGTGAAAACGAACTCATTTTATGGAGTGGGATGAACATTCCCTGTGGGATCTTGTTTGCAAACTCAAACATTTTGTAAGCAAATAATGCTAAGATAAACTCCTTATTAGGTGAAATGATCACAAAACTGTTGCTTGAACTTTGAGTAGAAGCCACTGCCCAAATGAGATGCCCTAATTTCAAAAGTATGAGGGAAAAATGTCAATCTTGAGGTTTTTCTTTTTACATATCTTTATTCTACTGCCACAAAATTGCAAAGTAACGGCCAACCCACTGCACAAACACCATTGGTGTTGGATTATTCATGTGTGGATCATCTAAGCAGCTACCTGACTGTGCTGTGTTTGTGTCTTTGTGTTCTCTTTGCTCTTCATCTTTACTGCCCCTCAACACACACACTCCCAGACACAAGTACTCACACACCAACACCACATGCACAGACACAGTCTCTCTCTCTCTTTCTCTCTCTCTCTCTTTCTCGTGCGCGCGCACACACACACACACACACCCTACTTTGCTCAAAGCAGGCAGTTACAAAAAAATCCATAGATCCTTCCAAACAGCATGTCTCTGTTCCCTTTCTCCTCACCGTAAGGTTCCCTTTCCTGAATATCTCCCAGGGTGGGTGGGAAGAAAAGAAAGGAGGAAGGAAGGAAGGGAAATCACGGTCTCCACCCAGGCCTAGCAGTGCAGGCTGTGAGAAGCAGAAGGCTCCTGCTCTCTGCATGCTGGCATCTCTCCTGCCATTTTACTGAAACTTCAGGGTGTTTTTCTCTGTGCGGCACCCACGCTCCCCCCCTTTCTGCCAAAGCTCCTTGTTGTGACAGTGAGATGCTGCTGGGTTGGGGGAGGGGAGTGCAGCTAGGTACCTCAGGGCTGAGTTACAGCTCCCCCTCCAGGAGATCAGGCTACCAACAAATCCTAGAAGCTCCCTCCAGCTGACCCTGAGCATGGAATGAACACACAGAGTTGTGCAGCCCCTCCCTCGCCTGTACAGACGTACACAGACACACGCGCAGGACTATCACGGGCAGCACCGCCCCACAGTAACAGTCAGGCAGGAAATCCCATTTCTCAGTGGCGTGAATCTGCCCAAAGCAATGCTGCGTAGGCCCTCCTCTCCCCTGGCCTGAGCAAACCGTGATATATGAGAAGGGCACACTTCAAGCAGAGGGCCTGATGGTGGCAGTGCCAGCAGCCTACCTGACACCGGCTTAGCAGTCTCAGCACACAGGAACCAGAGATACCTGTCCTCAGGGCTCCAACAGCACACCCTGGAAAACAGAGCAAGTCCTGGTCAGAGGGCGGAAGAGAGGGGCAGTAGCCCATAGACTGTGGCCTCACTCTCTTCAGGCTCAACTGATAGCAAGTAGGTCTGGAGCCTCTCTGAAGGTAAGGCCCTGCTACATGAAGGAAAAGAGAAAGGATATGGCTTCTGAGAGCTCTCCCAAAGCTCCAGGCGAACCAACCAAGAGAAGCCAGGTGATGTACTGAAAACCAGAGGACCCACTGCTGCCAAGCTAATCCTAGTCAGGAAAGTGAAAAGGACATTCTCTGTGGTGAGGGGACACAAGTTGAGAGCATGGGCTCAGCTCTGAGTAGCCAGTCTCATAGCCACCAGTGGGAAATAATGCTGCCTCCCTCCCTGCCTACATCTTCCTCTCTATTAGGTATCTAAACAAATTCTTATATTTCAATAATTTAAATTACTTCCCTGTTCATTTATTTTTATTTACTCGAAAGCCAGAGACACAGAGATCTTCCATCTGCTGGTTCACTCTCCAAATACCCACAGCAGCCAGAGCTGGTCCAGGGTTGAAGCCAGAAGCTCAGAATTCAATCTGGATCTCTCATGTGAGTAGCAGGAACCCAGGTACCTACTGCCTCCCAAGGTGTGCATTAGCAAGAACCAGGAATTGGAAGGAGACTCAGGACTTGAACCCAGGTGCTCTGATGTGGACGGCAGGTCATTAAGGTCTGTGTCAAACACCTGCCCCTAATTCTTGTGCTGTATGTAAAAATTTTAAAAATTTAAATAATTCCATAAGGTTTTATTGTAGAGAAAGTTGAGAACCCTTGGGAGATTACAGATTTTACATGACTTGATAAAGATTACAGGGCCAGCAAATGAAGGACCCAGGATTGGCACAGGCCTGGATAAGTCAGAACCTTTGCCCTTTCTATAGCATCTCAAGGACATGCCACTGGAATCCCTCCCAGATTTCTCTGAGGGGCTGGGAGAAATGTGTCTGGCAGTGAAGATAGTGTTGCGGAAGACAGAGGGGGCACCTGCCTACTGACTTTTTTTTTTTTTAATTAATTTATTTATTTGAAAGGCAGAGTTACAGAGAGGCAGAAGCACAGAGAGGGAGAATCTTCCATCCACTGATTCACTCCCCAGATGCCTTCAACAGTTGGAGCTGGGTCAATCTGAAGCCAGGAGCCAGGAACCTCTTCTGGGTCTCCCACACAGGTGCAGGGGCCCAAGAACTTGGGCCATCTTCCACTGTTTTCCGTGGAGCAGCCGGGACTCAAACCGGTGCCCATATGGGATGCCATCACTGCAGGCCGCAGCTTTACTGCTAAGCCACAATGCCAGCCCCTTGTTGACCTTTTTTTTTTTTTTTTTAGATTTATTTATTTACTTTAAAGTTGGAGTTACACAGAGAGAAGGAGAGGCAGAGAGAGAGAGCGAGGTCTTCCATCTACTGATTCACTCCCCAATTGGCCACAATGGCCAGAGCTGTGCGGATCCGAAGCCAGGAGCCAGGAGCTTCTTCTGGGTCTCTCACGTGAGTGCAGGGGCCCAAAGACTTGGACCATCTCCCACTGCTATCCCAGGCCACAGCAGAGAGCTGGATTGGAAATGGAGCATCCAAGACTTGAACTGGCACACACATGGGATGCCGGCACTGCAGGCAGCAACTTTATCCATTATGCCACTGTTGACCTTCTGAGGGATAAAGTGTAGTGCAACCTGGATCTCTGTATGCTCAGTTAGTTTTGTGCAAGTACTATGATATAGGCTCACTGCCAGTCCTGGTTAGACAGTGTCCAATGCCATGGGTGATTCATCTAGAGCCATTTCTCCTCCAGGACTCCCCTTTCTTGGCCAATGTGTTACATGACTACAAAATGCCCAGCCCCGGACATGCAAAGAATGTGTTGACTCAGACGCATTTTTTAAATTAATAAGCACATGGTGATACAGGCTGTTTGTTCAGTGATATGCTGCCTAAACTGGAATGTGCCAAATTTCCTCCTCCTACTTCCCCCAGCTCCACCTCCTCTCCAGGTCCTGGCTGCCACCCCTGCCACTCTGGCAGGGAAGTCATTCTGCACTACCTCAAGCAGGCAAGACTGATAGTCTGCAAAACTCAGCTTACCAACTGTGCAGCCTCCCCAGGTTCTGAAGTCTCTCCAAGGTCTGTGTGTGTGTGTGTGTGTAAGCTGTATTTTTTTCCTTGTCAGTTGGCAAACTCATTGGTTTCCCTATCTTCGGAACATGTCCTAGCATGGCAGGTACTTAGTTTCATACTAGATTTAAGGAAGCAGGCCTGAGCACCTCCTTCATGAGGCAAGAACTATGGACTTTCCTGTGGCTGACTACACTGAAGAGTCCTCTTCCAAGAGGGGCTGTCAGTAAAAGGTTACCCCTTATCTTCCTCCAAACAGGACTACTCCTCCCTGCAGCCCAAACAATTCATTCAAATTCTCACTTATTCAACAAGTATTTACTGAGTCTCCATAAGCTAGAACCCACCCACACCAGGTGCAGGGACAAAGTAGTAAACAGACAGAAAGCACTCTGCTCTCCTGAAGCTTGAGTTCTAAGGGGAAAGCAAATAAGAAACTAGCAACCCAGGGGCTGGTGCTTTACACAGCAGTTAAGTTGCTGCTTGGAACACCTACATCCTTCGTGGGAGTGCCTGGTTCAAGTCTTGGCTCTCAGCATCTTGCTAAGGCATACTCTGGCAGGCAGCAGATGATGGCTCAAATAACTGGGACCATGCTAACCACATGGGCGACTCAGACTGAGCTCCGGGATCCTGGTGTCAGACTGTCCCAGCCATGGCTGTTCCAAGCATTTGGGGAGTAAACCAGCATATAAAAGATCTCTGTTTCTCTCTTTCAAATAGAATGAAAATACACAAAAATTAAAACAAGAAATAAGCAAATCAATAATCAGAGCTAGGATGAATCTTAAATAAGATGATATGATACAGCAGGGCAGGGACTGATCAGCAAACCAAGGTCTGTGGGCCAAATTGGCCCACCACCTGCTCTGTAAATAAAATTTGCAAATAAAACAAAGAAAGAATGCTTGGCAGGGGGCTACTTTATTTTTTCTTCTTTAATTTGTATTTTTTAAAGAATTTTTTAAAAAAGATAATATACTTAATAAGTCTACACATTTTAAATAGAAAACACTATGCAAAGAAGTCTCTCTCCTGGTTCTGCCTCCCAGCTATCCAACTTCCCTCTCTGTGAGCACCAAATGTTAATTGTGCATTCTTCCGGGGAAAGTCATTCATACAAAAACAAGTACATGTGAATAGTCTGTTTTTGTCCTTAAGGAATTTATTTTAAATTTGAGAGAACAGAGGAGACTTGTAATATTGGCTAAAACTTGAATGATGAGGTTTCAGGAAGTGAAGATGTCAGAGCAGCAGCTTCCAGGCTGTGGGCATAGTTGGTACAAAGGCTCTGAGCTAGACTTGACATGGCAGGTCCTAGGGTGAGACAAGAGGGTTATGTGTTTGGGGCATGCTGGCTAGGCCAGAGAGCAGTGATTTAAGATGAGCTGGAGAGAATTAGGAAGCAGGAAGTTTCTCTACTTAAAGTCTAATGTCCATATATCCCTGCTCCTGAGTATTCACACTGGGGTGGGAGAGAAGACATTCCTGATAGCTAACTCTAGGCTTCCTTGCTATGTCCTTCAGTCTTAGAGTCAGTTTGACATTTTTTAAAAAAAATATTTATTTATTTATTTGAAAGTCAGAGTTAAACAGAGAAAGGAGAGGCAGAGAGAGAGAGAGGTCTTCCATCCACTGGTTCACTCACCGACTGGCCTCAATGGCCGGGGCTACATCAGTCCAAAGCTAGGAGCCAGGGGCTTCTTCCAGGTCTCCCACGTGGGTGCAGGGGCCCAAGGACTTGGGCCATCTACTACTGCTTTCCCAGGCCACAGCAGAGAGCTGAATCAGAAATGGAGCAGCTGGGGCTCAAACTGGTACCCATATGGAATGCCAGCACTGGCCCCATGGTTACATTTCTAGAGGCAGGTCCTACAATTAGAACTCCCAGCCCAGGTAATGGGAATCATCCTGGCGAGGGTGACGATTACCCTCCTAACTGGGGAAGGTGGGTCCTTTTCTGATGGCAAAGACAAACATCTCCACCCTTACTTTGCAAAATATAGGGAATTCTAAATTTGTGCAATAGCTTTGTGACCAGATATTTTCAACATCAAGTTTTCTATTAGTACCTAATACATGTTCACTATTATGGGAAAGCCAAGTGAAACAGAACACCTAGTCCCTATCCTGAAGGACCTTATAATGCAGCTGGGGAGACAGAACTTGAATTTGTGAAATGATGGTGAGTTAACCTAGATGGTGCACTAGTTCAGAGAAGCTAGGAACCAACACAATGAAGAGCACCCAAAGCAGTTTTCAGGAGAAAGTGAATTGTGAGCTGAGTCTTACAGGACAGAGACTACCTTAATAAAAATAATTCCTTGATTAAAAAGATATCATGTAAACAGGGCAGAAATTGGTACAGCAATCATTGAATAATTGGCTTATTGATGCTGCTTACAGTTTAGGAAGCACTTTCTCAGAAGAGGTCTCATTTCATATTTATAACAATAACTTTGTTATTGAGTGGGCAGGTGTCACTGTTTTCATTTCATGGGAAAGGAAACTGAGGCTTAGGAATGTTAAAAACACCACTCAAGTTACAGAGCAGAAAATGAAACCCAAGTGTTCTGACTACGTAGCACAGGCTTCCCTCATTGTAGGAAGAGCATCAGGCAGTTCAAGCAGGCAGACCATCAGGAACAAGAGAAAGAAGCAGGGAGCCTTGGTAAACCCAATTACGTGCCAGTTGCACGAGGGATGCTCTCTCAAAGGAGGCTGCCTGCTCTGCCTGCTCCCCTAAGTAGTACCCATATTCCCAGGTCACTGGCCCTTGCTTAGGAGGAGAAAGTTAGAGATGAACAACCTCCACAGGCGAGAAATGGTGAACAAGTCACCACTTGCACAATCTCATTAGCACTGCAAACCTACACACATGTGCCTCAGACCTGCAGGTTGTCAATGCTGTTACTAAGCCTGAGGCCCAAAATAAATTAGGCTGGGTCTCAGAAAATCCAGGTTATGTTCCTCATATCAAGTATTAGCACGGATTCAAACACTACCTAGTGTTTTTCAAGCCACCTTTCTTTTCTCAGGCCCCTGCTTAGTAGCTTGAAGGGCTATCTTCTACACCCTCCACTCAGATGTACCTCAGCACTGCCTAGAGGGGACTGGTTGAGTTGAGCCAGCTACCCACAGTCTATTGGAGCCAGATTGTAAGGCCCCTGGTAGGGGGCTTCAGTGTCTGCCTTTAGAATGAGGCTGCATTCTGGGGTTGCCCTTGGCAACCAAGCTGCTTCAGTGGCTGTTATCTTTTAGAGGAGAGCTGAGAGCCGGGGAGGAGGGGGGCAGCCCTTGAACCATTGGATGCAGGGATAATGTCAGTCATTGTCCTTCTTTCCTGCTCCCTGCCTGAGACCCCACTCTCCTGAAGAGTGTTAAGTGTGTCCCTTCCCTTGTCTCCCTCAGGTCAACAGGTCAGCTTGGCCAGTTCCTTGCACACTGTATGTTCTCAAATGACTATTTCATCCTTTTAATATTTTTTTTACTTATTTTCATTTTATATGGAAGGTAGAGACACAGCAGAAACAGAGATCTTCCAACTGCTGGTTCACTCCCCAAATACCTGCAATAGCCAGGGCTGGGACAGACTGAAGCCAGGAGCCAGGAACTCCATCTGGTCTCCATCTGGTTGGTAGCAGGGAGTAGTTGGGCCATTATTTACTGCATTCCTAGGAACATTAGCAGGAAGCTGGATCAGAGGCGGAGCAGCCAAGAGCCAGCATTGTGGCATAGCAGGTAAAGCCTATGCCTGCAGTGCTGGTATCCCATTTGGCCAATGGTCCAAGTCCCTGCTGCTCCACTTCTGATCCAGCTCTCTGCTATGGCCTGGGAAAGCAGTAGAAGATGGCCCAAGTGCTTGGGCCTCTCTACCCGCATGGGAGACCCACAAGAAGCTTCTGGTTCCTGGCTTCGGATTGGCAAAGCTCTGGCCATCATGGCCATCTGGGGAGTGGACCAGTGGATGGAGGACCTCTCTCTCTCTCTCTCTCTCTGCCTCTGCCTCTCTGTAAAGCAGCCTTTCAAATAAATAAATAAGTCTTTAAAAAAAGAAGAAGAAGAAGCAGAGCAGTCAGGACTTGAACTGGCACTCTGATGGGGGATGCTGGTGTTGCAAGTAGTGACTTAACCCACTGAGCCAGGACTCTGGCCCTCATTTGTACTTTTAAGCTTCAACATCCATTTCTCCAGGAATCCTATCATTTTCTGTGCCAAGCAAGCATAGGTATCCCTGCCCATGAACCCCCGTGCATCATTGTTACCCTAACATACCTCATGGTTTAACATTTATCTGTTTTTATAAGGTTCTTTAGGAATGCATCTTATTCTAGCACAAAATGGCATGGCACACAGGCACAAAATAAATGCTTCTTGAATGGGTAAGTGAATAAAAAGAAACATAACACACTAAGAGAAAGACATGGGAGGTAGCACTGGGAGAAAGCAGCAGAGCACAGAGGGGTTCCATTATGACTCAGCTTCGCCGACAATGCTGGCTGTGTGGAGGGAGCAGGCTGGGGCCATCCAGGGCAGTCTTGAAAGCTGAATTAACACATTTAGGCCACGGAAGTGGCAAGCTCAAAGCAGTGCTTTAGGAAGACAGATCCAGCCAGGTGTGCAGGACAGACTGGAGGGGAGAACAGAAGGGAAGGGGGACTATTCAGGAGGCTGTCTTGACAGTCTAGACTTGACATGAGAAGGGTCTAGACAAAAGCAGCAGTGGGGAAATGCTAGGAAGAAACAAACCACCCAGCTCTGTTGGATGGCTTCTTTATGTAACCTGGAAACTTCCGCAGCTACCTAACCTGGGTTAATTTAATATTCCGTGGTCGCCTTCTGAGCCAACTGGCCACCAGGTAATTTGTGCTCACAGACATCTTAGCTGCTATGAAAGGTGCTGCCGTTACTCCTAGGGGCTGAGGGGAACAGGCTGGAGGAACAGTCTAGAAGAACATTTCCTAAACCAGCAGTCCTGAGGTCCATTGTATATTAACAGCTATGTTACAAAGAAAAAAAAAATGAGCTCTTGGCTCAGAAAATGTTGGGAAACTCTAGATTTAACAATGGGAAAAACAGTCTCTTGAGTGGAATATGTCAGGGGGGCTATAGACCCGTCTCATTAGCGTTTACCAACCTTAAATGGCAATGGAATGATTTTCATGCCACACCCATTCATTGCTCCTAAAGGAGCACTTATAAACAGCTGGAAGATTCTGGAATCCAGTTTGTTTGCCTTGCCTCCTGCAGGATGCATCTGGACTACATATGTCAAGCACACTGCCTACACACCCACCACTCTTGTTTAGCAGAGTAGCTTCACCCACAGCACTACCTCAGTACAGAGTAAGCATACAGAAGCTGTTTACAAGCTATGACTCTCTCTTTGGAGAATTCAGAATGAACATGGGACCAAATGTCCAACAGTGGAGGTAAAAGCTGGAAAGATGTATACAGAGTATCCAAGGGTCGCTGTCTACTCTAGCAATTAAGTTGCAAGTTAAGACATCCATGTCCCTGGAGCCATCGCTGCGGCATAGCTGGTAAAGCCGCTGCCTGCAGCACCGCCATCCCATATGGGTGCCAGTTTGAGTACCGGATGCTCCACTTCCGATCTAGTTCTCTTCTATTATGGCCTTGGAAAGCAGTGGAAGATGGCCCAAGTAATTGGGCCCCTGCACCTGCATGGAAAGACCTGGAAGAACGTCCTGGCTCCCGGCTTTGGATTGGTGCAGCTCTGGCTATTGTGGCCAACTGGAGGGTGAACCAGTGGATGAAAGACCTCTCTCTCTCACTCTCTCTCTGCCTCTCCTTCTCTGTATAACTCTTTCTTTCATCCTTCCTTCCTTCCTTTCAAGATTTATTTATTTATTTGAAAGTCAGAGTTACACAGAGAGAGAAGGAGAGGCAAAGAGAGAGAAAAAGGTCTTCCATCCACTGGTTCACTCCCCAGATGGCCTCAGGGGCTGGAGCTGTGCCTATCCGAAGCCAGGAGCCAGGAGCTTCCTCCGGGCTTCCCAAACGGGTGCAGGAACCAAGGACTTGGGCCATCTTCCACTGCCTCCCCAGGCCATTGCAGAGAGCTGGATCAGAAGTGAAAGAGCCAGGACTTGAATCGGTGCTCATATGGGATGCTGGCACTGCAGGTGGTGGGCTTCACCTGCTACACCACAGTGCCGGCCCCACTCTGACTTCCAAAGAAATAAATAAGTCTTAAAAAAAAAAAAAAAGACATCCATGTCCAAAATCAGTGTACTTGGGTTCAATTCCTGGCTCTGATTTACTCTGGTTTTCTGCCACTTGAATGGGAGACCTGAGTTGAGTTCTCAGCTCCAGCTTCCACACCAGCTCAATCTCAGCTGTTGTAGGCATTTGGGGAGTAAACCAGCACACGGGAGTGCAATCTCTGTGTGTCCACTTTGTTTTTTCTTAAATATTTATTTTATTCATTTGAAAGTCAGAGTTACACAGAAAGAGAAGGAGAAACAGAGAGAGGTCTTCCATCCATTGGTTCACTCCTCAATTGGACACAACAGCCAGAGCTGTGCTGACCCAAAGCCAGGAGCCAGGAGCTTCCTCCAGGTCTCCCATGCGGGTACAGGGATCCAAGGAGTTGGGCCGTCTTCCTCTGCATTCCCAGGCCATACAGAGAGCTGGATCAGAAGTGGAGCAACTGGGACTCAAACCAGTGCCCACATGGGATGCCAGCATTGCAGTCGGCGGCTTTACCTGCTATGCCACAGCGCCAACCCCGTGTCTTCCTTTCTGCCTCCCAAATAAATAAAGCTAATAAAGAAGAGTCAAAGCAACCAATTTTGCCCAGAATCTGCCCCTCACTTTCCATACCTCCAGTCCCATTTCTGGCTGTCCCTGTGTCTCAATGTCTCAATCTGTTTTGCGTGTCTGTAACAGAATATCTGAGACTGGGTAATTTAAAAGAACACAGTTTGTTTGCTTTGTTTTGTTTTTGTTACAGTTCTGAAGGCTGGGAGGTCCAAGGTCAAGGAGCCTGTACCTGGTGAGGGCATTCTCGCTCTGTCATTCCACAGCAGACTGCACACATGAAAGAACAACAGATTGAAATCATTGCCTCAAGTCCTTTTATTTATCATCAGTATCAAACCATTCATGAGGGCTCCACGCTCAGGACTTAAACACCTCCCAATAGGCCCCACCTCCCAACACTGATGCACTGAGGATGAAGTTTCCAACACTTACACTGGGGGACATATTCAAACCATAGCACCCTGTTTTCCTCCTTTTATTAGAGCAGCTTTGGCCCTCAGATATTTTAAGCTAGCTGCTTCCTGGCTGGGATGCCAACTCAATAGGTGTTTATAGACTCTCACTGTCAAGAGCCAGAAGCTAATGCCATATCTTCCATGACTACAGAGGATACCAGTTCCCCACATCTTCTACTCTCCCTCCCTTTTTCCTTGATCTCACCACCCACATATCTTTCTAGTGGCTTACCTTAAATCCAACAGCTTTCACACATCCCAAAGAGAAGCCTTTGGATTTAAGAGACAGAATGAAGAAATGAAGGAAATAATTATTTCTACTAATATGAAATTTCACAAGGTAAAATTTTATGTTATACTACTTTATCTGATTTGGCTAATAGCTCTTGAGAGTCATTAGTATTTCCATTTTAGATATGAAAAACTAAAGCTCAAGGTCATATAACCACACAGAGTAGAACCAGAACTTGAACTCAGCACATCTCATCTTAAGCCAGGGGTCGATCAACTGTTCCCTCCAGTATAGCCTCAGGACCCAGGGCTAGACCAGGAATCAACCATTCTGCTGAACATGTCTCTGGGCAGGTCATACTCAGTTCTGTGGATTTGTGGGGAAGCTGCACCCCAAATACCTAGCTTAGATTCTGGAACTCACTTTTGAGAGGAGGTGAGCTGGCAAGGACATCCAGAGATGCCATAAGCAAAGTCTTGGATCAGAGCGACTCTGCCTGCTCTTGTCACACACCCTCCTCTGGGGAAATTCCCAGTAGTTGTGATATGGTCAGGTTCAATATTCTATCCTAATATGGTCTGACAGCAGCTAAAAGGCTGGAGTGGGAAGATACGAAGACTGAAAATCCCTCAGTGGAAACATGGTTTCTTGCTACCACCGTTTCTGATCTCTGAGTTACCAGGGACTCAGAAAGTCTCAAGCACCACAATTATCAGATGGGTTTTGAGTCTCATTCATTAGCCATGGTAAGAGATGTCTCATCCTTCTCTGACCTCCAGGGAAGGCCCGAATCAAAGCACTCTTAGGAGAACGAGCAGTCTGACTTCTCCCTTGGTTCCCCTCTTTAGACCTGTCCCTCTTCTCTGGGAACCAGTGTCTTTAGAATCATGGGTCTTCCCTGCCCTCTCCTCAGTCACTAGCATCATCACAGATCTCTGAGAGCATCCCAAAGTCCCCAGGTTTTTATCTTCTGAATCCTGCGACTGAGACTTTATTACGGGGGACAGCGGAGGCATACATTCTTCGTTCCTTCTCTCCTCTTTCACTTGTAGCGCTGAGAAGGCAGGTGGTCTGAGCCCTACTTCTACCTACCAAAACTGCTACTCCTGCCAGTTCTACCCCAGCTACCTGTGCCTGTAAAGGCACACACACTAAGGGAACCACAAAGTTCCCCTGGGAAACTTAAAAAAAGAAAAAAAAAAAAAGAAGAAGAAGAAGAAGCCAACAAAAACAGACTTATCAACTGTAAAGAGTGACTCCAAGTGGACATGCAGGAAAGCTCCAAGCCTTTTTAGTTTTCTCCTAACACACATTTCTCTCTCCCCACTCCTGGCCAAGGGAGATGTTAATGGAGTCATCCATTAAATGCAGCAGCTGCCAGAGCCTTAGGCTAACTGGGCAGAGGGCCTGAACCCATTTATTCAAAAACGCAGCCCCCACCACATAATCTCAGGTTTTTATCTTTTCATTTCCACATTGTGCTTCAGCCAGGTCATTCAATGGCAACTCCCTGAGAATCTCATGCTTGCTTAGAGTCTGCCTAGCTGCCAGCCACAAAGACAGCACATGGAGAGATGGGAGGAGGCTGGTGGGCAGTGTCTATCTGCAAGTACCTCCCAAAGGCCCATCAGGTGAGAAAACGTTACTGTAAGTTCTGGTTGAGTAATCTTCATGAAAGGTGTAATTGTGAGAATTTACTGCAATATCACAGTCTACAAGCCATTCACAGAAGGAAGACTGCCTGTTTCTGAGGATTCTGGCCCTGAGACCAGCACCCACCTGTCATTCCTATCTCATACCTGCCCTGCCCCCCACTGTGAACTATTAAGTTATACATTTACCAGCTGTTTAGAATGAAGACAACAAATCAACCATTTTAAGGTGGGAAAACCCTAAATTATTAGCTCTAGTTTAGTATTGGCAAATTGTGGCAACATGACTTGGTCAGAGTGGAACTCTTTCTGCTTCTCTCAGCTTCCTCTTTGGCCTATGATCCTCTGAGAAGCCATTCCACAAACATTAACTACATGTTACTGTGTGGCAGGCTGCTCTTCCTGGAACAACCCTCAGGTTCATGGCAAGACTGCCTCCTCTTGCATTGCTATCACACAACCCCATAGACTGCATGGCTTAAACAACAGAAATGTATTTTCTCACAGTTCTGGAGCTGCAAGTCTGTGTTGGGAGTGGGAAGAAGGGAGAAAATGTGTGAGAGAGCAAGAGAGAATGTGTGCAATGAAAGCCCCACAGTATTATTCCTAAAGGGGCACTAACCATCACCATCCAGGCTCATCTTCACCTCATCTAAACCTATCACTGGGTTCAAATACCATCATGCTGGGGGGTTAGGGCTTGAACATATGAATTTTGGAGACACATAATTCAGTCCACAGCAGCTATCATTTTGTAAACAGGGAAAACAGGCAAACGTTGGGCAGATTTGTTCAATGCAGCTGTTTCTGGCCAGCCATTTCCCTTGCATCTACATTCTTCCAGGAATCCCATTTGTTGACTGATGCAAAAGAGATGTTAGATGCCAAATATCTGGGCCAGGCCTAGGATTTCCCAACTGTTTGACTTTCCTCTCTCTCTGCAGGTGCAGCTTTTTGCTCCAGGAAAATCAGGCTGGGACTGTTCACAAGTCTCAGTCCTTGGTAAGTATTCTGTAGGTGACAGCAGAGGCATCTGTGCGCACTCCCACCCAGCTCAGGCTTTGAAGCTCGGGAGCAGAGCCATTAACATTCTCTTCAGCATGCAGACAGTTCTCTTCAGCCCTTGTTAGTCTCATTTTCTTCCCTCCTGACTTTCTCATCAAGAGAAGCAGCTTTCTTGTTCCTGGAACCTTTTCTTCTCTTCAAAGATCTCTGGGCTCCAGGGACGCCTGTGGCCAAGAGGCTTGCCAGACACTTTCGGATTCCCAATGAAGAAACTATGCCACCAGCCCTGCAGCTAAGAACCCAAACACACTCACTCGCCTTGCAGATGAGTTCAGGATTGAGCAAGGACCAGCCAGGAGGCTGGCCCTCCCTTTGGCTTCCTAAACATTCTGCTGGGGCTGGGCTAGGGTCATAGAAGCTGTTCTGCTGAGCACCCCCTTCTACTCCTGGATTTGGGCTATTTCCATAGAGGAAGTCAAGGAGGGTCATGGGTCCTGCCTTCAGAAAGCAGAATCCATCCACTCCCCTTCCTCCATTCTGCAGCTAAGAGGGGAGGTGGGGAGGACTCTACTTCACAGAATTCCGATAGGCTGGACACGGGCAGAGGAGCAGGCTCAGTGAGAATGCCATTCACACCTCTGTTACTTAAGAGCTTCCATCTATCCAGCTGTGTGGCAGGTGCTTTGAAAGCAGTAAAAAGTAATCTCAGAGAAGCTTAAACTGTATTGGCCCCAAAGTCAATTTCTGAAGCAGTCTACAGAGCTTAGTAACAGGGACCCCAGTGCCTACAATTCAGACAACAGTGAGTCTGGCAGATAGTAATTCAAGTTCATTATCCAACTTTCCTCTTAAGGCTCCTCTTTCCCACCAAAAGCCACTGGTTAGATCCCGTGTCCTGCCTCAGGTTTTCTAGGGTAAGGTTATTATGCTATAGTCCTGTACCACCAAGAACTTGGTTCTGTTATCTTCCCCTCCCTTATGCCTTGTTGTTATCTCAGGCACAAAAGCACTCACTCCTTCTGACTGCTTCCGTGGTAATTCCAGGGACATAGGTGAAAACAACCTCCCATGGCTCATACGTCAGCAAAGTTCTCCGCAGACAGGACAAAAGTTACAGCAACAGGCACAATCAATTTTTATGCATTGCCTGTCCCTTCTGGCCCCAGAGCTGGGTCCAGCATCACCCTGCACAATGCCCAGGTGGGCACACAGACACACAGAGAAGGACTGCTACTCCATCTGCTGGTTTGACAGAGGCTTCAGGTAGGAGCCCTTGAATTGCTTGGCAAGGCAGACTCTGGCTCTGAACTGAAGACCAAAATGTCTTTCCATCATGATAGAAAAAATATATTCAGCACTTTTGTCAAAGGTGATGCCATCTACCCCTCCCGCCTAAAACCCACAGACACAAATGCAGCTAAAAACCACAGAGCCAAGGATTACTGATCTTTCTAAAGGAACCTGGGGAAGCAAGCAAGTCCAGCAGCCTCTGGGTCTGCTCTGGGCAAGCACTGTTTTGGAGTAATATGGAGGCCTGCTTACAAGAAGAAGACAGTTTCAAACCAAGGATGGAGAGTACAAAAACACAGGTGAGGTTTGCATTTCCATGTTTCCATCAAGCCCTTCTCTAACTTGAAATTCTTCGGGGGCCAGCACTGTGGTGTAGTGGGTAAAGCCACTGCCTGAGGTGCGAATATCCTGTATGGATGCCAGTTCAAGTCCTGGCTGCTCCATTCCCATCCAGCTCCCTGCTAATATGCCTGAGAAAGCAGCAGAAGATGGCCCGAGTGCTTGGGCCCCTGCACCTAAATGGGAGATCTGTTAAAACTCCTGGCTCCTTGCTTCACAATGGCTCACCTCTGGCCGCTGAGGCTGTTTGGGAGTGAGCCAGCAGATGGGAAGTCTCTCGCTCTCTCTCTGAAACTCTGCCTTTCAAACAATAAAACAAAGGGGGGGGGGGGGCTACTGTTGTGGTGTACCAGGTAAAGCTGCCACCTGAGACACATGGGTGCTGGTTCAAGTCCAGGCTGCTCTGCTTCCAGTCTGACTCCCTGCGGTGTGCCTGGGACAGCAGTGGAGGATGGCCTGGGTGCTTGGCTCCTGCACTCAGTGGGAGACCCAGAGGAGATTCCTGACTCCTGGTTTGGGCCTGACCCAGTCCCAGCAGCCATTTAGGGGGTGAACCAGTGGATGGAAGATTTCTCTAATTCTGTGTGTGTGTGTGTGTGTCTTTCTCTCTGTGTGTAACTCTGACTTTCAGGTAAATAAATAAATCTTAACAACAATGTGGCTTTCTTTGTATAAAAAGCTTCTTCTGCAATTATTTAACTATTCCACAGGATCAATGGGCCATCCAGATTCATTTTTCTGCTCTTTTTCTTTTCTTTTCTTTTTTTTAAGATTTATTTATTTATTTGAAAGGCAGAGAGAGAGAGAAAGATCTTTCATTTGCCAGTTCACTCCCCAAATTGCCACAACAGCTGGAGCTGGGCTTATTTGAAGCCAGAAGCCAGAAGCCAGGAGCTTCTTCCAGGTCTTGCAGGTGGGTGCAGGGGCCCAAGGACTTGGACCAACTTCTACTGTTTTCCCAGGCCATAGCAGAGAACTGGATTGGAACTGGAGCAGCCAGGACTTGAACCAAAACTCATATGGGATGCCGGCAATGTAGATGGAAGCTTTACCTGCTACGCCACAGCACCAGTCCCAGTGCTCAGTTTCTTATTTATTCTTTCTGAAGTCAAGGAAAGGATGGGGTTCCATTTAATGCACTGAAGACAATTACAGAAAACAATGATGTCATTACCTACCCCTACTCAGAACTTAATTACCTGGTTTCTGAAATCCCTTGTTTGACCACAGCAACTGCATTGTATTATCTGGACATTAAACCAGCAGATATTCCCATATCTAGTCCCTGGTTCACATCAAAGTGAGGAGCCAGCACGGCCAGCACAGAGAGCATTTTCATGGACAACAGTTGGAAATCAGTTATGGGACTCTGAAACTTTTCACCTGTAACAAGGGTTAAAAAGAAGTTGTTTGGGGCCGGTGCTATGATGTAACAGGTAAAGCCGCCGTCTGCATTGCCGGCATCCCATATAAGCGTCGGTTCGAGTCCCGGCTGCTCCACTTCTGATCCAGCTCTCTGCTATGGCCAGGGAAAGCAGTGGAAGATGGCCCAAGTCCTTGGGCTCCTGCACCCACGTGGGAGACCCAGAAGAAGCTTCTGGCTCCTGGCTTCAGATGGGTGCAGCTATGGCCGTTGTGGCCAATTGGGGAGTGAACCAGCAGATGGAAGACGCTTCTCCCTCTCTCTCTGCCTCTCCTCTCTCTGTGTTAACACTTTGAAGTAAATAAATCTTTAAATAAAAAAAGAAGAAGAAGAAGAAGAAGAAGCTGTTGGAGGCTGGTGCTGTAGCATAGCAGGTAAAGCTGCTGCCTGCAGTGCCGGCATCTCATTTGGGCATCAGTTCGAGTCCCAACTGCTCCACTTCTGATTCGGCTCTCAGCTGTGGCCTGGGAGAGCAGTGAAAGATGGCCCAAGTCCTCAGACCTCTGCACCAGTGTGGGAGACCTGGTCTTCAGATCTGCTCAGCTCAGGCCGTTGCAGCCACCTTGGGATGAACAAGCAGATGAAAGAACTTTTCTTTTTTTTTTTTTTTTTTTTTGACAGACAGAGTGGATAGTGAGAGAGAGAGAGACACAGAGAAAGGTCTTCCTTTTTGCCATTGGTTCACCCTCCAGTGGCCGCTGCAGCCGGCGCATCTCACTGATCCGAGGAGCACCAGGAGCCAGGTGCTTATCCTGGTCTCCCATGCGGGTGCAGGGCCCAAGCACTTGGGCCATCCTCCACTGCCTTCCCGGGCCATAGCAGAGAGCTGGCCTGGAAGAGGGGCAACTGGGATAGAATCCGGCACCCCAACCGGGACTAGAACCCGGTGTGCCAGTGCCGCAAGGTGGAGGATTAGCCTGTTAAGCCACGGCGCTGGCCCAGATGAAAGAACTCTTTCTCTCTGCCTCTGCCTATGCCTCTCTGTACCTCTGCTGTTCAAATATATCAATAAACCTCTTTTTAAAAAAATTGTTGAATATTAATGTTTTTTTTTCCAAAAAAGATTTATTTATTTGAAAGGAAGAGTTACAGAGGGAGAGGGAGAGACAGAGAAAAGAGACCTTCCAGCCACTAGTTCACTCCCCAAATGGCCACAATGGCTGGGGCCGGGCCAGGCCAAAGCCATGGGTCAGGAATTCCATCCTGTTCTTCCACATGAATGGCAGGGACCCAAGCACTTGTGCCATCTTCTGCTGCCTTCCCAGGTGCATAAGCAGGGAACTGGATAGGACATGGAGCAGGTGGGACTCCAAATGGCATTCAAATGGGATGCCAAGGTTGCAGGAGGTAGCTTAACCAACTGTGCCACAATGCTGAACCCAACAGAATATTTTTGAAAAAGATTTAGTAAGAAATATTGGTGAGCTAAGAGTACCCTGCTGCAAAGAGAGATACCTGTGTTTCACCACAGGATGAATGCTGTATCTCTTGCAGTTAGCAGGGCAGAGTGGACCAATTTACGGTTCCAGCCTAAGAAACTTATGGGTAGCAATATATGCCAGCAGCTGTTTTTTGATGTTGGGATCTGCCCATGGTTTCAGAGTTTCTTTGTGCAAAGTGTGTTTCTTAGAAACCTGAGGCAGGCCACATGTTTGGGGGGATGGCTTAGAGATCATCTTAAAGGCTTTCGATGGATGTTAGCTGCAAAATGGAAACAGACTGGTGCATTAAGGAGCACAGTGGAAGAGGGCAACTTACAAAGGGAGTGCACTTGCCCAGGTCATTCATGTCACAGGAACTGCAGCAGAATGCATGTGTGTGTGACAGTGAGAGAGTATGTGTGTGTGTGTCGGAGTTAGAGTATGTGTGTGAGTCTGTGGGAGAATGTATGTGTCTGAGAAAGTATGCCTGTGTGTGTGAAACAGAGAGATAATGTGTGTGTGTGTGTGAGAGAGAGAGAGAGAGAGACAGACAGACAGAAGGAGAGAGAGAGAGAAAGTGTGAGTGTGTGTGTGTGTGTGTGTAAAGCAAGTCAGATTTAAACACTGGCTCTGCCTGGGGAGCACAAAGCTCCAACAATACGAGACAAGTACAATATTTACTATTACTTCCCACTCCTTGTGCTCTAATCCTGGCAGTGTCAGAAAATTCAAGACTTACAGCAAGTCCCACATGAGAAAGGACAAACAGCTCACCTTAAAAAAAAAAAAAGATTTATTTATTTGAAATACTGAGTTACAGAGGGAGACACAGAGAGAGAGGGAATGAATCTTCCATCTGCTGGTTCATTCATTCCCCCAGTGGTTGCGACTACCGGGACTGGGCCAGAGGCCTGGAATTCCATCCAGGTCTCCCACATTGGTGGCAGGGGCCAAGTCCTTGGCCATCTTCTGCTGCCTTCCCAGGCATGTTATCAGGAAGCTGGATGTGAAGCAGACTAGCTGGGATTTGAACCAGCACTCTGATTTGGGATATAGGTATCCCAAGTGTTGGCTTAAACCCCTGTGCTATAAGCCTAACTCTCTCCACCAGTGAGCATTTTAAGTATCTAACGAAAAGTACATATTACTATGGAAAATGACTATGGGACTTCCTCACACCTACAGGAAATCCAGAAAAGTATTTGTCCAATAGGAGAGTTAGGACCATCACTACAAAGCAAGTTTAAAGAAACAACGGAAGCAGGCCGGCGCCGCGGCTCAACAGGCTAATCCTCCGCCTTGCGGCACCGGCACACCGGGTTCTAGTCCTGGTCGGGGCACTGATCCTGTCCCGGTTGCCCCTCATCCAGGCCAGCTCTCTGCTGTGGCCAGGGAGTGCAGTGGAGGATGGCCCAAGTGCTTGGGCCCTGCACCCCATGGGAGACCAGGAGAAGCACCTGGCTCCTGCCATCGGATCAGCGCGGTGCACCGGCCGCAGCGCGCCAACCGCGGCGGCCATTGGAGGGTGAACCAACGGCAAAATGGAAGACCTTTCTCTGTGTCTCTCTCTCTCTCACTGTCCACTCTGCCTGTCAAAAAAAAAAAAAAAAAAAAAAAAAAAAACGGAAGCCAAAAACAAAGTTCCTCTTATGATTATACCCCATGTCAGTTTTCCAGTTGCAATTATCAAAGTTGTTTCTTAATCCTTACTTTAAAAACATAATGAAAACACCACTCAGGTGGGCATCAAGCCTATCGGTTAAGATAGATTAAGAATTGGGGCCAGTGCCATGGCATAGTAGGTTAATCCTCCACCTGCGGTGCCAGCATCCCATATGAGCTCCGGTTCTAATCCCAGCTGCTCTTCTTCCAATCCTACTCTCTGCTGTGGCCTCAGAAATCAGTAGAAGATGGCCCAAGTGCTTGGGCCCCTGCACCTACATGGGAGACTGGGAAGAAGCACCTGGCTCCTGACTTCGGATCGGCGCAGCTCTGGCTGTTGTGGCCATCTGGGGAATGAACCAATGGATGGAAGACCTTTCTCTCTGTCTCTCTCTCTTACTGTTTGTAACTCTACCTCTCAAATAAATAAATAAATTTTTTTTTAAAAAAAAGATAGATTAAGAAGCCTGAGTCAGGGCTGGTGCTGTGGCATAGTAGGTTAAACCTCTGTCTGTGGCACTGGCATCTCATATGGGTGCCAGTTTAAGTCCCAGGTGCTCTGCTTCTATGACTGGTGAGAGGGAGAGACAGAGAGAAAGGTCTTTCTTCCATTGGTTCACTCTCCAGATGGCCGCAATGGCCAGAACTACACCGATCCAAAGCCAGGAGCCAGGTACTTCTTCCTAGTCTCCCATATGGATGTAGGGGCCCAAGCACTTGGGCCACCATCTACTGCTTTCCCAGGCCATAGCAGAGAGCTGGATTGGAAGAGGAGCAGCCAGCACTAGAACCCAGTGCCCATATGGGATGCCAGTGCCACAGGCAGAGGATTAACCTACTGTGTCACGGTGCCGGCCCCTCTCTGCCTTTGAAATAATATAAAAATTAAAAAATTAAAATGGGGGCCGGTGCCACAGCTCAATAGCCTGATCCTCCACCTGCAGCAGTGGCACACTAGGTTCTAGTCTTGGTCGGGGCGCCAGATTCTGTGCCGGATGCCCCTCTTCCAGGCCAGCTCTCTGCTGTGACCCAAGAGCGCAGTGGAGGATGGCCCAAGTCCTTGGGCCCTGCACCCACATGGGAGACCAGGAAAAGCACCTGGCTCCTGCCATCAGATCAGCATGGTGCACCGGCCACAGCAAGCCAGCCGCAGTGGCCATTGGAGGGTGAACCAACGGTAAAAAGGAAGACCTTTCTCTCTGTCTCTCTCTCTCTCTCACCATCCACTCTGCCTGTCAAAAAATAAAAAATAAATTTACAAATTAAAAAAAAAATTTAAATGGGTGCCAGAATCTGCTGCCTGCAATGTCAGTATCCCGTATGAGTGCTGGTTCAGATCCTAGCTTCTCTACTTCCAGTCCAGCAGCAGAGAAAGGTCCAGGTAACTGGACCTCTACCACCCATGTGGGAGTCCAGAATGGACTTTCAGGCTCTAGGCTTCAGTATGGCCCAGCCCCAGCCAGTGCAGCCACTTGGGGACTGACAGAGTGAATCAGTAAATAGAAGACTTCTCTCTCACTCTATCTCTCTGTAACTCTGCCTTTCAAATAAATAAATAAATCTTTAAAATAAATAAATAAGTAAAAACCTAGAGGCCAGCATTGTGGCACAGCAGGTTAAGCTGCTACCTGCAATGCTGGCTTCCTTCATGAATACCAATAGAGTCCTTCCTACTCCACTTATGATCCAGCTTCCTGCTAAGTGAACAATCAAATAGAAGATCGACTTCTCTTTATATTCCTCTCCCTCTGTAACTCTACCTTTCAAATAAATAAGTAAATCTTAAGGGAAAAAAAAAAACTGTAAAACCAAACACCACCAAAGTGGTCACTATCAGAAAAGCTGCTGTCAGACCTAATCATTCACTTTGACTTAACAGCACTTGGACATCCTTTGGAAATGAGGCCTACAGGTTTAAGCTCTGCTCACTTCTCTTCCTTCTCAGTTTCCCAGTGCATCCTCTCTTCTGTTACCCTGCAGTGTGTACCACAGTTCTGGGTGCAGTTACTCTCAACAATGTCCCAGAACCCCCTGTGCTGTCACATTCCTAACCTAACCCTGCCCCTTGCACCCTGCCCATTTTAATGACAACACAGAGACTCAAAAATCATCTCAACGGAGTTTTAGAGTCTCCTCCAAGGTAGCACTTACTGCCAATTTCTCCGCTTTACCTTTTCATTCTTTTCCTACAGTCAAAGGGTGAGATACACATACATACACCCACGTACAATGCACTATGCAAAGAAAATTATATACATGGATTCTCTGCTCCCCAGGAACGTACTACTGAAGGCAGCTACATTAAACAGACAAGTGTAAACACATAAATAGCATGAAAACAACTTATGAATGAACAGCAGCAGGGTAAATGCATGACCCAGATGTGGCCAAAGACTGTTCACCAAACAACTACTACGTGTCAGGTTTTGGGGTTGGTCCTGGGAATGACATTTTGAATAGGATAGACACAGTTCATACACATGGAGATTTCAAGTTACAAACCAAGATAAATACCAAACATCTTTTTACTGCTTTTACTCCATGAAAGTATTTTTAAAGAAGTCAGCATTGTGGTATACATGGTTAAGCTGCCACTTGCGATGCTGGCATCCCATATCAGAACTCCAGCTAGAGTCCTAGATGCTTCATTTCCAATCCAGCTTCCTGCTATAGCCTCAGAAAGCACCAGATTATGGTCCAAGTACTTGGACACCTGCCATTCATGTGGGAGACCCAGATGGAGTTCCTGGATCTCGGCTTTGGCTTGGCTCAAACCTAGATGTTGTGGTCATTTGAGTAGTAAATCAGCAATGGAAGATCTTTCTCTCTCTCTCTTCCCCCTCCCTCCCTCCCTCCCTTCCTTCCTCTATAACTCTTTAAATATAGAAATACATAAATCTTTTTTTAAGTATCTGTGGATATAGATGTGGAAAATGCTATGGAAGATAACATGCAGGGTTGGTCTAGGCATTAATCTAATCTAATTAGGGCCTAGAAAAGCTTGTCTATACAAGTGACATTTAAAATGGAGCCTGAAGGGGCCAGCATGGTGGTGCAGTAGGTTAATCCTCCGCTTACAGCACCGGCATCACATAGGGACGCCAGTTCTAGTCCCGGCTGCTCCTCTTCCTATTCAGCTCTCTGCTATGGCCTGGGATAGCAGAAGATGGCCCAAGTCCTTGGGCCTCTGCACCCATGTGGGAGACCAGAGGATGCTCCTGGCTCCTGGCTTCTGATCGATGCAGCTCCGGCCATTGCAGTTTGGGGAGTGAACCAATGGTTGGAAGACCTTTCTCTCTGTCTCTCCCTCTCACTGTCTGTAACTCTACCTCTCAAATAAATAAATAAAATATTTTTAGCCGGCGCCGCAGCTCACTAGGCTAATCCTCCGCCTTGCGGCGCCAGCACACCGGGTTCTAGTCCTGGTCGGGGCACTGATCCTGTCCCGGTTGCCCCTCATCCAGGCCAGCTCTCTGCTGTGGCCAGGGAGTGCAGTGGAGGATGGCCCAAGTGCTTGGGCCCTGCACCCCATGGGAGACCAGGAGAAGCACCTGGCTCCTGCCATCCGATCGGCGCGGTGCGCCGGCCGCAGCGCGCCTACCGCGGCAGCCATTGGAGGGTGAACCAACGGTAAAAGGAAGACCTTTCTCTCTGTCTCTCTCTCACTGTCCACTCTGCCTGTCAAAAAATAAAAAAATAAAAAAAATATTTTTAAAAAATAAAAATAAAATAGAGCCTGAAGCCTATAAAGCGCTACACAAACGACTGTGAGGAGAACAGTGATCCAGGAAGAAACAACATCTGAGAATGCAGAAGGAACATTCAAGGAACTGCAAGGCCAGTGTAGCTGAAGCCAATTTATCTATCAAGTGGGAAAAGGGATCGAGATGGAGTTTGGAGGGATCAGCAGGAGGCTAGGAGATTTTAGCTTAAGAACAAAGGAAGCAAAAATTACAGGATCAAAGATTCAAAGATGAGAAGGAACTTTAAAGGTTATCCAGCCCAACCATCCAAGTGATGTTGGAAATCCTCTCTGTCCATTCCATATCACCTGTGGAGGCCAGAAAGGAGTTGGCAGGGAATCACAGGAACCACCTCTGACTTGGCAGAAGAGCCAGTGAAGTACCCAGGACCACCCAAGAGCTGAGGCGGGAGGGTTCTTGGTTCCATTTCCCTGACACCAGAGAAGGAACCAGAGCTGGCCCTCTGGTCAACTTATTTACATGAAGATTTGTTCACAGGATGACGGAGGTGAAGTGCATAACCACCATTCATGTCTATTCACTATAGCTCATTGGAAGAGTAATTATCTTGAGCAAGTGTAAGGGAGGTTCATTTGTTCAAGAGGACCTAGCTAACTTGAATTTATGACACAGCAACCTACAGTTGAGGGCTAGGCAAGGCACTCTGTGAAGCAGCCAAGGGACAGAAAATCCAGTGTGGCCACTGCCCAGAGGAGCCATAGCTCGCGGAACCTGGTAAGTGGGATTTGTTCATCAAAAGTAGGGGAATGCCTCTGTGCTGGTAACAGCACAAAAAGGCTATTTCTTGGTGATACAAACTAGTGAAACACCCATGTATAGTACCTACCGAATGGCAAAGCTGGGTGTGCTAGGAAGGGTCTCAGGCCTATGTTATCATCACCATTAATCAACAAGAAATATGTGGTGCCTCAAAGAAGCAAGACAATGAAGGTCTACACTGGAGACTCACAAATCTAGATGAGGAAGACAGAAACATGCAACAAAAGGTAGTCATAATCACCATGAGGTTGTAGTGAAAGGGGTTTGCAACTTAAAAGACCATCAAAGACTACACTGTAAAAGAAGAAGAGGAAGGCTACAACTTGTGGAAACTGGCCTCAGACAGTGTGTGGAGGAAGACACTTCATGCAAATTAGAAAGACTCCCTGAGCCTGGGAAGGAGGATGATTTGTTAGGTAGGAAAGGGGTGGACCTGGGCCTTGCTCCCTGGCAGTCCCTGAGGAGGGAGCAAGACCTAAGAGAGGGCTGGCCACATGGTACATCTAAGAAAGACCCTAGGCAGCAGGCTTCATGGCCTCATAAAATATTCCTGTGAGGTGAGGGTAAATAGCAGGCAGTCAGTACCTGGACCTGGAGAGACGGCACAAATTGGGGCAGACATCTGACCTAGAGGTTAAGGTGCCTGCATCCTGTATCAGAGTGCCAGTTTCAAGTTCCAGCTCTGCTTTCAATTCCAGCTTCCTGTTAATGCATAGGCAGCAGTAATAGCTCAAGTGATTGGGAAAGATGTGAACTAAGTTCCTAACTCCCAAGTTTGGCACTTGCCCAGCCCTGGCCTTTGCAGGCATTTGGAAAATGAACCAGCAGATGAGAGCTCAAACTCTATTTTTCTGTCTTTCTCACTCTCTTGGTCTGTCTTTTCTTTTGCCTCTCAAGTAATTAAAAGAGAGAGAGAGAGAGAAGAGAGAGAGAGATCGTGCAAATGGTAGGACAGCATATATCTCAGCAGTAACCAGCAATTCAAAGCTCTCTCTAATCTCATGCAATGTATAAGCCCCTGTAGCCACAATCCAAACCTGCAAATGAGAAATAAATGAGGTGGCAGCCAGTGTTGTGACATAGTGGGTTAAGCATCGCCTGTGATGGCAACCCTTATGGGGCCGGTTTGAGTTCTGGCTTCTCCACTTCCAATCCAGCTCCTTGCTAATGCACCTGGGAAAGTATCGGAAGATGGCCCAAGTACTTAGACTCCTGCACCCATGTGAGATATCCTTATAAAGCTGCTGGCTTCAGCCTGACCCAGCCCTAGCCAATGCAGCCATTTGGAGCATGAACCAATGGATGGAAGATCTCTCTCTCCATCTCCCTATGTAATTCTTACTTTCAAATAAATAAATAGGGCCGGCACCGTGGCTCAATAGGCTAATCCTCCACCTTGCAGCGCCAGCACACCGGGTTCTAGTCCCGGAAGGGGCACCAGATTCTGTCCCGGTTGCCCTTCTTCCAGTCCAGCTCTCTGCTGTGGCCCAGGAGTGCAGTGGAGGATGGCCCAAGTGCTTGGGCCCTACACCCCATGGGAGACCAGGAGAAGTACCTGGCTCCTGCCTTCGGATCAGCGCGGTGCGCCGGCTGCAGTGTGCTGGCCGTGGTGGCCACTGGAGGGTGAACCAATGGCAAAGGAAGACCTTTCTCTCTGTCTCTCTCTCTCTCACTGTCCACTCTGCCTGTCAAATTAATAAATAAATAAAATAAATAATTTTTTTTAAAAAAAGAAAAGAAATAAATGAGGTGAAATTTTTCATCAGTCAGATGGGATCAGAGCATATAATGGGAGTTTACCTTTATTCAAGAATATAAATAAATGTGATACTTCCTACACATAAGAATTTATAAATGAAAGTCATATCTGCTGCAACTGCTACGGTTCAAGTGTGATGAGACCTAGATTAAAATGACTACAATGAAGACAAAGATATAAGAGTCCTAGAGATGTAGGAATAAAGAATAGCACTTGGGCCGGTACCATGGCTCACTTGGCTGTGGGCCTGTGGCGCTGGCACACCGGGTTCTAGTCCCAGTTGGGGCACCAGGCACTAGTCCCGGTTGCTCCTCTTCCAGTCCAGCTCTCTGCTGTGTCCCTGGAGGGCAGTGGAGGATGGTCCAAGTGCCTGGGTCCCTGCACCCACATGGGAGACCGGGAGGAAGTACCCAACTCCTGGCTTCGGATCGATGTAACGCTGGCCGTGGTAGCCATTAGGGGAGTGAACCAAAGGAAGGAAGACCCTTCTGTCTCTGTCTCTCTCTCACTGTCTATAACTCTACCTGTCAAATAATTTAAAAAAAGAATAGCACTTGATCTACCCACAATCTACAGAAAACCTGAGGACACACTGTGAATGCAAGAAAATTCTCTTTGTCTCTGTTGCTCTCTATCCATAAGGCATAGAGACCAAGTAAAATGCTTTTTTTTTTTTTTAAGATTTATTTATTTTACCTACAAGTCACAGTTAGACAGAGAGAGGACAAGCAGAGAGGCAGAGAGAGAGGGAGAAAGAGAGTCTTCCATCCACTGGTTCATTCCCCAGATGGCCACAACAGCCAGAGCTGTGCTGATCCAAAGCCAGGAGCCAGGAGCTTCTTCTGGGTCTCCCACATGGGTGCAGGGGCCCAAGGACTTGGGCCATCTTCTATTGCTTTCCCAGGCCATAGCAGAGAGCTGGATCGGAAGTGGAGCAGCCGGGTCTTGAACTGGTGCCAATATGGGATACCGGCATTGCAGGCGGCAGCTTTACCCGCTATGCCACAGCGCCGGTCCCCAAGTAAAAGCTTTATGAGTGACTGTCATCATCTCTAAGTTCTGAAAAAATGCAACTAAAAAAGCTTTTTATCCTCCTAAGAATATGTGTTAGAGCTCAGGTGGACAAGGAGAAAAAAAAAAAAGAGAGATTTACTCTCCTTGTCTCTACTTTGTTATCAGATACAGTGGGTACAGTGGAGTACTAATAATACTAAAGTTACTAAAACTCTGTTCGTGTCCTTGAGATGCTCACTATATCTAATGGGAGGGATGGACAGGTCAACAAATAATTTAAGCCCTGTGATGTGTCATGACAAAGCTGTGGATAAGCACCCAAGAAGCACAGAGGATCAAGTGACAATACCTGCCTCTGAAAGCCAGAGAAAACTTTACAGAGAAGGTGAGATTTATGTGGCTTTGAAAGGATGACTAGCATTTCAACATTTGGATAAGAAAGAGAATTCTAGACAGTGGGAACAGAATGCACAAAGTAGGAAATCATAAAAAAAGTGGTACTTGTGATGGGGAGAGGTTAGGAAAAGTAAACAAGTTGGCAGGAAACTAGCTTCCTAGTATTTTCACATGATGAATTTCATTACAAAGATCACATAAACGATTTTGCCAATTCAAAAATAGAGCTATTTCCAAGCCTTGGAGTAGGAGTTACAGGGTAAGTGGGATCACTGCAATAGATTATATTAATCTGTTTTGTGTTGTAACAAATACCAGAGGCTGGATACTTTTTTTTTTTTTTTTTTTTTTTTTTTTTTTTTTTTTTGACAGGCGGAGTTAGACAGTGAGAGAGAGAGACAGAGACAGAAAGGTCTTCCTTTTCCGTTGGTTCACCCCCGCCAAATGGCCGCCATGGACGGCGAATTGTGCCGATCTGAAGCCAGGAGCCAGGTGCTTCCTCCTGGTCTCCCATGCAGGTGCAAGGCCCAAGCACTTGGGCCATCCCCCACTGCCTTCCCGGGCCACAGCAGAGAGCTGGACTGGAAGAGGGGCAACCGGGACAGAATCAGGCACCCTGACCGGGACTAGAACCTGGTGTGCCAGTGCCGCAGGCGGAGGATTAGCCTGTTGAGCCGTGGTGCCGGCCCAGAGGCTGGATACTTTATAAAGAGGTGATATGGGTCAGTTTTGAAGCTCTGAGAGCAGAATGGCAGCATCTTCTGGGCTCTTCCAGCTATATCCACAAAGAAGCAGAAAAGGAATTGGCCATGGGCATTACAGGAAAAGTGAATATATATATTTAGAACAATCCACTCGTGTTATATATTCACTCCATAAGACCAGCATTAATCCCTTTTGAGGGCAGTGATTTCAAGACCTAACCACCTTCTGCTATGTCTCACCTCTTCAACCACCTCAAGACCACTACACTGGAAATCAAGCTTCCAGCACAAAATACATCCAAATCATAGCAAAGATGAAACTCAGTTGCACTCAGTGAAAACAATGTTCTGCCTGCCTGGACTTGGTTCCTACAACCATTTTCCCTCCCTTTATTTATTTTCACTTCATTTGAAAGGCAGAGAGAGAAACATCTTATATCTACTGGTTCACTCTCTAAATGCCTGCAATAGCCAGGGATGGGCCAGGACAAAGCCAAGAGCCCAGAACTCTAGTTCCACCACAGATCCACCACATGGGTGGCAGAAACCCAAGTACTTGAGTCATTACCTGCTGCCTCCAAGGGTGTGGAGGAAGCTGGATTGGAAGTACAGGAGCTGGGCCTCAAAGCAGGCACTCTGATAGGGAATCTGGCTGTTGCAAACATAACTTAACCACTGCACCATGCCAGCCCCATGTCTTTACAATTTTTTAAAAATATTGGCCAGTGCCACAGCTCAATAGGCTAATCCTCCACCTGAAGCGCCGGCACACCAGGTTCTAGTCCCGGTCACTCCTCTTCCTGTCCAGCTCTCTGCTGTGGCCCAGGAGTGCAGTGGAGGATGGCCCAGGTCCTTGGGCCCTGCACCCGCATGGGAGACCAGGAGAAGCACCTGGCTCCTGGCTTCGGATAGGCATGGTGCGCCGGCCGCAGCGCGCCAGCCACAGTGGCCATTGGGGGGTGAACCAACGGAAAAAGGAAGACCTTTCTCTCTGTCTCTCTCTCTCACTGTCCATTCTGCCTGTCAAAAAAAAAAAATATATATATATATATATTTATTTATTTATTTGAAAGGCAGAGTAACAGAAAGAAAGAGAGGGAGAGACAGAGAGGTTCACTCACTAAAATGGCCTCAACAGGAAGAGGTGGGCCAGTCCAAAGCCAGGAGCCAGGAACTTCTTTCAGGTGTCCCATGCTGGTGCAGGGGCCCAAGGACTTGGTTCATCTTCCTCTGCTTTCCCAGTGCATTAGTAGGGAGCTGGATTGGAAGTGGAGCAGCAAGACTCAAATCAGCATCCATATGGGATGCTGGCACTGCAGGCATGGCTTTACCCACTAAGCCTGTCCCTACAATCTTTAACCAAGGGCAAGCTACCCAGATTATGAACACTGATATCCACATAATTGCCACAGAAGGAGTTCCAAGGTACACCAAAGGGAAGTCCCATGTAATCTGCTACTATATGACTCTGTGCCAGACCACACAAAGACATACTGACACATACTTACTATTGGAAAACCTGATAGCCTCAGGCAAAATCATTTTTCTCTCTTTTTTTTTTATTTTTTATTTTCATATTGACGGCTTTTCACCAAAACCACTGGCAGGTTTTTATTGCTCAGTAATAGATTTCTTCATCTACCCAGTGAGCAACTTTCAGCAAAAGCACTTCAGTTTAATGTATATGTCCCAGGAACCTGGACAAAGCCTGGGAACTCGGAGGGTACATTATACCATAGAGATTCAAGCTCACTGACTGGGGATCACATCTCTGTAGGCCCTATTCTTTCCTTGCCTTTGACCACAAAGGACAAGCAGTGTGGAACAGGGCTATACCTGCCTACTAAGATAACTGTTTCTTTAATTCATGGTGACAGGTAAAATATAAAACAAAAAGATAATTCTCAAATCTCCAGGGGGTGTCTCAAGATTTAGTGAAATGTCTAAATTTCATTTTCAGCACATTAAAGATCTGGATTGCAAATGCACAGATTATATATTTTGTGTTGTATTTCTGATTAGAATTCAGGGATCAAGGAAGGAAAGACATCACTGATAGATTCTTTAAAGGTAAAAAGGAGGGTCTTACAGAACTGACTTCAGCTAAAAAATGAAAGGTCATTTGGTATTTAATCCTTAAATAAAAAGTGCATTTGATTTTGAAAAACAATCATGGAGACTCACATTTTTGTGTTTAACAATCACCTTGAAATTGGTCTGCCTCAGAGGACAGGCTACCTTAGCATGAATGATTTACGACATTCATGAACTTGGCAACTACATCAGTTTTTCTAAACCTGGCACCCAACACCACCTGCATGTTAAGTGAAGATTTATGATTTATAAAACTCACCTCATTATGCAGAGGTACATGAATTGTCATCTATGTGTAGTCTATAACTCCCAAGACAGATAAGAAGGCAGCTATGTCGCAGAATTTATGGCTTCTTCCTGCTAGAGCTGAAGTTTTGGAGAAAAACTAAAGAAATAACTGGCCCTGTGGAGAAAAATAGCTTTAGCTAACCATTACATCCCCAAATGATGAAATAGCAATAGCCCACCACTATATCCTACATGAACAAAGAGGCTAACAGCAAAAGTCACTTTAATCACAGCACTGAACTATGTCTGTGCTTTGAACACTGCAGTAATAAGACAGAACCTAAGTGACTCCTTGGAAATATCAAGCATTCTGTCAGTTCAATTTTTCCCCCAGTTTGGTGTCTGAGGCTTCTTGCTGAGATTTCTCATCAAGTGGCCCAGCCAGACCCACAGATGTGGACTTCAGAGAAGGTAATTCAATAGCTTGTTGTGTCCAATGGCTTCCTGTGTATGCTCTCAAAGTGAAGAAAATCAAAAGGTGATTCAGGTTCCCATCTGCAGCTTGTTTTAACAGATATTTCAGAAATGCAGCTGATCTTTCCCCATACCCTACACAACAAAGTGGAAGCACAGAAGACTACATGCAATAAATTTATGTACTTCCAACAAAGAATAAGAGTATATCCACAGCCATTAAAAATGACAGGTATATGGGGGCCAGTGCTGTGGCATAGCAGGTAAAGCCTCCGCCTGCAGTGCCGGCATTCCATATGGGCACCAGTTAGAGTCCTGGTTGCTCCACTTCCAATCCAGCTCTCTGCTATGGCCTGGGAAAGCAGTAGAAGATGGCCCAAATCCTTGGGCCCCTGTACCCACCTGCAAGACCTGGAAGAAGCTCCTGGCTCCTGGCTTCAGATTGGCACAGCTCCAGCTGTTGAAGCCAATTGGGGAGTGAATCAGCAGATGGAAGACCTCTCTCTTTTTCTCTCTCTCTCTCCCTCTGTGCAACTCTGACTTTCAAATAAATAAGCAAATCTTCAAAAATCTTTTAAAAAAAAAAAAAGTCATGTATATTGGGACAGGTTGGCATGTAAAAAATCCTACATAAGATAAGGCTAAGCTAAAACAGCAGTATACAAAATGACAGAAAAAAAAAAAAAAAAACGGTGCTTTTGAGCTTTGATTTTTTTTTTTTTTTTTTTTTGACAGGCAGAGTGGACAGTGAGAGAGAGAGAGACAGAAAGAAAGGTCTTCCTTTTACCGTTGCTTCACCCTCCAATGGCCGCCGCTGCCGGCACGCTGCAGCCGGCGCACGGCGCTGATCCGATGGCAGGAGCCAGGTGCTTCTCCTGGTCTCCCATTGGGTGCAGGGCCCAAGCACTTGGGCCATCCTCCACTGCAATCCCTGGCCACAGCAGAGAGCTGGCCTGGAAGAGGGGCAACTGGGACAGAATCCGGTGCCCCGACTGGGACTAGAACCCGGTGTGCCGGCGCCGCAAGGCGGAGGATTAGCCTAGTGAGCCACGACGCCGGCCGAGCTTTGATATTTTCAATGGTATACTTTCAAATAGTCCTATCCATTAGGAAATAGAAATATACACAGAAAAATACACACAGCTGCTAACTGCCCGGAGTCCAAGAAACACTGTTCCTCCCTTCCTTCTTTGCAGAGCTCCCTGAACGCTGTTAGGCCCTCTCTGGCCTTTGAAAGTACAGAACACCAGCAGTCAAATAACTAAGTCCTTGGAAGAAAGGTTAAAATGTAAAAAGTAGGAGCAGAAAATTTAAGAAAAAGGAAGGGAAGGAGCTCATCTCCAAAGTTAATCATTACATATGCCTTTGGGGGAGATTGTTCCTTCCTGTTTGGTCATTTGATTTCTGAAACGAGTCTGGGATTTGCCTATTTGTCATCTGTGCTCTAGTAATGCCTATGTGCTGATCCCAACGTAGAACCAATGTTTCACTCACATAATGGTGCCTTAAAACAAGAGAACCAATTATTATGCACCAGGAAAAACGATGCCTCTCTAGCAACTGGGAAGATACCTGAGTGCTGAGGAGATGGAGCTGGACCCCAGGGAGGAGGTGCACCTGGGCTCAGGGACTAGGTAACCACTTTTCCTTAGGCGGTGGACACCTGACCACTCACACTCCACTGCTCTTCTCAAGGGCTATGGGTGCCTGTGTTCTGTGTGCTGTCTTTCATCTTGAGAGGGATCTCTCCAGCTCAGGCCAGCCATTCATGATATAATGGAATAAGAAGTGGGCCAGTACCAAACACACACATCTCCACAAACAGCGTGGTGCACAGACTTCCTTCTGGAAAAAAACTGCAGAGCATAGGCAGGGTAGCCTCATTCACAGCACCATAGGTTGCCTCTGCACTGTGCCAGGCCTAGAAAGAGTTCATTATCCTATGGAGGAGAGGCATTCCTGAGACGCTCAGCAGCTATCAGGCTCCCAGAGCCCCCTTTCACCTGAAGAAGTGGTCACAGGGCTCCTTTGAGGTAAACCAGATTGCTTCAGGTCATGGCACTTGGCTCTTTACTGAACCTTTATTCTAGCCAGTAAAGGCAGTCCCTGTGAGATGATGTGACTCAAGCCACTCAAAGAAAGGAAGCAACGGTGCTGCAGGCAGTCCAAGGGATTCTGTGCCATAGGGCACAGAAAATACAATCCATTTATCTTTTTTTTTTTTTTTTTTTTTTTTTTTTTTTTTTTTTGACAGGCAGAGTGGACAGTGAGAGAGAGACAGTTAGAAAGGTCTTCCTTTTGCCGTTGGTTCACCCTCCAATGGCCGCCGCGGTAGCGCGCTGCGGCCGGCGCACCGCTCTGTTCCGATGGCAGGAGCCAGGTGCTTCTCCTGGTCTCCCATGGGGTGCAGAGCCCAAACACTTGGGCCATCCTCCACTGCACTCCCTGGCCACAGCAGAGAGCTGGCCTGGAAGAGGGGCAACCGGGACAGGATCGGTGCCCCGACCGGGACTAGAACCCGGTGTGCCGGCGCCGCAAGGCGGAGGATTAGCCTGTTGAGCCATGGCGCCGGCCCATTTATCTTTTTATATTTTAAATTTTTACTTGAAAGGTGGAGAGAGACAGAGTAATTTTCCATCTGCTGGCTCATTTTCCAAATGCCTACAACAGCCAGGGCTAGGTGACGCTGACACCAGGAGCACATGTGGGTGTCCCACTTCGGTGGCAGGAACCCAGGTACTTCAGTTATCATTTGCTGCCTCCCAAGGTGGACATCAGCAGGAAGCTAGATGAGAAGTAAAGGAGCCAGAACTCAGGGCCGGCGCTGTGGCACAGTAGGTTAATCCTCTGCCTGTGGCGTTGGCATCCATATGGGCGCCGGTTCTAGTCCCGGTTGCTCCTCTTCCAGTCCAGCTCTCTGCTATGGCCTGGGAAAGAAGTAGAAGATGGCCCAAGTGCTTGGGCCCCTGCATCTGCATGGGAGACTGGGAAGAAACACCTGGCTCTTGGCTTTGGATCAGTGCAGCTCGGGCTGTTGCAGCCATTTGGCGAGTGAACCAACGGAAAGAGGACATTTCTCTCTATCTTTCCCTCTCACTGTCTGTAACTCTACCTTTCAAATAAATAAATAAAAATCTTTAAAAAAAAAAAAAAAAAGGAGCCAGGACTCAAACCAGGGATTCTAACATGGGATGCAGGCATCCAAAATGGCCTATTCCCATTTATATTTATCTTTCCTGTTTTTACATATATTCAATTATGGTACGTGCCTGTAGTTCATAAATATTTGTACATAAATATATACATCATGATAGGATGTGCTCACTTTTCCTTTTTTAAAAAAAATTTTTTTTTCTTTTAAAAAAATTCATGGGCTGGCATTGTGGCTCAGCAGCTTAAGCCAACACCTGCAATGCCATATGGGTACTAGTTCAAGTCTGGCTTTTCCACTTCCAATCCAGCTTCCTGCTAATGCACCTGGGAGAGCAGTAGAAGATGGCCTGAGTACTTGGGCCCCTGCCACCCACATGGGAGACTCAGATGGAGTTCCAGGCTCCTGTTCCAGTCATCAGGGAGTGAACCACTGTCTGGAAGATCTGTTCTCCTTCTCTTTCTCCAACTCTGCTTTTTAAACAGAAAAATCTTTTTAAAAAATAAGAACATTTAAAAAAATTATTTGAGAGGGAGACAAGGCTAGCAGCTAGGAACTTAATCCAGATCTTCCAAGTGGATGGCAGGAACCCAATTACTTGAGCCATCAACACCGCCTCCAAGGTAATGCATTAGCTGGAAGCTGGAGTTAGGAGCCAGAGCCAGAAATCAAACCCAGGCTCTCTGATACAGGAGACACAGGCATCTTAACCATTAGGTCAAATATCCACTACTCAAATATTGTTATTTATTTATTCGAAACAGAGGGAAGGAGAGAGAGAGATTGAAAAAAGAGAGAAAAAAAAAGGTGGAGAGAGAGAGATCTCCCACACAGTAGTTCAATTCCCAAATGCCCACAACAGCTGACCTTGGGTCAGGCAGAAGCCAGGAGTCAGGGACTCAATCTGGGTCTCCCATATGGATGGCAGGAACCCAAGTACTTGAGCCATCACCTGCTGCCTCCTATGGTGTACATCAACAGGAAGCTGGACTTGCAAACAGAGCCAGATTTTGAACATAGGCACTCAGTATGGGATGTGGACATCCCAAGCAGTGTCTTAACCACCACACCAAAATACCTGACCTCCCCTCAAGTATTCTTCTAATAAGGATATGTGGTCCTTCATACCCACTTCCCCATCAGAATTCCCTGTGGAACTTGTTAAACTTCACCTACTTCAGACCTTTAGGACCTGAATGTCCAGGGGAGGGGAGTTCGGGAGCTCCTGATTCCTCCTGAAATGTGGGAATCACTGAAGTAGCAGAATTAGAGAAACAAAGAAGCAGAGCTAAGAAAAGAGCAGTCACTAGAAACAAGAAAGCCCGAATTCTATTTCTGAGAGGAAGATGAGTTAACACGGCAGTGTAGCTCCTGCCAGGGCCCAACCAGGGAGGAAGAACCACCATCCCTGTCCTTCCAGAACTGTCTATGGATATTGAGATAATGCTGTACTTCCCTAGTCTTCCATTACATCCTCATCACCTGGGGAACCTGGCCATTTCCTGTGCTGACAGATGGGGAACCTTAGAAATCTGTCTTGGTGGGGCCGGTGCTGTGGCATAGTGAGTTAATTGCTGTTTGTAGCATCAGCATCCCATTTGTGTGCTGGTTTGAGTCTCGGCCGCTCCACTTTTTTCTTTTTTTTTTTTAAGATTTATTTATTTGAAAGTTAGAGTTACATAGAGAGAGAAGGAGAGGAAGAGAGAGAGGTCTTCATCTGATGGTTTATACCCCAACTGGCTGCAGCAGCCGGAGCTGAGCTGATCTGAGCTGATCCAATGCCAGGAGCCAGGAGCTTCCTCTGGGTCTTCCATGTGGGTGCAGGGGCCCAAGCACTTGGGCCATCTTCTACTGCTTTCCCAGGCCACAGCAGAGAGCTGGATCAGAAGTGGAGCAGCAGGACTTGAACTGGCACCCATATGGAATGCAGGCACTGCAGGTGGCGGCTTTACCCACTATGCCACAGTGCCGGCCCAGCTCCACATCTGAACTAGCACCCTGTTGTTGCTCCTGGGAAAGCATCGGAGCATGGCCCAACTGCTTGGGCTTCTGCACCCATGTGGGAAACCCAGAAGGAACTCCGGACTCCTAGTTTTAGCCTGGCCTGGCACCAGCTGTTACAGCCATTTAGGAAGTGAACCAGCTCTCTCCCCCCATCTCTGTAACTCAAGTAAATAAAATAAACAAAAGAAATTTATACCTTACAGTTCTTGAGGCTAGAAGTCTGAAATCAAGGTGCCAACAAGGTAGGAGTCTTGTTAGGGCTCTTTTCATGGTGGAGAGATCAACTGTTCCTTGAGCAACTTCTTAGAAGGGAACTAATTCTATCCAGAGGGCCCATTCTCATGACCTAATTAACCCCAGGGTCACCCTCTGAAAACCATCACATTGGGGATTAGGGACCCTAGCATAAACCAACAGTCCCTCACAGAGACAGCACAGGCAGTTCAAGCCAATTAGGACGACAGCTCTGGCAGAGCAAATTAAACTGACATTGTGACGCCAGCATCCCATATCAAGAGTGTAGGATCAAGTTCCAGCTATTGCATTTCTGACTCATGTTCCTGCTAATGCACCTGGGAAGGCAGTGAAAGACGGACAGGATCTGGGCCTCTGGCCCCATGTGGGAGACCAAGATGGAGTGGAGTCCCTGGCTCCTGGCTTCTGCCTGGTCCAGACCTGGCTATTGTAGCCATCTGGGGAGTGAATCAGTGAATGGGAGATCTGTCTCCCACTCTCCATCACTTCGCCTAACAGATAAGCAAACAAATCTTAGAAAAACAAAAGATGACATGATCTCACTAATAATGTGTCTTAAAGAGTGAGGATGAGATAGGAAGAAGAGGAGATAAGAACCAGAGTTGTCTGAAAACATATGAAAAAGGTCCTGTACTGATTGAATATTTAATCAGAAATCATGTGGTTGATTTCTAAAAAAACACAGCAAGTCAACAAGGAGGCTATAAATCACATACCCACACTGTCTGTGTGACCTTGGACAATTAACTGATTTTATTATTTAAATGATATCTAAGATCCTGCTCATATTCCTAGAATCAAAATTCAAGCTCAATACCTAAACTGGAGTTCTTTTCACTATAACCATGATGGTCAAGAATAAAGTAAAACTCTAGCCCTTTAAACTAAAAAAAATTATTTTCTTATTTCTTTGAAAGACAGTGTTACATAGGGAAGTGAGAGACATAGATCTTCCATCTGCTGGTTCACTCCCCAAAAGGCTGCAATGGCCAGGGCTGGGCCAGGCCAACTTTAGAAGCCTGGAACTCCACCCAGGTCTCCCACATGGGCATCAGGGACCCAAGCACTTGGGCCATCTTCCATTGTTTTCCCAGGCACATTAACATGGAGCTGGATCAGAAGTGGAGCAGCTTGGACTCGAACCAGAGTTTACATGGGATGTGAACATTACAGGTGGCAACATAACCCACTGTGCCACAAGTTCAGCCCTTAAACTAAAACCTTTAGAGAAGTTTCCTATGTTCTTAATAACTAAATTTTAATTTTTGTTTATTTTTTGTTTTATTTGAATGGCAGAGAGACAGAAACAGAGATTGCTCTTCCATCCACTGGTTCACTCCCCAAATGCCTGCAACAGCAGAGACTGGGTCAAGCCAAAGCCAGGACTTCAGAACTCAACCAAAGTCTCCAACGCACGTGGCAAGGACTCAAGATCATCATCTGCAGCCTCCACGGATGTGCATTAGCCAGAAGGTGAAATCAGAAGTGGTGCCAGGACATGAACCCATGCTCCATAATGTGATACATTCCAAGTGGTGTCTTAGCTACTGTGCTACATGCCTGCCTCCAAGTATCAAATTTTAAGTGGATCTTCATGAAGAGCAAATCTCTGGGTTTTGTCATTCCTATCCCCTTCCCAAATAGAAACTTCCTGCAGAAGTCCTTGACCTATTCAACAGCTAACTGTTCTCCAAACCTGAAAGAAAATCCAGTTGGATTCACTGACTGCTTTTTCCTGTGTAATAAGACTACATTATAACTGGAATGTAAATGTCCTATCTAATCAAAGTGACAGCTTTTTTGATTTACTGCTTCCTTTTCTTTCAGGGCCATCCTATTATTTTTCTCCTATCAGAAGAGGGCAGTTTGGTGGGTTACTGGGCACTCAGCAGAGAACGAAACCTGCTAATTGTCACTGCTCCTAAGGACAAAGACATCACCTGACATGCTTCCTATGCTTCACTGGGACAAGCTCTGTTGAACCAGGCTTGAGTGGCGCGACACCGTGTAATGCACACCAATACAGTGCAACTCATGCCAAACCAGAAAAGTGGGACCTGCCTCCTGAAATCTGCTGCAGGTACATGAAAGATTCCAAGAGAAAGAAAGTGATAAATCCCTGCAGTATGCCACAGTTTTATTTCCTGAAGATGGAAGGTACCACAGCTTGACAGTCATCTTTGAGGAGATGGAATAAAATATTTTCTGAGTCACCACTTTATAAAAAGACTTTGCTTTTAAGATATCAACTTGATCTTATGAACTAGATTAGAGATCAAACTTTCATGGTTGTCCTAGAACCTAAACTATATTTAAAAAATGTTTAAGTAGGGGCCGGCACTCTGGCGTATAGCAGGTTAAAGCCCTGGCCTGCAGTGCCTACGTCCCACATGGGGGTCAGTTTGAGTCCCAGCTGTTGCACTTCCGATCCAGCTCCCACTAATGTGCCTGGGAAAGCAATGGAGGATGGCTCAAGTGCTTGGGCCCCAGCATCCACGTGGGAGACCCTGAAGAAGCTCCTGGCTTCAGATAGGCTCAGCTCTGGTCATTGCGGACACTGGGGAGGGAACCAGCGGATGGAAGAACTCTGTCTCTACCTCTCTCTCTCATTTCAAATAAGTAAAATAAATCTTAAAAAAAGTTTAAATATTTCCAACTTTTTAAAAAAGATTTATTTTATTTATTTGAAAGACAGAGATCTGAAGTCAGGAGCCAGAAGCTTCTTCCGGGGCCTCCCATGTGGATGCTGGGGCCCAAGCACTTGGGCCATCCTCCATTGCTTTCCCAGGCACATTAGCTGGGAGCTGGACCGGAAGTGGAACACCTGGGACTCAAACTGACCCCTATATGGGATATTGGCTCTGCAGCCTGGGGCTTTAATCCACTGCGCACAGTGCCGGCCCCTCCAACTTTTTAATTCCAGTGCTTAAAATAGCTGCTGTTTTTATAGTTATTATATAGGCTAGTATTCTAAGACTCATCTACTATATAAATAAATGCAGAGGTAAAACATCAGACCCAGTGTGGTTACAAGGTGGCAGAACCTAACGGTTACTGGTGTAGGTTCTAGAATCAGACCGTCTGACTTCAAATTCTGGCTTTACCATTCAATTGCTCTGTGACCCCATGTAACACACTTAACTACTCTAAGCCTCAGTTTCTACATCTGTAAAATGGGAATAGCAAGTTACCTACTTGAGACCATTTTTGTGAGCATGCCATTAGACAATGTACAGAAAGCATTTAGGATAGTAGGTGGCACTTGGATAAACACTCAACAACCATTATTAGCTATTCCTATTCTAATGACAATTCATAATAATGACAGCATCAAATACTAAAAGGTAGCTACCTATTCTCAAATGTGTTAAAATAATCATGCTTGTTCAGAACATTAAAAAATATAGTATGCACATGTAGTGGTCAGCCACCTGTTGTGTCTGCTAAATCTTCATCTACATGCAAATTACATACCAGCTCCTTCCATTTCCCAGAGTAACAATGAGATGACAACAAAGAAATCGAATACAGTATGTGCTGCCTGGTGATGAGTTACACCACTCTGCTGTGGATCTAACTACCCATTGTTTTTCATTTGAACCCCATCTTTCCTTGGATTCAGGCTCATTTCTTCAAGCCTTCAGCTCTGGTCATCTGCAAAGCAGCCCAGAAGCCCGTCCTTCACGCTGGCATGTATTACAAAGCCCTCATTCTCAGGCTCCTGCTTCGAATATCCAGGGATACCACATCCCCCTCGTGGTCATGGGGAATATACACCAGGCGCCTGGGGAAACCGCCAAGATGCCATCAAATTCGTATCCACTTAATCATGGGCTCAGAAACCCTTCAGCTAACACCGTTTGATTCCTGGATTCTTCTGATTAACACATTGTGGCTTTTCAATGTACCGAGCTAAAAGAAGAAAAGGAAACTCTTAAAACAGACTGAGAGAAGAGAGAAGTGAGAATGAGTTTTCACCTGCCCTCCTCTCTCATAAGGTGAAGATGGTCTCAATTTCTATTTTGCTTCAATGTTTAGTATTATTTATTTGCCATGACTATGTTTTTTGCACCATATTGTTCTAGAACATAAATTCCTACAAATAGGGGTTTATGTGCCTCTAATTTTGATAACCGGGGGAAAGCAAGCCTACCTCATGGAATTAAAAAGCAAGAGAAATCAGGGTGTTAAATAGTGAGGGTGATATAACAATAGCTAACACTTAAGGAAAAGGGTGTAGGAGGCTTTTTTTAAACTTTTAAAATCTGCATAATCTGTAATCGATGTATGTCTGACTTTTCTGTTTCTCACTCCCACTGCATCCCCCTCAGAATATACTCTTCTGTTAGTTTCTTTTCCTCCCCAATTTTTCCCAACAATTTCTTCCCAACTGCTCACACAGTGATCACTTACTGATTTTCCTGAAGGAAGTGGTAGGGGCCTGAAGCACTTTTCAAGGACAAATTACGTCACCTCCAAATCAAGTTCAATCTCACTGCCATCTCATCAGTGGCTTCATGTTTTTGCTTTCACTGTGTTCTCACCCCTGGAGCAGAGCCTGACATGACAGGTGTTCCAGTTTTTTCTTTAAAATCCTAGCTGGTCACAGAACAGGGTGGTAACTAAAATCTGGCAACCAGCACAAAGTTTCAAATGTGCCGAATGGGCCTCAGTGAGGCCCAGCACCGCAGGGCGGGGACGATCCTGAGCTGGGATAAGAATTTTTCCCTTGAGGGCTTCCACGACAATTAGCCGAAGGCGACTCAATGCTATAAGGGAACGAAACACTGCTTTAGTAGATGGAAACCTGAAGTTGTGGTAAAAGCGCAGCCCGGACTTAGTCTCAGATCTGCTTATCCGGGTGTTCTTTCACGTTGTGGACAAACAGCGAGACCGGGTAACCACCATTCCGTCGTCTCGTTTTAAAGTCCCAGGGCAAGATGGCGCCCTGCTCGCGGAGCGGAGGCGAGGAACACGTCCGCGCGCGTGGAGCGTGCACGCGCCCGGGCTCGCCCCGGGCTCCTCTCAGGTCAGACTCGCGAGCGTTGGGACATCCAATGAGCGCCATAACGAGCCTAAACCTTCTTTTTCCGCCACTCTCTGTGCACATGCGCTCTAGACCCTCAGACGGATATCAGCTGCGCAAGCGCAACAAGCTCCTCCTCTCGCGCAACTGACGCAAGGAGACTGTAATCGGTTCGCAGTTTATCCCGTGTGACCTTGAGTCTTTCCTGCCGCCAAGGACCGGGGCTGTCTGCGGCGCTGCCTTCGTCGCTCTCTTCGCCTCGTCGCCTCTCGCTGACCCCAGAACAGCCGCCACTGCAAAGGGAGGGCAGGTCTTTTTCAGTCATCATGCTGAGAAGCACATTACCTGGAGACCCTGGCTCCGGGAGCCTCAGTCAGGCAATCGCTGGTCAGGCGGCGCGGGGGCCTCCTCAGCGGAAGAGAGGGCCTTAGGGAGGCAGTGACCGGCCCCCGCCCCCCGTCCCACGTGGTTGGAGGTTTCCAGAAGCGCTGCCACCGCCGCTCCGCGCAGCTCCTGTGCGCCCGGGTGCTCTTTTTTGCAGCCTCGTACGCCCTCCGTCTCGTCGCCATGATAAGTGCCAGCCGAGCCGCAGCAGCTCGCCTTGTAGGCGCCGCAGCCTCCCGGGGCCCCGCGGCCGCCCGCCACCAGGTGAGAAACCGTCGGGCCTTTCCGGAGAGGGCTCGCGGCCTGGGGCCTCGGGGTCAGAATCCTCCGCGAGAGATCGGGACAGCAGGAGAATAACGGGCCTGGCCCCGTGAGCGCTGCCGGGTCCGGACTTGATCTAGGTCTTGCTTCCGTGCCTCGGGCCCTGCTGAGTCACACTCGGGATCGGGTCTCTCCCCACGAGTTCACGGTAGTGGTCCTGATGGGCACATTCGGCCTTGAGCGAGGCATGCAGTCTCGGGAGAGAACCGTGGCCTGGGTTTTATTTTTCTTAAGAGTGCAAAGAAAGCATCTAAACGGTAAATCCAAAGTCACAGACTCCAGCTCCGATTTTTCGTAGTTAGTAACGTTTTTTCAAAGTTTTCGGTTGAAAACTCGTTTGTTTCTTTATAAAAATAGAGAAGGGGAAAAGGCTGTGGGGCGCTTGCTCGCTCTGAAAAATAACGAGCATCTCTTAAATCTTAGGAAATGTATCTGTTCAGGGTGGGCCTGAAGGAGGGCTTGCAAGTGGCCTGAGGGTAGGTCGTTACGAAGGTCGTTATCTTGTTGGAAGCAAGCTAACGTTTTTGTGTAATTTTTTTCGTGGCTCCACAAATCGCTGATGCTACTTTGCTGAAGGCGATTGCATGACAGCGTCAGGGGAAGTTACATGCTGCTACAGGGAGATTGAGAGCGATCCGAGCAGTGTGTAATGAATGCACTGGTTCTTACTCGGGGCATTCTACCTCCTGGGGACATTTGGTAGTGTTTGTTGTGCTTTAGGAGTATGGGTTGCTGCTTACTGGCTTCCAGTGGGTACAGGCCAGGGATGCTGCAGAATATCCTACAAGGCACAGAAGAGCCCCCGCCCAACAAAGAGCTGGCTCAAGATTAGTGCTAAGGTTGAGAAATCCTATATTTGTTTTACATGGAAAATTGTTATGTTTACTAAATGTTTGCTGTTTTAGTGCCATAATAATGTCTCTTAAACAGTCTGCAGTATTTCATTCCACTGTGGTTTTACACATGGTAGCTGCTCAGCAGAGTGCAAATTGGAAACTTTTTCTTAGCATAATTGGAACGAGCTTGTTTTCTTATATAGTTGAGGGGTGATGCAGTTTTGTTCTTTTTTAGGATGGCTGGAATGGCTTTAGTCATGAGGCGTTCAGAATTGTTTCAAGGCGGGATTATGCGTAAGTATACCTTCATGTCCTTTGAGAGAAAGCAGGGATTAATTTTATTTATTTGAAAGACAGAGTTAATAGAGACAGGTAGAGACGGAGAGGTCTTCCATCCTCCGGTTTACCCCCCAGACGGCCACAACGGCCAGAGCTGAGCTGATCCAAAGTCAGGAGCCAGGAGCTTACACTGGGTCTCCCATGTGGGTGCAGGGGCCCTAAGCTTGGGCCATCTTCCACTGCTTTCCCAGGCCAAAGCAGAGAGCTGGATCATAAAAGGAGCAGCCAGTGCCCATATGGGATGCCGGCACTTTAGGCCAGGGCCCTAACCCACTGCAGTGCCGACCCCTCTACATTTGTGATTAACCATTCCTCTATAGTTACTTAACTGTAATTGTGTAGGTTATGTATTGTGCTCCCCCCCCACTCCTTTATCAAATCCATTGTTTCCTGTAGTCATTTCAGAGACTACTGTTGATAATGATAACCATGGCATTGTTTTCAATATCTTGCAGGTCAGAAGCAATTAAGGGTGCAGTTGTTGGAATTGATCTGGGTACTACAAACTCCTGTGTTGCAGTTATGGAAGGTAAACAAGCAAAGGTGAGCATGATTGATAACTGCAGGTAACTTAAAGATGTCTTGTCCCCCATACAAAGACCTGTGCCCTTTGATTTAATTAGGATTCTGAGACCTGGTTTGTATTTAGAAACTAAGATGTTTTTAAGGCTCTTGTGCACTTTTATGGTACTGATTGTTGAATGGATTTGACTTCCCAGACTAGGAATTTATTTATTTATTTATTTATTTATTTTTTTGACAGGCAGAGTGGACAGTAGAGGGAGACAGAGAGAAAGGTCTTCCTTTTTCTGTTGGTTCACCCTCCAGTGGCCACCACGGTAGGCGCGCTGCGGCCAGCGCACCGCGCTGTTCCGATGGCAGGAGCCAGGTGCTTCTCCTGGTCTCCCATGGGGTGCAGGGCCCAAGTACTTGGGCCATCCTCCACTGCACTCCCTGGCCACAGCAGAGAGCTGGCCTGGAAGAGGGGCAACCGGGACAGGATCGGTGCCCAGACCGGGACTATAACCCGGTGTGCCGGTGCTGCAAGGCGGAGAATTAGCCTGTTGAGCCACGGTGCCGGCCCCCAGACTAGGATTTTAATGCGTCATCTAGTGTGGGGATGAGACGAATTTATCATTAGGAGGAATTGGAACAGTTAGACTGTTGATTAATCATGTAATCAAAGTTCTGCATTTTGTAAGTCAGTTGAACCAAGGTTGGGGATAAGACAGACTAGAAGCATGTAGAGTTCAACATCCTAAATCTTGTTTTGGGGAGCTCCCTGGTGTGGTAAAGGCTGTTCAGTCTTTATTCTGGGTATGAAACCTATTCCCTTTAGGTTCTTAACCAAGATTTAGAACACCAGGGATTTTTTAATTTTGCCTCTATTCATTTTCTGTGGCATCTCTCCTGCATGTACTTTTCTGAAACATCCTAAGCTGTCCAGGGACTTTTATTCCCACTTTTTGGGAACTAAGAGCTGATTCCTTCCTGCAACTTAATTTATGCTTCTTAGCACTTCAGTCCTATACACCTGAAATGTGTAGCCTCCATGAAAGGAAAGTTTGAAAAGTAAGTAGAATTTATTTATGAACGGTATTATAAGTTCAAGTATTAAAATGCTGGTTTATAGTCTCTGTTCCATTTTTGGTTTTTAACTTTGTAAGTTGTTTCAAGGTAAAGGACTAAAGGTATAAGATACCTTAAATATCTGCTTTCTTAAGTATTAAGTATAAGCATTTATTGGGTCAGCATTCATAGTGGTAAGGCATGCCCCCTGAAACTGTTACTTGAGTATTTATTTTGTGATTTGGGACCATTTTGTGTCTTAAAGTTTAAATTGCTACAGTGATGCCACTGATGACTTAGAACATGATTCTCTTATTTGGGGAGTTTTAGGTGCTGGAGAATGCCGAAGGTGCCAGGACCACCCCTTCCGTTGTGGCCTTTACTGCAGATGGTGAGCGTCTTGTTGGCATGCCAGCCAAGCGACAGGCTGTCACTAACCCGAACAATACATTTTATGCCACCAAACGTCTTATTGGCCGGCGCTATGATGACCCTGAAGTACAGAAAGACATGTGAGTAATAGCAAAGGCACAGTTGTTTACAGAGGTCATTTAAAAGAAGCTTTCAAGGTTGTTCAGGTTCTGTGGACACTTCACTTTGGTCATGTTACATACTGACATTGTCCTTAGGGAAAATCCATGCCTCGTGGGAACTCTTTAAGAGATTTATTTTTGCCTTCACAGATTAGGTCTTTGGTATATAAATATTGACATGATCTGTGAAGATTTGTGAAGCTTTCCTGAATTGGTGTTTAACACATGAAGCAAATAATGTCATGGATTCATGTGTTGATTAGATATATGTATATTATATATGTATATACATGGAAGAAAAACAAACTTTTTTCCTTCAGATTAAACATACTAGAGGTACATTTTTTATATTGCAATTTTTTGGGTTTTGCCTTTTAAAAAATTTATATGAAAGCAGGGCAGCAGCAGGAGAGAGCCCATCCCCTGGTTCTTTTCCCTCAATGGCTGCAACAGCCAGGTTTGGGCCAGGCCAAAGCCAGGAACTAGGAATTCCATATAGGTCTCCCACACAGGTGGCAGGAGCCCAAGTACTTGGGCCATCATCTTCTGCCTTCCCAGGGCCCATTAGTAGGGAACTGATTGGAAGTGGAGTAACCAGGAGTCAGAGCAGCACTCTGATATGGGATGCCAGCATTGTAATCAGTGGTTTAACCTGCTGTGCCACAATGCCAGCCTTTAGCACCTCAGTCTGTTTTTAAATGGCTTTATTTGGTTACAAATGGAGTCATAGAGAAGGGTACTTCAAAAAGTTACTGAAAAAAATGAAATCAAAATATGAGTCTGTTTTGTTTAGATGTTTAGAACATGTATAATTTTTTCCTGATAAGCATTTTCCATCAACTGTTTGAAAACTACTTACATGCAGATTTCAGAAATTTTTGTCCCATAACAAAAATTTCATTTTCCATGAACCTTTTAGAAAATAGGCTGATAGAATTTAAGAATATTTAAAATTTAGTCTCATTTTATTTTAAGGGCAGAAAGATGAAGATTTTCCATCTACTGGTTCATTCCCCCCAAAGGCCCACAACAGCTGGGATTAGATCTCCTATGTGGGTAGGAGGGATCCAATTACTTGAGGAATCATATGCTGGTTCCCAGGGTGTGCATTAGCAGAAAGCTGCAGTCAACAGCAGAGCTGGGACTTGAACCAAGGCACTCTGATATGGGCATCTTTTTTTTTTTTTTTTTTTAAATAAAGATTTATTTATTTATTTGAGAGGCAGAGAGAGAGAGAGAGAGAGAGAGAGATTTTCCATCCACTGGTTCACTCCACAAATGGCCAGAATGGCCAGGGGTGGGCCAATCCAAAGCCAGAAGCTTCTTCCAGGTCACCCACATGGGTGCAGAGGCCCAGGGATTTGGGCCATCTTCCACTGTTCTCCAGGCTGTGGCAGAGAGCTGGATCGGAAGTGGAGCAGCCAGAACTAGAACCAGTGCCCACATGTGATGCCAGCATTGCAGGTTGTGGCTTTATCCGCTATGCCACTGTGCCGGCCCCCTCCAGTATGGCTATCTTAACCACTCTGCCAAATGCCAACCCCTCCATGAACTTTTAAAAATATCACTGTAGGGGCTGGTGCTGTGCCGTGGCATATGAGGCTGCCACCTGCCATGCTGGCATCCCTTGTGGGTGCTGGTTCAAGTCCCGGCTGCCCCATTCCCGATCCAGTTCTCTGCTGTGGCCTGGGAAAGTGGTAGAGGATGGCCCAGGTCCTCGGGCCCCTGCACCCACATGGGAAGACCCAGAGGAAACTCTTGGCTCCTGGCTTTGGATCGGCACAGCTCCAGCTGCTGCAGCCAACTGGGGAAAAAAATGAACTAGCAGATGGAAGGCTTCTCTCTCTGCCTCTCTTCTCCATGTTGCTCTGACTTACAAATAAATAAATATTTTTAAAAATATATCATTGTATATGTGGACTGCAGTGTGACTTGGTTGAATTAGCATATTGTCAAAGTTTATCCATGTTGTAGCATGTATTACTCTTGATCCTTTTTGTGGTCACTTTTTTGTGTATTGATAGTTGATGGGACATTTGGGATTTTACTTTTTGTTTATTAGAAATAATGCTGTCATAAGTGTGGTTTGTTTACCTTAAAATAGATTCCTAGTATTGGAATTTCTGGGTCATGTTTCACCCTCAGCTAGAGCTGCTAGACCACTTCCAGAGCAGCTACTTGGTGAAGTAATGTTCAGCGTTCATTAGAATGATGTTTTCACATTTTAAGGGTTGGTTTCCAGAGGTTTTCATGAGATTCATTTCTGAAGTTAACTTGTTGGCCAGAGTCTCTATAGAGGTTGGAAGATGGATTTTTTTGGTGTGTGGTAACTTTGTGATGGTAGGTGGCTATGGTACATTTTCTCTCAAATGATTTTTTATGTCTTTCAGTAAAAATGTTCCATTTAAAATAGTCCGTGCCTCCAATGGCGATGCCTGGGTTGAGGCTCATGGAAAGCTCTATTCTCCAAGTCAGATAGGAGCATTTGTGTTGATGAAGATGAAAGAGACTGCAGGTGAGCTTTTGTTGGGATCTGGGATAGTTCAGAGAACTAGGTGATCTGCGATCACTCACTCCATGACCCCAGGGTTCTGTGGTACCCTTTGTACAGAAAATATAGAAGTGGGCATCACTCCATGACCCCAGGGTTCTGTGGTACCCTTTGTACAGAAAATATAGAAGTGGGCAAACATGTTTATTATAATTCACTTTAAATCTACATAGCAGTGTACACAAAGTTGTTAAAGTAATTCCTTCCCAGTATAAACTCAGTTTTATTCAATTTATTTTAATACAGAATGAAATGGAATTTAGACATATTATTTAGCAAGCTAATTTTCATTATCTGTATTTAATATTTAGTCCATGTGGGAAATATATTTATACATTGTAATGTTCTTGAAAAAGGTAAAAAAAAGTTCCATATTGAAAAAGAGTAAAGTTTACTGAATGTTATGCTTCATACTTTGCAGATTCTTCAGGTTTTCCTAATGTTGGATAGCTGCTTTTTTCCAGTAGTGGGCAATGAGGTGGTGGTGTTTGTGTGTGTGTGTATGTGTGTGTTACGATTTTTTTTTTTTTAAGTCAGAGTTATAGACAGATCTTCCCATCCTCTGGTTCACTCCCCAAATGGCTGCAATGACTGGGACTGGGCCAGACCAAAACCAGGAGCTTCTTCTGGGTTTCCCACGTGGGGTTTCCCATATGGGGCCCAAGCACTTGGCCATCTATTGCTGGTTTCCTAGGTGCACTAGCAGGGATCTGGATCAAAGTGGAACAGCTAGCTGAGACTCAACTGGTGACCATATAGGATGGCAGCATCACAAGTGGTGGCTTTACCTGCCATGCCACAGTGCTGGCCCCAGGTAGTGCTCTTTTTTGAAAGCCAGAAATCCACACATTAAGCTGTTGTCCCTGTTAGGTAAAACTTAGAAATTTACATTTGAAGAAATTAGTGACTTTTACATTTTACATTGTAGCTTGGTGGACCTTCAGTAAAGTATTGAAGGTGTCTTTAAAAATGTAGTGTTTTGGGGCTGGCGCCGTGGCTCACTTGGTTAATCCTCCACCTGCGGTGCCAGCATCCCATATGGGTGCCAGGTTCTAGTCCCGGCTGCCCCTCTTCCAGTCCAGCTCTATGCTGTGGCCCAGGAGGATAGTGGAGGATGGCCCAGGTGCTTGGGCTCCTGCATCCACATGGGAGACCAGGAAGAAACACCTGACTCATGGCTTCAGATTGGTGTAGCGCTGTCTGTGGCAGCTATTTAGAGAGTGAACCAATGGAAGGAAGACCTTCCTATCTGTCTCTCTCTCTCTCACTGTCTATAACTCTGTCAAATAATAATAATTTAAAAAATGGAGTGTTTTCCTAAGAGGGTTCTGTATGTTAGGTCACTTGCCAGAAAACTAACTGATGTTGTCAGTGGCTCCAAAAGAGGATGATGGAGGTTAGGCTACATTAGTAATTGTTGCTATGATTGAATTTTGTTCTTGGCTTTTTCATAGAAAACTACTTGGGACACGCGGCAAAGAATGCTGTAATCACAGTCCCAGCTTATTTCAATGACTCACAGAGACAGGTGAGACCAATTAGTCGAGTGTTTTGTTTGTTTGTTTTTGTTTTGAAAGATCTATTTATCCATTTGAAAGAGTAACTGAGAGAGCGCTTGCATCTTCTGGTCTACTCCCTAAAAGGCTGCATGGCCAGTGCTAGGGCAGTCCAAAGCCAGGAACCTAAAACTCCACTGGGGTCTCCCATGTGGGTGACAGGGTCCCAAGGACTCTGGCCATCCTCTGCTGCCCTCTCTGGTGCATCAGAATGGAGCCGGATCAGAAGTGCAGCAGACGGCAGACTAACCATCTGCATCAACAATGCCAGCCTCCTAAATAGTCTTACTCACAAAAAGTAGTGGTACCTGGGACACAAGGTGAGAAAATGCCTTTTGTTTTCTCTAGGCTACTAAGGATGCTGGTCAGATATCTGGCCTAAATGTGCTTCGGGTGATTAATGAACCCACAGCTGCTGCTCTGGCCTACGGTCTAGACAAATCTGAAGATAAAATGTAAGTTTGCAGTAAATGCCTCCTGGTTGTATAAAACTAAGGTCATCGATATATGACATGCACCCTTTATAATCTGTATTTCTCTGTGACTGAGCCTTGTATTCCAAGTAAAAATACTTCTTTTACCTTTTAGGCTATATGGTATATATTTTGTATTCATTTCAAGATCATTCCTTTGTTTACTTTTGGGTTGTGTCATTTTTCTTTGATACATGTGCTGACAACTAACCGAGCACCAAAAAGGAAACCTGTTGAAGTGAAATGGACACTATGAGAAGCAGTGACTTGATCAGCCCTGTCCTGAATGTTGATGAATAACTAACTTAATAATACTTTATCCCTTTTAGTATTTTTTTGATCTACTTAATACTATTGTTTGAACTATTTAATTAACAGTTATTCTTAGGTGTTTAAATTTAACTGAAAAGTGATCCCTGTTAAATATAAAAGTGGGAATAAGAGAGGGAAGAGATGTACAATTTGGGACATGCTCAATCTGACTTGCCCCAAATGGTAGAGTTAGAAACGTGCCAGGGGATTCCAATACAATCCCATCAAAGTGGCATATACTAATGCCATCTCTCTAGTCAAAGTGATCAGTTTCAGTTCACAGTTGATCATAATAGGATTAAGAGTCAAAGGGATCACATAAACAAGACTAGTGTCTGTTAATGCTAACTGATAGAATTAAAAAGGAGAGAACGTGTGTATCCATCGGGATACACAGCAGACTCATAGAATGGCAGATGTCCTAAACAGCACTCTGGCCTCAGAATCAGCCCTTAGGGCATTTGGATCCAGCTAAAAAGCCCAAGAGAGTATTTTAGGCATGGAAAGCGAAGACACTCTGGCAAAAACAAAACAAAACAAAAAAAAACCCTAAATGAAAGATCTGCGAGATCCCAGTGGAAAGAATGGGCCATCGGCCGGCGCCGTGGCTTAACAGGCTGATCCTCCACCTGCGGTGCCAGCACTCCGGGTTCTAGTCCCGGTTGGGGCACCGGATTCTATCCCGGTTGCCCCTCTTCCAGGCCAGCTCTCTGCTATGGCCCGGGAGTGCAGTGGAGGATGGCCCAAGTCCTTGGGCCCTGGACCCGCATGGGAGACCAGGAGAAGCACCTGGCTCCTGGCTTCGGATTAGCGCAACGTGCCGGCCGAAGCGGCCATTGGAGGGTGAACCAACGGCAAAAAGGAAGACCTTTCTCTCTGTCTCTCTCTCACTCTCCACTCTGCCTGTCAAAAAAAAAAAGAGCCTGCTGGTAGCTTGAACACTGCAGTTGCCTTGACAGGGTCAGACCAAATGATTCTGCAGTCCTTACATGGCCATCAAAGAAGGAGGTACCTTTCTCTGAAGGGAGGAGAGAACTTCCACTTTGACTATGACCTTGTCTAAATAAGATCGGACTCAGCGAACTCAAAAGGCTTCCATAGCCTTGGCAACTCATGAGAAGAGCCTAGGGTGATTACTGATGCCATAAACAAGAGTGTCAATTTTTTTTTTTTTTTTTTGGACAGGCAGAGTGGACAGTGAGAGAGAGACAGAGAGAAAGGTCTTCCTTTGCCGTTGGTTCACCCTCCAATGGCCGGCACATTGCACTGATCTGAAGGCAGGAGCCAGGTGCTTATCCTGGTCTCCCATGGGGTACAGGGCCCAAGCACTTGGGCCATCCTCCACTGCACTCACGGGCCATAGCAGAGAGCTGGCCTGGAAGAGGGGCAACCAGGACAGAATCCAGCACCCTGACCGGGACTAGAACCCAGTGTGCCGGCGCGGCAGGCGGAGGATTAGCCTGTTGAGCCACGGCGCTGGCCAAGAGTGTCAATTTGTTAAGTCAACAACAGGAGTCACTGTGCACTTACTCCCCATGTAGAATCTCTGTCCTTAATGTGCTGTGCAATGTGAATTAATGCTATAACTAGTACTCAAACAGTATTTCACACTTAGTGTTTCTGTGTGGGTGCAAACTGTTGAAATCTTTACTTAATATATACTAAACTGATCTTCTGTATATAAAGATAATAGAAAATGAATCTTGATATGAATGGAATGGGAGAGGGAGCAGGAGATGGGAGGGTTGCAGGTGGGAGGGAAGTTATGGGGGTGGGGAAGCCACTGTAATCCAAAAGCTGTACTTTGGAAATTTATATTTATTAAATAAAAGTTTAAAAAAGATTTATTCATTAGAAAGGCAGAGGGAAGGAGCATTTGTCTAATGGTTAACTTGCCTAGCGGCTGTAGCAAATAGAACTGGGCCAAGCTGAAGCCAGGAGCCAGGAACTTTATCCAGGTCTCCTATGTAGTTGGCAGGGGCCCGGGGCCCAAGTACTTCGGCCATCTTCCACTCCTTTCCCAGGGAACTGGATTGGAAGTGGAGTTGCCAGGTCTTAAACCAGCACTCAGAGGGATGCCAGCATCACAGGCAGTGACTTAACCTGTTGTGCCACAACACTGGCTTCCAAATGCCATTGGTTAGATTGATTTGTGGGTTTCATTTTAGCTGTGCAGTTTACATTTAACCTGTTGGGGGCACATGTTAACAAGTCACCGATGGAGTTAACAAATTCTAGAATTATTGCAGTTCAGGGAAATGGCTAAGCTTGTCTTCATTTGGTTATTGAAATTTATGCTCTTGTGATAGGTTTCATTCCTTAAGGTACTCTTTTTCTTTTTAGCATTGCTGTGTATGATTTAGGTGGTGGAACTTTTGATATTTCCATCCTGGAAATTCAGAAAGGAGTATTTGAAGTGAAATCCACAAATGGGGACACTTTCTTAGGTGGTGAAGACTTTGACCAGGCCTTGTTACGACACATTGTGAAGGAGTTCAAGAGGGAGGTCAGTTATTGTGGTTAATATGTAGACATTGGGATAATTTCTTTGTTCATGATTGCTTTTTTGCTTTAATAGAGCACTGAAATAATTACATTTCAGGTTCCTGGGTAGAATGAACTATTTAGTTACTATAATCTTCACATTGAGAGCAAACAGGAGACCTAAGTATAAGGCAATCAGTATGCCACTTTGGAAAAGGAATTTGGAGGACTTTTTTTTGAACTGCAGTCCTAGGACTGGAAAGAACTGAAGATTAGTTCAGGCCTATTTGCAGGCACCAATTACTTTTCCAAAGTAGGGGGGTTTTTGTTTGTTTCTCTACCTTTTAAAAGTTTTTATTTTATTTGAAAGAAACCGATCTTCTGTCTGTTGGTTCAGTCCCCAAATGCCTGCAGTAGCTGGGGCTCAGCTAGGCTGAAGCTAAGAACCTTGTGGGTGACAGAGGTCCAAGCACTTGAGCCATCATCTGCTGCCTCCAAGGATTAGCTGGAAGCTGGTTCAGACTCTAATTGGCACTCTGAAATGGGATATGGGGGTCCCACGTACAGCATAACCTGCTGTACCAAAACACCCATGCCTGTCTAATTTTTTAAGAGCAAAAGAAAGTGCTTCATGCTTGCCTATTCTAATACTTGCAAATAAAATAATATTCATCACTTTGCTAATTCTCTTTCATGCCATCACTTTGTAGACAGGAGTTGATTTGACCAAAGACAACATGGCACTGCAGAGAGTGAGAGAAGCTGCTGAGAAAGCCAAATGTGAGCTCTCCTCATCTGTGCAGGTGAGACATGGACTAATTCCAGTCTTTCTTTTTTCTTAGATTTATTCCCCATTTTTGGGCAGCAGCAGGAAGAACAGAGCTGTTGCCTTAGTTTAGCCAGCCACAGGGAAGAGGTATGTAAAGTGGTTGTGCTGATTAACCTGCAGTCAAACCCGAGGTGTTTTAAAAGTAGCTGTGAGGAGTGACAAAGTTATACATGTATCCATTTTGGGGGTTACTTTGCTCCTGCTGTCATGTGAAGTTGCAGAATTTTGCAACATGGCATTAGCTTTGATACTGAAATTTGTGGGACTGCCAGAAGATAGCTTCTAATTCTTTGCTGGAGTTGGATACTTTTGCTGGGGTGAGGTGTTGGAATACATTGCTTGGTTTTAATTAGTAGGCTGTATTTTACTGATAGGCATTTGAATTATTTTTCAGCACTTGGCTATTCTAATAAATTGCATTGAGCATCCTTGTACTTTGAGGTTTGCATAGGTGATTGTAAATCTGTGTTCTTGGACACTTTTACCCTTGTGGAGTTAACAGTGTGGTCTGATAAGACAGTTAGGTCCTTGCATTAATAAATGTCAAACCTGAAGTGATACAGAGTAAATGGTACTGCAGAATGCTTAGGTTCAAGTCCCTACCTCGGTTTTTTTTGTTTGTTTGTTTTTATTTGAAAGGCAGAGAGAGAAAGGTCTTCCTTCTGCTGATTCACTCCCCAGATGGTCACAATGACCGGAGCTGCATCAGTTTGGAGCCAGGAGCTTCATCTGGTGCAGGGGTCCAAGGACTTGGGCCATGTTCTCCTAATTTATTAATGTAAGAAGTGGTTTAAAAGCCAATTATATTTATAATTACAGAAAAGAATCTGACAGATGTTTGGCATAATTAGAATAACTTCTGAGAGATGAAATTGACCTTGAAAAGATAAAAGGAAAAGGGTGAAGACCTGAGAAAGGGCCATAGTGGATAAAGTGGGGCAGGCATAGGCCAGCCCGCCAAGTGAGTTACTGTGTTCTGTAGAACTGAGATCTGTGAAAGAGGAATACAAACACCAGAAGAGTTTCCAAGTTGTTTGTATATTTGAAAGGCAGAGTGGCAGAGATTCCATTTTTACTCTCAATGCCTGGGTCAGATTAGGGTGAAACCAGAAGACAGGTCTCCCACATGGGTGGCAGGAATCCACGTACTAGGGCCATCATCTGTGCCTTCCCAGGTGCATTATCAGTAAGCTGTATTGGAAATGGGGCAGCTGGGACTCAAACTGGCAAATGGATAAGTTCAAAGCAGCAATTTAACCTGCTGCACCACAGCTCCAGCCCTTGTATTGTAATTCTTAATGTTTAGTGTGAAGAGGAATTTGAACTACTTGAGTACTCCATTTTTCATTGTTAATAACTATAGATTTTATTTAAATGGTTTCTGTAGGGAGGTGGGAGGTTGCATCTTCCCAGTCACTGTCTTTAGTAGCTGCTCAAATAAACCAGGTTTGATCATTGCTGTGGCTTTTCAAGCCTGTCTTAGTGTATGGTCTTATTTTAAAATAATAAAATGTAACCACCATTTGTCTCACACTGAATGATAAAACATTTCTTTTGCAGACCGACATCAACTTGCCGTATCTTACGATGGATGCTTCCGGACCCAAGCATTTGAACATGAAGTTGACCCGGGCTCAATTTGAGGGAATTGTTGCAGATCTGATCAAGAGGACTATAGCTCCATGCCAGAAAGCTATGCAAGATGCAGAAGTTAGCAAGAGTGACATAGGAGAAGTGATTCTTGTTGGTGGCATGACTAGGATGCCCAAGGTATGGACCCTTGGAATTTTTGACATAGAAAAGGGGTCACCCCATAAAACACTCTTGGGACAGGTGGCCTATCTTGCAGATGTAAGCATGTTGCTCTTTTTACCAGGGTGGCTTGAAAGAAGAATAAGATTGTATCCTCACTTAAGGTTTCTGTTCTGCCTTTTTTTTAAGTTGGTATTAAAAATTAACAGGGGCAGAATATCCTCAGGGAGGACCCTAAGTTCTGTCTTGTAGATTTTTAGGAATGAAACTAAGTTTAAGGTCTGAGACTGGAATGTTGGTCACAAGCCGTGAGGGTCTTTAGACATGTGTCTTTGTACACCGTACCTTACCATCTCTTCAACAGATTTTGTGCAGTGATGCATTTTATTTAACAACACATCATTCTGAACTCACAGATGTGTGGAGAACTAATGACTGAGCACAAACCTGTTGAAGTCTGAACATGATTATCCTAGGCTGGAGTTAAGTAATCATGGAAATATGCACAGGATAAACCTAAGAAAATTAAAGGCTCTGAGCTAGAGCCTTTTACGTTAAGTTTTCCCAGATACTATTTAAACACACTTTTTCTTAACCCTAATATGATAAACAGGAGGGATAACCATGTCATTGGTAACCGTATTGCATTATTTCTATGGCTTCCTTTAATTGTGTAAAAGAGAACTTGGAGTACACAATGTATATATAAGTCCCCTTGCCTATTACCATTTCAGATGATGAGTAAAGTACGTATTACTGGATCTTTAACAAGAACTGAGCTGTGAACCAATAATTTGAGTAAACCTTGTTGGATCTGAATTAGCCTGCCTTGAGATTGCGTTGAGGTCTTAACACATGCGTGCTCTCACTCTTCTCAGGCAGTTACCCTCGATGTTGGGTAACAGATTTCTTTCTTCTGTTGCCCAGGTCCAGCAGACTGTGCAGGATCTTTTTGGCCGAGCCCCAAGTAAAGCTGTCAATCCTGATGAAGCTGTGGCTATTGGAGCTGCTATTCAAGGAGGCGTATTGGCTGGTGATGTCACAGATGTGCTGCTCCTGGATGTCACTCCCCTGTCTCTGGGTATTGAGACTCTAGGAGGTGTCTTCACCAAGCTTATTAACAGGAACACCACTATTCCAACCAAAAAGAGCCAGGTAAGAGCCACCCATTCCTACCTTGTTATGGGACTGGTTCACTCCTCAAATACTCCTAGCACCTTAACCTGCCAAAGTCATAATTAATCTAGGACTCCCTTGTGGGTGGCAGGGACCCAGCTATTTGAGCTATTGCCTGCTAACTCCCAGGAGCACATTAGCAAGAAGCTGGAATCTGGAATGGAATTGGTGGTTGAATCCAGACACTCGCGTGGGATGTGGGTATTCCAAATTAACCACTAAGCCAAACACCAACCTTTGCAGGCACTTTTGTGAGCCTTTTTAGAAGGAAAAACTTGCTTTCTGTTTGTGGTCCAGACAGGTTGACTGAGGGTGGTGAGAACTTTTTGTTTGGGAGAAGTTCATTATTTGTCAGCTAGCAGTGATTCTGTAGGGAGGGCATCAGTAGCCTCTCCTTCATAATTTGGGACTGAATGTTCCGTAGTCTTCTGTATTCAAGAACAGTAAAAAGCATACCCTGGCATAGACAAGGGGAGTATGTTTGTATATGGGTAAATGAGGGTGGGGATCTCAGATATCAAGCAGGGCCATTTAGACATGGCTGGGTCTATCATAAATTATTATTTCCTCACTTTCTCAGTCTTTTTTTCTGAAGAACTGTGGCTGTTGCTGTATTTTTGTAATGTTTTTTTTCGACACATCATCCTGAAAAAGTGTGTGGTGACTTCCTGAACTGAGCACATATATCACCTGTTTCCCAAATAGCACATTTCAGCATTTCAGCTCCTTGTCTTGAGCCCTTCTCTGCTAATGCTACAAAGCAGTAGCTATCGTCTGTCCTTTTGCTGTACTAATCTTACTCTTCTTCCCTGTAAAGATGAGCATTTTTTTCTGAATATAGTGTATATTAGGATCCTTCCAATGTTGGGATGTGAATTTCTTTCTCTTGCTTGTCTTTTGTCTGTATAAGAGGACTAGTTTAATCACATTGCCAACTCAGGAAATTTTCTTTTTGTAGGTGTTTTCTACTGCTGCTGATGGGCAGACTCAAGTCGAGATTAAAGTATGTCAGGGGGAGAGAGAGATGGCTGGAGACAACAAACTTCTTGGACAGTTCACTTTGGTACGTATTAATGAATCCTGAATTGTGCTCAATTTCCTCATGTAAATGTAGGCTAACCCCTGAAAAGAATACTTTAGACTGCTGAGGTACAACATATCTTGAAAAGGTATGCAGACAGATTGTGGAACTAGATATGACTTCAGTTTTTACTGAAAAACCTTGCTCTATTAAGTTTATAAAGAGCCAGCGGAAAGTTAAAAAACAACACTTACATCAGAGAATTCTTGACTACTTACTTAAAAGACATTTGGTACTTCTGATCAGCATTTCTTACTGGTTTTTGGTGGTATGAACAACAGAAGGGAAGTTTGCTGTCATTCACCATCGCTGAGTCCAGTACAGCCACTGTGACTACTTCGTGTAGTTGACCTTCTGTGGTTTTAACCCCTGATGATTTCAGGCACCAATGAAACTACTGCCCTCACTTAAAAACCTGTGTTTATGTACATTAAGTGATGGTATCACTTGTTCTACCTAGGAACTAAGTAATTTGTTTACTAGAAAAGATTGCCTATTTGGAACTAGAAGATTGGACTCCTATGAGATGAGCTTATTCTGAGTCTTTGTTTACTTATTTTAGATTGGAATTCCTCCAGCACCTCGAGGAGTCCCTCAGATTGAAGTTACATTTGATATTGATGCCAATGGGATTGTACATGTTTCTGCGAAAGATAAGGGCACAGGACGCGAGCAGCAGAGTAAGTCCTTATTTATCAGACTCAGAGTTGAGGGACCCCTGTTGAGAAATAGAACCTGTTATTCACATCTTGTTCTCCAAGACTCTGGGGAAGGATAATGAGTCCATCCTTTCAGTCCCTTTTATAACAGTAGTGGTGTTTCATTAGGTATGTAGGCCACATGTTCTAAAGATAAGTTAGTTTTTTTTGTTTTCTTTTACTTATTATTGGACATTAGGGAATTACTTTTTTTTAATTTTATTTTATTTTAAGATTTATTTGTATGACAATTACAAGTCATAGAAAAGGAGAAACAGATCTTCCATTTGCTGATTCACTCCCCAGATGGCTTGCAAAGGCCAGGACTGGGCCAAGCAAGAGCCAAGATCTCCATCCAGGTCTCCCACAAGAGTGGCAGGGGTCCAAACAACCTGGGTCATTCTGCATGGCTTCTCCCATCAGTAGGGAACTGGATCGGAAGTTTAACAGCCAGGATGTGAACCTGTGCCCATATGTGATGCGGGCATGGCAGGTGGCAGCTTTACCCACTTAAACCACAACACCTGCCTGGGTTACTCTTCATAATTTGTATCAAGATCAGCTATGAGAAGACGCACTCTTTCTTGAGGCAGTAGAGAACAAAGAGGTATATATTTTTTGTCTGGGAATTAATGAGATGGCTTCTTTTTACTGTAGTTGTAATCCAGTCTTCAGGTGGATTAAGCAAAGATGACATTGAAAATATGGTTAAAAATGCAGAAAAGTATGCTGAGGAAGACCGGCGAAAGAAGGTGATAACTTTTTGCCTTTATTCTTAGTGCTTAATTTTAGCAAAGATAGGACATTAAAATGGAAAACTAGACATGATACTGGGCATATTTCTGTTTAGCTTTCCTTCTGCTTTGACTGTGATAACTTAAGGGTGGAATGGCCCCTCTGCCAGAAATTCTCATATTTAAGACTCCAGCTCTCTTAAGTCTATTCCAGATTACCTCGGACAATAATTATTTTTGCCTCTTAAGTGTTTTTACTCTGTATGCAGTAGAAAGCTTATCTTGTTTAGAAAACTTTGGTTGATTAAACTTTTAATTTCTCTAAGGAACGGGTTGAAGCAGTTAATATGGCTGAAGGAATCATTCATGACACAGAAACCAAGATGGAAGAATTCAAGGACCAGTTGCCTGCTGATGAGGTGATTTCTATCTTAAAAATAAGGAGTAATGGAGGAAGCATTAACCGTGTCAGTGAAGTTCACTTTACTGTGGGTCTTAATAGGGATTTAGCTTTTTAAAAATGTTTCTGGGGGCCAGCACTGTGGCTCACTTGGTTAATCCTCCACCTGCGGTGCCAGCATCCCATATGAGCACTGGGTTCTAGTCCCAGCTGCTCCTCTTCCAATCCAGCTCTCTGCTGTGGCCCGGGAGGGCAGTGGAGGATGGCCCAGGTGCTTGGGCCCCTGTGCCCGCATGGGAGACCAGGAGGAGGCACCTGGCTCCTGGCTTCAGATCTGCGTAGCTCCGGCCGTGGTGGCCATTTGGGGGGTGAACCAATGGAGGGAAGACCTTTCTCTCTCTCTCTCTCTCTCTCTTGAGAAACTATCTGTCAAATAAATAATAATAATAAAAAGATTAAAAATGTTTCTGATTACTGCTAGATGTGACATGACAGGAGACCTGGAAAAGCAACAATTTTTGTTTTCTGTTTTTAAGTGCAACAAGCTAAAAGAAGAGATTTCCAAAATGAGGGAGCTCCTGGCTCGAAAAGACAGCGAAACAGGAGAAAACATTAGGCAGGCAGCATCTTCCCTTCAGCAGGCATCATTGAAGCTCTTCGAAATGGCATACAAAAAGGTACAAGCGCTGAAGGGTTGTTTGGATCCTTATGTAATTGATGTAACTGTTCTTGATTACTGTCACTTGTGGGTTCCTGCTCCTTTCATAGACATGTATGTAACTGAGAGGGTGTGTTGAAGTTGAAAATAGTCTCTTGCCTTCTTGACTCTAGTTTGGAAGTGAAGATAGTGTAAGAATATTTTTCATTTGTGTACAACAGAAAACAAACTGTTAGCCCTGAAGTTAAGTGGTTCTCTAATATTTTCTCAACAGATGGCATCCGAGCGAGAAGGCTCTGGAAGTTCTGGCACTGGGGAACAAAAGGAAGATCAAAAGGAGGAGAAGCAGTAGTAACAGCAGTAAATTTTGAAGCTGAAAGGATGGCATATGATGAAGCTTGGGATTGAAGGGACTTCCTGAGCAGAAATGAGCAAATTTCAGTCTTTTTACTGTGTTTTTGCAGTATTCTATATATAATTTCTTTAATATATAAATTTAGTGACCGTTATTAGCAAATGATCGTTTAATGGGTGATAATTGCAACAGTATAGCATTCACTGTGTTTTGTCCTGGCCTTTCGCCATTTTTTAGCTGCATGTAAAAGAGAGGGCAGTACAATTTATTGATAACTATAAAGACTTAACATGGCTTTGTGTGTTCAAGGGGTGAAACCATCTCACACGCAACAATAAAGATAGTCAGCCAAAGATCTAGAACAAGACTGTATGGGGATGAGATCTTTTTAAGTTAGAAGTACTGCTGTACCGAATCTGTGTAAATGGGGTCCTTTAACTGAGGCCTTACTAGGCAAGCCAGTAGCTGTGCCATGTTTGTAAGTGGGTGGGACAGAAGAATGGAAAACTAAGCTAGCTACTTATAGCATGTAAACAAGGTAGTAATGAGGCTCCCTAAATTTCCCTAAGGCATACTTTTCTAGCTACCTATGGGTCTGTGTCCTGACACCTCCATCCCTGAGGTTGTTCTTTGGATCCACTTTTTTTTTTTTTTTAATAAATATGAAACACATTCTTATCTCTTGTTTTTTAGAATTGAGGCTCTGTGATTGAGCTTTAAGGAATATGACATGACTCATTTTCTCAGTGGAGGAAATAAGAGATTTTCTAATGTTGAGTATCAACATGGGCAGAACTGGTTTCCCAGTTTTAAATTGTGAATCTTGAAACACCATCTAGCATAGGGCTACTATTTTCAGGTTACTTTTACTTCTAACCACCAAAAAGTCCAAACAGACTGGCTTACATCAAAGAAACTGCTAACCAATAATTAGTTTGAAGTTAAAGTTTTAGTGTCTCCAAAATAACAGGTTCCTTCCCTATTTCTTTCCCATTTTGAGTTTCCTGGTTGTCCAGATTTTCTAATGATCACATGTTGACTGCTTAGGAAACAGAAAGTGACTAGGTATTTTTTTGCACGCCCTGTTAAGCATTAAGAATTACCAACTTAAGAATTATTCCTCAGTTTTGTGGATTACCATACTGTGACTAAAGGAACCTTTATTAAGAAAACAGACTTAAGGCCGGCGCCACGGCTCAATAGGCTAATCCTCCGCTTTGCGGCGCCGGCACACCGGGTTCTAGTCCCAGTCGGGGCGCCGGTTCTATCCCGGCTGCCCCTCTTCCAGGCCAGCTCTCTGCTGTGGCCAGGGAGTGCAGTGGAGGATGGCCCAAGTGCTTGGGCCCTGCACCCCATGGGAGACCAGGAGAAGCACCTGGCTCCTGCCATCGGATCAGCGCGGTGTGCCGGCCGCAGCGCGCCAGCCGCGGCGGCCATTGGAGGGTGAACCAACGGCAAAAGGAAGACCTTTCTCTCTGTCTCTCTCTCTCACTGTCCACTCTGCCTGTCAAAAAAAATTAAAAATTAAAAAAAAGAAAATAGACTTAAATCATGAAACTTAATGTCTCCGTTTTATACTGCTGTGTAGAGATACCTAGAAATTGAACTCTTAAAAAACCAATTTAAGAAATCAGATTCCAAGGTTAAGGAAATGATCAGACAATAATCACACTCCTGAATATTGAGTGTTCATCAATACTCATATAAAAGACACTTCTGAAAATTTTTCTGTGCTTCAGATTTTCAGCTATATTATCAATATATGTAATATATATCATCAATAAAGGTATACTAGGATTCCCCCAAAAAACAGAGTTGGCTCAACATAATTATAGAAGCTGAGGAGTCTATTTTAAGCTGGCAACATAAGAAAACCAGTGTAAAATTCCAGGTACCTGGGCATTTGTTTGGCACACCAGTTAAAATGCAGGTGGGGACACCTACATTGTGTGTCACAGTATCTGTGTTTGAGTTCACCTGTGGTTCCAATTTCTTGTTCCTGCCAAGGTATATGCTGAAAATCAGTAGGTGCTGGCTCAAGTACTTGGAACCCTGACACCCATGTGAGGGACCCTATTGAGCTCAGGATTTCTGGCTTTAGCCTAGCTCAGCCCCAGCTGTTGGCACCATTTGAGAAGTCAGCCAGCAGATTTGTTTCTGCCTTTGAAACCAAAATACATTTTTTAAAAGGTTAAACTCCCAGAAGCCAGTGCTGTGGCATAGTAGGCTGGGCCTCTGCCTGAGCTGCCAGAGTCCCATGCAGGCACTGGTTCACATCCCAGCTGCTCTTCTCCCAGCTAGTGCTCTGCCAGTGCCCTGGGGTAGCCAGCAGATCGAGGACCTTTCTTTCTGTCTCTCTCCATGTAGCTCTGCCTCTTGAATAAATAAAAATCTTAAAGCACTAGTCATGGGGAACACTATGGTATTATGTCTAACAGAATTCCAAATTCTGCTTTTTGGTTTTGTTTAGTTCTGTTCTGTCTGGGCCTTTTAACTGAATAATTTCCTGCCTACATTGAAATAAGCAGTCTGCTTCATCCCAGTTCAGCACTTTTATCTTGTAGGGAAGCGCCCCCATAGACACCCAGAAATGCTGAATCAGGTACCTGGCATACCATCAACTAGTCAAAGGGACATTATAAAATACCCATCACAAAAGGCAAAACCAAATGGTTTGGTTTTATTTTTAGTGTTCATCCCAAAAGTAACTTATGATTTCTCTCTTCCTCTTTTCTTAACTGGCCTTATCCATCTCAAAAGTTAATGTTTCTTAGGGTTGCACAGTTAAAAGATCCTGGAATCAGCAAATTTTAACATCCAGAATCACGATCCCTACTCCGTTTAGTGTTATGTTGCAACTTGGATGATTCCAGTTTTAACTGGGCTTCTGTTTATACCCTAGGTCTTTCCCACAGCATTCAGATAGTTGTGTCTCCTGCTGAAAGCTCTGCCAAAGGCCTCTGACCACAGGCTTAATGTGCTCTGGTGTTTCCCCCTCTCAATTTATCTTGCAGCCTTTACCTCCAGATTTCAACTTGGTTCACTCACTTTTTGCATAATGTTATGACCTATCGTTAAGTAAACCCTCCTCAAGTCCCTCTCATTTCCTATTTTCTTATTCTCCTCTTTGGCCATGGCAGTATCAATTTATTGTCGTAAAATGTAACCTCCAGCCGGCGCTGCGGCTCACTAGGCTAATCCTCCGCTTTGCGGCGCCGGCACACCGGGTTCTAGTCCCGGTTGCCCCTCTTCCAGGCCAGCTCTCTGCTGTGGCCCAGGAAGACAGTGGAGGATGGCCCAAGTGCTTGGGCCCTGCACCCCATGGGAGACCAGCATAAACACCTGGCTCCTGCCATCGGATCAGCACGATGCGCCAGCCGCCATTGGAGGGTGAACCAACGGCAAAAAGGAAGACCTTTCTCTCTTCTCTCTCTCACTGTCCACTCTGCCTGTCCAAAAAAAAAAAAAAAAAAAAATGTAACCTCCATGAGTAACTTTGCTTCACTGCCATTTCCCAGTGCCTAGCACATACGCAAATCAGCATTCTCAACTCCATATTGGAGACAACCTATGAAGAACCCAGTTAAAACTGCTGCTTGGAATGCTCCCATTCCTTAATGGGAGTGTTTGATTTGAGTCCCAGCTCCTTTACTTTTCATCCAGTTTACCCTGAATGTGCATCCTGGGTGAAGGAGATGCTCAGTTTGGTCCCTGCCATCCATGTGGAAGACCCAGATGGAAGTTTCAGGCTCCTGGCTTCAGCTGTCCCACCCCTGGCTAATGGAAGATCTCTCTTTGCCTTTAAAATAAAAATGAAAATGTTTTTTAAAAAAATAGAAATGTAGCCTGCCTGAGGTTTTCCAAAACCAATAAAGAAAATTATACTGACCAGAAGAAACACCATCTTGGTCCATTTTGTGCTACTATAACAATATATGAGAAAGAGAGAGAGAGATCTATCTTCCATTCTCTAGCTGACTCCCCAGATGGTCACAACAGCTATGACTGGGCCACGCTTGAACCACGGACCAGGAACTTGAGCTTCAGGTCTCCCTCGTGGGTGATAGAGACCCAAACACTTGGGTCATCTGCTGCTGCCATTAGCAAGGAGCTGGATCAGAACTGGAGCAGCCAGGACTTGAACATGGGCCCATATGGAATACCAGCATTGCAGGTAGCTTTTCCCTCTACACTGGCCACCTGTGTGATCTTGAAAAAAATAAGTGCTATTTAGGCAGGTGGAATTTTTTTTTTTCCAACTTTTGAAATTTACCAATCTAAAAACTAAGCATAGTATCATGGGGGCCAGTGCTGTGGTGCAGTAGATTAATCTGTGCCGCCAGCATCCCATATGGATGCCAGTTTGAGTCCCAGCTGTTCCTCTTCCAGTCCAGCTCTCTGCTGTGGCCTGGAAAAGCAGAAGCCCCTGCACCCACACAGGAGACCAGGAAGAATCACCTGGCTCCTGGCTTCAGATCAGTGCAGCTCTCTCTAATTCTGCCTTTCAAATAAAGAAATCTTTAAAACACACACACACACACACCCCTCAGGACTGTGTTAGACCATTTTTCTAGGGAAATGATCCCTTGCTTTTGGTTGGTTTCTGTGACCTATACAGCTTCCCTATCTGGGAAATCAAATACCTTAGTAGCTTTACTGGCTTAAATTCAAGGGAAACCTTTCTGGTTCCTAACTGCTCCTGCCATCTGCCATCCACTCAATAATGTCTGAGTTGGTTTTTTTGTTTGTTTGACAGGCAGAGTTAGAGAAAGGTCTTCCTTCCATTGGTTCACCCCCCAAATGGCTGCTACGGCCAGTGTGCTACAGCCAGCGCGTTGCGCCGATCCGAAGCCAGGAGCCAGGTGCTTCCTTCAGGTCTACCATGTGGGTGAAGAGCCCAAGCACTTGGGCCATCCTCCACTGCCTTCCCGGGCCACAGCAGAGAGCTGGACTGGAAGAGGAGCAACCAGGACTAGAAACCCGGGGTGCCAGCGCTGCAGGTGGAGGATTAGCCTAGTGAGCCACCTCATGGTGTGAGCCGGCCCTATGTCTTAAGCATACTTGGTTTACCTAACTCCTCCATGAAGCCTGCCCCACTCAACCCACATCAATCATTACACTCAAATTGTCTTGTTAACTTCTTAACGTTCAAATTAGCAAGTTGGCTTTTTTTTTTTTTTAAAGATTTATTTATTTATTAGAAAGGCAGATTTACAGGCAGAGAAAGAGAGGTCTTCCATCTGTTGGTTCACTCCCCAATGGCCACAATGGCTGCAGCTGGACTGCTCCAAAGCCAAGAGCTTTCTCCAGGTCTCCCATGTTGGTGCAGGGGCCCAAACACTTGGGCCATCTCCCACTGCTTTCACAGGAGCATTAGCAAGGAGCTGGATCAGAAGTGCAGCAGCAGGGACTTGAACTGACGCTCATAAAGTATGGTGGCACTGCAGGCAGCAGCTTTACCAGCTAGGCCACAGTGCCAGCCCAGGACCTTATCTCTTATTTTCCCCACCTTACTTTGGATTATTTTGAAACAAATTCCAGAATTCATAATTTTACCCAAACATTGTATACCTCTAAAAGCATTATTCTATAAAATCCATCATTTTGACACCAAAAAAAAAAAAAAAAAAAAAAAAGCATCTCCTTAATAGTAAACACCAAGTTTTGAGTTTTTCCCAATACTTTCTTAACTTCAAAACAGATTTGAGTGAGGAATCAGATAAGGGTCTGAGTTATCTTGGTTTACAGGTTGCGCAAGTTTATAGACTTACCTGCCTTTTTTTCTCCCTTGTAATTTGTTGAAGAAACTGAACCACTGGTCCTGCAGCATCACCTACATTTCAGATGTTACAGACTGCATCCCTGTTATGTCATTAGCAGTTTCTCAGTTCCCACTTAATCACTTAAGTTCAGGGACTCAGGTTCAGGGTATTGCTCTTAACAAATCTTTGTACAATCATCTCTTTTTCTGCCTTCCCCATCTTGGCTATTCTTGAATTGGCCTTCATATTAGCAGCCAATTAATCTTATTCTTTGGACAACAGTACTGTTTTGGTTTTTTGTTGTTGTTTTGACAGGCAGAGTTAGACAGTGAGAGAGAGAGACAGAGAGAAAGGTCTTCCTTCTATTGGTTCACCCCCCAGATGGCCGCTTCGGCCAGCGCACTGAGCCGATCTGAAGCCAGGTGCCAGGTGCTTCCTCCTGGTCTCCCATGTGGGTGCAGGGCCCAAGGACTCGGGCCACCCTCCACTGCCCTCCTGGGCCATAGCAGAGAGCTGGACGGGAAGAGGAGCAGCCAGGACAGAATCGGCGCCCCAAACTGGGACTAGTACCCAGGGTGCCAGTGCCGCAGGCGGAGGATTAGCCTAGTGAGCTGCGGCACCAGCAGTTCTTAATCTGTTTGTGCTTTCAGCATCAAAACTCACAATCCATCTGTAGTCTTCCCTAAATTCCACACATTGGGAATATCACCTATGTCCCAATATTTAACTTGATTATCTAATATCAGAGCCACAGAAGTAGTTCTGAGACCACTGTGAACAATTACAGAGAATCTGAGGCTAGAGGGATTATACAGCCTATCTTCACCATGTAACAGTTTTAAAAATTCTGTATCACCCTTCTAACACACAAAGTTCTTCCTCAACACTGGATGGTCACAGACCCATTTAAAAAGGCTCTGCCTTGCTGAAAGGACTAGGATTTCGGCTCCATTCCCCCAAAATCTCTTCTACTATTCATCACAGCCTTTGTCTCTAATGTACTGATTTCCAGTTCTAAACGGTGAGATGATGAATTTGTACCTACTGGTCAACTGAGATTTGGGGGCTACAGTAAAATTGCCTAGGTCTGCAATATCCTAAGAAACAAGTTTGATGAATTCAAAGGCTAAAAAGTGGCAATCCTATCTGGGATGTTACAATCTTACTTCCGTATGAATCACACAGAAAATAAACACACCTTCAAAATAGACCTAAAGCAATGCCACAAACACAAACCTAACTATAAGTAGGAAAGACAGACCAAGGCAACCTAACACCAGGAACTGAGACTAGGGAAATGAAGTAGGGAAAAAATTTGGAACACACTGTAGTCTGTAAGCAGTGTTTACAACTATTTTTTTTTTTGACAGGCAGAGTGGACAGTGAGAGAGAGACAGAGAGAAAGGTCTTCCTTTTGCCGTTGGTTCACCCTCCAATGGTCGCTGCAGCCGGCGCACCGTGCTGATCCAAAGCCAGGAGCCAGGTGCTTCTCCTGGTCTCCCATGAGGGTGCAGTGCCCAAGGACTTGGGCCATCCTCCACTGCACTCCCTGGCCACAGCAGAGAGCTGGCCTGGAAGAGGGGCAACCAGGACAGGATCGGTGCCCCGACTGGGACTAGAACCCGGTGTGCCGGCGCCGCAAGGCGGAGGATTAGCCTAGTGAGCCGTGGCACCGGCCAGTGTTTACAACTATTTTAAAAGATGTGGTGTGCTTGAGGCCTCCAGAGGCAGGCCTCAGCCTCTAGGTAGGACTTGGGGCCCATTTGGAGCACCGGGCTGGCTCTTGCGTGCCCTGGGGCAGGTGAGAGGCAGACCAAGCCCAGCGCGGCCAGGCCTGCTGGCCTGACTGCGGGATTTAAAAAAAAAAAAAAAAAAAGTCACTACAGGGCCTGCACTGTGGTGTAGTGGGTTAAGTCTCTGCCTGCAGTACTGTGCCTGTTCGAATCCTAGCTGCACCACTTCCAATCCAGCTCCCTGGTAATGGCCTAGGAAAACAGTAGAAGATGGCCCAAGTGCTTGGGCCCTGAACCCACATGGGAGACCTGGAAGAAGCTCGTGGTTTTGGAACGGCCCAGTTCTGGCTGTTGCAGCCATTTGGGAAGTGACCCAGCAGATGGACGATCTTCCTGTTTCTCTCTTTCTCCCTCTGTCTCTGTAACTCTGCCTTTCAAATAAATAAATTTTTAGGGGCCAGCGCTATGGCGCAGCAGGTTAAAGCCCTGGCCTGAAGCGCTGGCATCCCATACGGGCGCCAATTCTAGAACTGGCTGCTCCTCTCCCAATCCACCTCTCTGCTATGGCCTGAGAAAGTAGTAGAAGATGGCCCAAGTCCTTGGGCCCCTGCACCCCTGTGGGAGACCCGGAAGAAGCTCCTGGCTCCTGGCCTCAGATCAGCGCAGCTCCGGCTGTTGCAGACATCTGGGAATGAACCAGTGGATGGAAGACCTCTCTCTGTAACTCTGTCTTTCAAATAAAATAAATGTTTAATAAGTAAATAAATCTTTTAAAAAATAAGTACAGTGAGCGGTACACAGTAGTGCAATATTAAATAACCAATGAGGCCGGCGCCGTGGCTTAACAGGCTAATCCTCCACCTTGCGGCGCCGGCACACCAGGTTCTAGTCCCGGTTGGGGCGCCGGATTCTATCCTGGTTGCCCCTCTTCCAGGCCAGCTCTCTGCTATGGCCAGGGAGTGCAGTGGAGGATGGCCCAAGTCCTTGGGCACTGCACCCTCATGGGAGACCAGGAGAAGCACCTGGCTCCTGGCTTTGGATCAGCGAGATGCGCCGGCTGCAGCGGCCATTGGAGGGTGAACCAACGGCAAAAAGGAAGACCTTTCTCTCTGTCTCTCTCTCTCACTATCCGCTCTGCCTGTCAAAAAATAAAAAAATAACCAATGAACACACACTGAAAACTATTCAACCTAAGAGATTTCTTCCTGTGAATTCATTTCCTGGGAGAGGGATAAGCCCAACAGAAGTCTGTGTCCCATCCCAATGGAATATAGATAATTAAGTCAGTGCATGATAAACTGCACTGGCCACTGAACTTGGAGACTGGAAGTTATAAACTGAGCAATTCCCTTTCACTTTGCCACAGATTTCCTATGTATGAAATGGGGATAATACCCCACCTCCAAAGTGTGGGCAAAGAAAACATGCAAAATATTCAAGGCCCCCAGACAAATCCAATTGCATGACTGACCTCACATAGGCCAACCTCAAAGTTAGTAGGCCCTGATGAAATTCTGAATCATCCCCCCCAAAGAGGAAGTGACTCCTCATCTCTGCCACGCCAGTAAATGTCATCATTTCGGTACTCCGGGAGCCATTCTTGCTCTTCCTCATCCTCCACATCCAATCCACCAACCAGTCCTGCGCACTGTAGCCCTCATACACACTGTATCATTACCCACGCCCTCCACTGCCACCCTGGACAAGGTTACAATCTTCTCACTGGAGACTGAAGTAGCGAAAACGGTCTCTAAGCTTCCACTTTTGCTCTCTCCAACCCACGCGAGGGCTCTAACCACGGAAAAGAAGCCAGACTCCAAATCCTGACTTAAAAAGGGCCCTGATGATATTTCTCTGCCGCTTCTCCACAGCACTCTCCCCATTCCTGACCTCCCTCCGGCACACTGTCTAGTCTGTCGTCCCTCAAACGTGGGAGGCTCCCTCTGGACAAACTCCTACTTAGCTTGTGGGTCTCATTTCACAAACTCTCAGACCACCTTGAAGCACTTAAGCATCCGCTCATTTTATTACACAGAAGTATAAAGTCGCAAACAGTTATAAACGCAACTAGACCCTACTAACGGTCTCCTGTTTGGTTCACCCCGGAGTCCCCAGGAAAACAGGATCTAGCACCCCGTCTGAACTACAGCATGTGCACGAGTGCCAAGTGCAGTGAGAGGAGGCATCCAGCAGCCTAGCTCAGTAAGACAAGCACTAACTCGGTTTGCTTCAACATCCAGCTGCTCAGACCCAGCCACTCACGGGGTCCGCTACCTCAGGTCGCCTACCTCCGGCAGCCCCTGTTTCTTCAACCCCACAAAGCCCCAAGCACTGTGGCGACAGGGAACGTGCCGGTTTCGCTCCTGAGGGTGAGGGTCCACTCTGGAGCCGGTCAGGCCCCTCTTCCGAATCGCTGGTCGAGACGGAACATTGGTTCGCGCAGCCGGGACGCACTCAGGCCAGAGCACTTCGTGACCGATGAAGCCGCGAGGCTTGAAGGGCTTACTTTGAAGGCTCCTCGGGCGCCATTCGCCCCCGCGCGCGTCCGGACCCGAGGGTCTAGCTTTGCGTCGCAGAGCTTCAGACGCCCACTTCAGAAGAGGGACGCAGAAGATGATGACTCCGGCGTCTCGCCCTTTAAGAACCCCCATACAACTGGCGGGGCGCTGGATAAACCCTCGCGAGAGCCGCCGGCTTCCTCGGGCTTCCTCCTCTCAGCTTGCCGGGCCGGAAGAAAGGCGGCGCCTCCCGCCCCTCGGCCTCTACCTCACAAGACAGCGCGGCCCCCGCTGCGACCAATCAGCGGGCTCATTGTAGGCCGCGGCGCCGAGAACCAATGGAAAGTCGCGGCGCGCGCAGCGCCTCCCTGCGTCCGCACCGGCCCCCTCCCTTCCGCCCGCCGCCTTCCACTCCGCCTCTGGCGGAGGAAGTGATGTCACAGGCCCCATGTGAGCGGATTGCAACACATGCAGCTGCCTGGAGAGAGGGAGCCGGTGTCCTACGTCAGAGCCGCCGCCGCGGAGCCGCCGCCGGGGAGGAGCAGCCGCTGCCGCCCAGGTCTGGGCCCTTAGGTAAGTCAGGGGAAGGGAGAGCCCAGCGACCTACGCGGCGGTCCGCGCGGGGTGGGGAGAGGAGGGCCTCTCGGGGGCGGCGAGGAAGGGGGCCGCTCTGCCCCAGCGGCGGCGCTAACTCTGTGGTCTTGGTGTCTCCGGGCCCCGCCGGGCCGCTCTAGGGAGGAGGAGGCGAGAAGATGGCGGACGACCCCAGTGCTGCCGACAGGAACGTGGAAATCTGGAAGATCAAGAAGCTCATTAAGAGCTTGGAGGCGGCCCGCGGGTGAGCGCCGCGTCCGGCCCCCCCGTGCCCTCTGGGTTCCCGGACCCCTCAGGATGGCCGCCCCCGCGCCGCATGGCCGGATGAGGAGAACCGGGCACTAGCCAACTCCCGCCTTCTGGACCTCCGGGTAGTAGCCCCTGACGCCGGGGCCGAGGGTCGGCGCGGTTGGCCTGAATAGGGGTTCTTGCCCCGCTTGGGGGTAAGGGGCCCGCGCCCCCGGGGCTCAGACCGCTCGGCCCCCCTCGTGATATTACACTGCTACTTTTGTACCCCTCTCGGGCCCTTAAATCCAACTCCTTACTCGTCAGGCTTTAGGGACTGCCGGCCGAGTCGGGTGCTGCTGGGGGAAAGGGCTCGGCCTTCCTTTCCGATCGCCCTTCCCTGATTTCCTCTCTCCGTGTCCCTTCATGCCCTTAAGCAGGGCCTCATTAAAATGGCCACCCCCTCCTGGGCTCCTTGGGCCCGGGTGTGTGAAGTTTAGACGGGACGGGGACGGGGAGTCAGGAGAGACATCCTCCTCCTGACTCCCTTGATTTCTCTGGGTCTTCCACCTTCCCTGAGATGACTTCCGCAAGTCCTCTCATTACGCCTGGAGCTTCCTGGTTGCAGCTCTTCCAAGACCCGCCTATAAATTGAAACTGCCAGCGTGTGCGGGATGGAGGGTGGGTAGGATAGGTTTTGGCTGATGATCTGTATGTGTGTGTGCCTGACGTAAGAGTCCCTAATGGCCTTTTTCTGGAACTTGTGGAGGATGTCACTAGAGAGGTGCTTGATGTACTGATGCTTGTTAAATTCAGAACTGAATTAAGTGGGCTGTGAGTCTTCACTTGAAAGTTTTGATAACAAACTGTAGGTGTGTCCATTGTGGGAAGAGTAGGCTAGATTAAAATTAACCGTGTTTGTTTTTTTTTAACGTTGCTCATATAAGGAAGGTGTGCCAATGGTGTTCTTGTTTCCTCAGTTTACTACTCTATTTTGTCCCTTCCCCAGACATAGAAACCTTTTACTTACAGGGTCGTTCCCCACTCCCCCCCCCCCCAAAAAAAAATGTTTGGAACATTTTGTATTGATATTTCTGAGCATTCTTAGGATAATTAGTGGTTTGCCCCAGGCCATGTGGAAAGTTGATTTCAGCCCAAGAATTAGACATTTTGGGTTTTGGCCCAGGTTTGTCATTGAGGGGTAGATTTGCAATGGTGGGATGACCACCTCTCCCAGCTCTTTATTATTTTTTGAAACCATGTGCTTAATTCTACTGAAAGCCCAGGTTTAACAGGCTGGTTTTGCTGTGGTGTGTCGTTCTTAATAAATTAGCAGTGAGTGGTTCTGTGACTTGGACTTTTGCTCACTCCGTTGGTGTGCTGGAGAAATTAACATGAACTGAAGGTAACAACTCATTTTTTGTTCCTTAGGTTTTTCTTTGGATTTGATAGAATATTCACACCGACTTAGTGATCTCACAGGAACTTGTGCCATATGATAAAGTGAATAATTACTCCCAAAATGTGAGAATCGGGTAGAGGAAGGGTAATATAGGTCATGACCCATTATAATACATTACCTGGAATTAGCCAGGTTCCTTTGTTTCACTTGGAGCTTCTGTTGTGTTATTTGAACTGTTCATTGACTTTTACAGATTGTTGTGTTTAAAGTTGGATGTCACCTGTGAATTTATTCTTGTGACTTTAATTTAGAGACAGGTTCATAGTTATAATTTGCATACACTGTATTCTTTGAAAAGCAGTTTAAAATATTAATTTACCACTGTAATTTGCTTGTTGTCTGAGTGAAGAAACATTCACAATAACACTGCTTAATAAGTAACAGCATTCCTTTCTACTGCTTGATGAAGGAAGCTCATTCTTAAATTTACTCCTAGGCATATTACATAGTGACTCTGAAACTTTTAAAACCCTCTTTAAAGTTTTTGAAAACTTTTTATCTTTTCGGTTAGCCAAGTTTAGTAAAGTTTAAAGAATGCTAAAAGTGCAAGTTTTTAGGCACAACTTGTCTTCCAAGTGATAGAGTTTAAATATTTTAGGCAGTATTTAACTCTAAAATTTCTGGGAGATGTTCGTCTAAATAAGTAAGGCATGTTTTACTTTGCTTTTAGTCAAGATTTGGTTGCATCTTGATCCCACATGAAAATCTGAAAGCTTGGCCATCTCTGGGTGTTGGTTGGGAAGTTAGAAGTTTATTCTCTGTGGCTCAGAAGTTTCCTATTATACATCAGTTTCTTTTGGGAAATAGCAAGATTGTATTTTCATCGACTTGATTTTCTTAGCATACAATGAGAAGTATTTCTCAATACTAAGATATTTTTAGGACAATTGTATTGGACTTTTAAAGACAGACGATGGTGAAATAAATCCTGCCTGCTGATGTTTATAGGGTACCATGTGGGTTTCAGGAACAGACTGAGGTTGTGTTTAATCATGGTTATTAGCACAAGGCACTGAAGCTTGGTGATGGGTTATCAGAACTGTTTTAGAAGTGTGAAAGCACATTTTTCTAACTCTTGTCCCCCAAGCAGTGTGGAATTATGGATATGAGAATCAAGGATTGGTTTATTTTTAATACTAGCTTTGAAAGTATGTTAGAATAAATAATTTGAGATTAAGGTTGTCACAATATAATCGTCTTGATACATAACGAAAACAATGTAGCTTTAAAAAGGGACCACCTGCAAATAGACTTACAGAGTACATCTGAACAGAGTCAAGTACCCAGACAGAATAATTTTTTGAGGACTTAGTATGTTGTAGGCTCTGTTCTAAGCTGTGCTTTATGTCATTTAATCTCAACAATATGTACTGCCACCATTTGACAAGACAGCTGAGGCTGAGAGGTTAGAAAAATTAATGTCCAAGGGCCGGCGCCGTGGCTCAACAGGCTAATCTTCCGCCTAGCGGCGCCGGCACACCAGGTTCTAGTCCCGGTTGGGGCACCGGATTCTGTCCCAGTTGCCCCTCTTCCAGGCCAGCTCTCTGCTATGGCCCAAGTGCTTGGGCCCTGCACCCCATGGGAGACCAGGATAAGCACCTGGCTCCTGCCTTGGGATCAGCACGGTGCACTGGCCGCAGTGCGCCGGCAGTGGCGGCCGTTGGAGGGTGAACCAACAGCAAAAGGAAGACCTTTCTCTCTGTCTCTCTCTCTCTCTGTCCACTCTGCCTGTCAAAAAGTAATAATAATAATAATAATGTCCAAAATGTCACAAAAATGATAGAGTCCAAAACTTGATCCACTGTGCTACACCATATGTATTTACTCAAAAAATATAAAGCTAGATTTACTCTTTGCAATCTGAGCTATAATAAACTATGTTATGTCTGTGGATGATCATTTCATAGGGATCAAATTATTAAAATGGGGAGTTTACTAGTATTTGGTGTGTGTGGTTTTTTTTTTTTTTTTTTGACAGGCAGAGTGGATAGTGAGAGAGAGAGAGACAGAGAGAAAGGTCTTCCTTTTGCCGTTGGTTCACCCTCCAATGGCCGCTGCGGCCGGCGCATCTCGCTGATCCAAAGCCAGGAGCCAGGTGCTTCTCCTGGTCTCCCATGCGGGTGCAGTACCCAAGGACTTGGGCCATCCTCCACTGCACTCCCGGGCCATAGCAGAGAGCTGGCCTGGAAGAGGGGCAACCGGGATAGAATCCGGCGCCCCAACCGGGACTAGAACCCGGTGTGCCGGCGCCGCAAGGTGGAGGATTAGCCTGTTAAGCCACGGCGCCGGCCTAGTATTTGGTTTTTTAACTAGCAATATGCTTAATCTTTTTTGAGTTGAAATGAATATACTTACCTGCCTTGTTTCATATAAGACCAGTGCTATATGTAAGCCTCACTTAAAGTGGGTGATAGTTTGTCCCTGTTTATGGTTGCCTTAGAAAGACAAAACTGGAACTAGAGTAAAACTGTGGATTTGGGTGTCTTAAATAAGGAAATAAAACAGGTGAACATGTGTTACAAGAAAGATAGGTGGGGATTTTTTTTCATCTGTTGTGTTTTTGAGTAGTCCAGAAGTAGCCCCAGAAATAGTGTTCAAAGCTTTATAGTTTGCAGGTAAGAAAATCACAACCAGAGCCTGTTCTAACCAAGGACAGCAGAGAATATTATAAATAAAGTGTTATTTTGGGTTAAGTTATATCTAGGTGATTTTTTTTTACTTCTCTAGTATATATTTCAAATATTAATTGTCAATAGAAATAGAAATAACCTGATTTTATATATAACTCTTTTCCTGCCCCCACATATAACCATTTAAAGACTCTGTATAGACAGCTCACATTATGTTGAATTAAAAGTTAATTGAGATCATTAACTTCTTTAAATCTTAGATAAATAAGGTAATCAGATTATATGGGTTTTTTTTTTAAAGATTTATTTATTTATTTGAAAGTCAGAGTTACACAGAGAGAGGAGAGGCAGAGAGAGAGAGAGAGGTCTTCCATCAGATGGTTCACTCCCCAATTGGCCACAATGGTAAGAGCTGTGCCGATCTGAAAACAGGAGCCAAGAGCTCTTCCGGGTCTCTCTTCCAGGTGCAGGGGCCCAAGGACTTGGGCCATCTTCTATTGCTTTCCCAGGCCACAGCAGAGAGCTGGATCAGAAGTGGAGCAGCTAGGTTTTGAACAAACACCCATATGGGATGCTGGCGCTTCAGGCCAGGGCATTAACCTACTGCACCACAGCGCCAGCCCCTGGATTTTTAAAATCTGTATAATTTGTGTAAGTTGAAGTATGCTAAATGTTTTTGCTTCCCCATGTGAACATTGTTGATTAATAGAATATTCACCTAAATGATGATACAAGGAATGTTGTCAAATCACTATACTACAGGTACTTTTTAAACTTTGACATCAGGATATCCTTGTAGGGCTAATTGTAACTAAATTGATATCTTGTAGTCTTTTCATACAGATTTCAGGACCATTCAAGGTTTAGACTCTTAAAGAAGACTTTTTTTCCTGTCTTCTGCTTTAGCTTTTTCCCCAATCACTGATAGTTAAAGACCATTTGAGAGAAAATCAAGTATTAGAATGTTACAAGTTTTGTGAGAAAAGATGATTCTGGACCCAGCAACTACAGAGCTCTTGGTGGTCTCTAACTTATGAGCTATATGAAGCTGTGGGAAGTTATTCTTTTCAAGCCTTGGTTTCCATATGCGTAACTACGGACCATGATCTTGGATTGGGTGGTAACAGTCATGAAGATATGAGTTAAAAATGAGGAAAGACTGTATAAGGGGTAGAGAGATGAGAGTATATGTGATAGCATGTGGTACTGTTCCTCAGTTTCCCCCAAGTGTCATAAGCTGCCTGCCTCTACTCAGAGCTAGTTCTAATACCCATTGTATTTTGGCTTGGTATTCTGCACACTGTGGACCTAATGAACAATTACTCTCTTTGAATTTCAACTCTTGACAGGCTTCTCATTGTAATAGCAGATACACTTACCCTTCCAGTGAAGGAAGGCTTACTCTGGACACACTCCTAGGTAAGCAAGAGTACCTAATTAGAATGCCAGTTAAGGCAGAATACAATGTAGGTTATGGACTCGTCCTGTCTTTTACACGTACACCAGTTGGATCCGTTTCACAGAGGGCCTTTTTTCTTTGAATTTGAGGTTAATACGCGAAGCACAGCACAGCCACCTATGCTCGGAAAGTTTGGTTTGAGAAAACTTCAGGTGTCAGCTTTGCAGCCCTGCTAAATGGTCTTAGATGCTATTTGAAGAAGGAGAAATTGGCCTTTCTACTGCTGAATCTGTCCAGCTGGGAACTTGAACAACAAATTTCTTCTTGAGTCCAGCCTGTTTTCCAGGGATCTCAGAATAGAATCTTCTCCTAGGATACATTCTGTAGGTGTGTCTTAATTCTTTAGCACCAGCCTGCTATCTTAGCGAAGGGATTGGGGCTCTTCGGGGTTCTTTTCCAGCAGGTTAGAAATTATGAGGCTTCACCCTGGGGCACACTCTTCAGCATAATGAAGCTCACTCTGATAACAGCTGTATCTTATTCTGTTGGACACACTTTGGACCCTTGCCTACTGTCTTTATTGTCATATCTTTCCCTCCAGGTTCAGGGCTTGACATTTTCAGATCACCTTTAGAAGAATGATCCTAGTCAAAGCACATCTAGCTATTTTCCCCCAAACACATGTAGGTGAAAAATGAAGCTCATAAATTGTGTTTTTACTGTTAGCTGGTTTCTGTGAGTTAACCACTAGACACTTTGGAAGAAGTCTGTAATAAAATGAGAACATGGTCTGCTACATAATGCTGGAGTGCTAATAAACCATATCTAGCCTCATATTCCTAAGCACACAATAGCAAAGCACATAGTGAAGGGGGGTTACACAGAGGATTGGGGTCTTGAGTGAGGTGTTCATCATTGTCAAAACTGAAAAGAGATTATTGTGTAACTATTCAGGCAAAATGTAGCAGATTTCCTAGGTAAGGCAAGCCAGTGTTACAAAGTGTTACTTTGGGCATTAGTTCTATTTGGCTGATACAGTAACTTTGATACAGTGATGGAGTGGAACTGTCACTGATCTGCAACTTTGAAACTGATTGAAAATCATTCTCAACTAAATGCCAGCTAGCCTAAAAGTATATTGAAAAGCTTTGTGTTGGTTGATGGTAAGCTGTCAGGGAATTGAAATAGTGCGGAACATTTGCATATATGTGCTTTGTTGGTAAAGTTGGCATGGCAAAATTTAAGGCAATCCTAACACAACTTTTTCAGCCTAAATAAACTTACAGGAAATGAAAATGTACTTGTATTTATCCCCAAGCATTAATGCCGTTATATCTCTGGTATTTTTAGCTTTTTACCAAAAAGAATTCCTTTTTCTTAATGTGCAACACTATTTTGTGGTCTTACTAACTTGTTGAACAAAGTAGAGCCTCAGTAAAGACACAGGGTTAGAAGTTCAGACCTGAGATATATGTTAGTCAAATGCTGAAACTAGTTTTCTGAAGATAATAGCATGTTCCTTTTAACAGCTGTGTAGGGAAAGCTATTGCCTGTGCATGTAAGAAGAATTTGAAGTACAGAGAAAGTAACTGTCTAATATCACAGCCTACTAAGTGGCAGTGCTAGATTCTGTTGCCACTTTTCTGATTTCAAAACCTAACCGATCCTAAATTGTACTATACTACCTTGTTCTTTGGAAACTGTTTCTTTTACTGAATAGAAACATTTCTTACCCACTTCTGAAAGGGAGACTCCTCTCCAGAGAGACTTGTAATTTACTAGGGGGAGCAGGTGTGCTGAAACCCAGAGGCAAAGATGGAAGGAAAATAGACATGCTATTTGTACTTCTACCCTAGGAAGAACATCAGTGGTGAGGGAATAACTTGTTGCCAAATCCCTCCCCAGAAGCTCATTTGTGTATTAAAAAGGTTAACAAGAAGGCAGTGACTTTTGCCTTATAGAAAAGTACTTCCATAGTGGTCAAGGAAGAAAAAGACTCTTATCATTTATAGGATCCCATATAGAACATTGGTAGTATGACCCTAACTCAACTGTGTTTGCTTAGGAAAACACGAAAGAAATTTTCCACCCTTTGCTCCTCCTCAGTGGAATATTCCACTAGGTTAGTTTTGTAAAATTCTTTTATTTACTTTTTCTAAGATAAAGTCAGTGCCTATAATTGTAGAAAAAATGTTCCACCAGAAGTGTACTTTGTGTTAGATGGCTGCCTAATCCTTGTGTTTTTTGAGATAAAACACTATAATAAAAATTTCTATTAAGTATCTGCTGAAAATTGTTGAGACATTGGAGTTATTCTGAATCCTGTGATAGAGGCTACTTTAATGTTTCAGAAAGTTCTTGGTACCTTTCCCATCTGTTAATAGCATCGGGACCCTAAAGTTAATTGCTTGAGCCAATTTCAGGTAACTTTCGTAGGTCCTTTGAACAGTAACAAAATTATTCTTTCTAAAGTGTTTATTTATAGATTTATCTATTTATTTAAAAGTCCAAGTTACTGAGAGATCTTCCATTCACTGGTTCACTCTCCAGATGACCACAGCAACCAGGCTGAAGCCAGGAACTTCTTCCAGGTCTCCCACATGGTTAGCAGGGCCCAAGCACCTGGGCCTTCTTCCACTGCTTTTCCCAGGCCATCAGTGGGGAGCTGGAGTGGAGAAACTCGGATACAAACCAGTGCCCATAGGGGATGCCAGCATTGCAGGCGGTGGCATTACTCCCTTTGCCGCTACACCAGCCCCAAGAGAAATCTTCCATCTAGTGGTTCATCCCTCAAATGGCCACAATAGCCAGGGCTGGGCCAGGCTGAAGTCAGGAGCCTAGAACTCCATTCAGGTCTCCCATGTGGGTGTCAGGGACCCAAGTACTTGGACCATTTTCTGCTGCATTCCTGGGTGCTTTATTAGGTAGCTGGATTAGAAATTGGGCCGCTGGGAAGGGAACCAGCACTCCTATGGTATGCTGCTGTCACAGGCGATGGCTTAACCTGCTGTGCCACAGTTTTGGGCCCTCTAACCAAGCTCTTTAAACAAGGCAACTCCTTGTATGAAGGTATGTCTGCCTCCTAACCTATCACTTAACGATGGCAGCAGCAGTGATGGAGAAGGACATCACAGTGAATTTCAATGAAGTAAAAAGACATGAAAGTGTTGGTCTTGTTAGGGTAAAGACTAAAGTGTGAAAAACACAGCTTTAAAGGAGATGAAAACTGAGGGCTGGCATTGTGGCACAACCAGCTAAGCTGCTGCCTGCAATGCCAGTATCCCATATAGGAATGCTAATTCAAGTCCTAGCTGCTCTGCTTCCAACCCAACTTCCTGCTTTCATGTCTGGGAAAGCAGTAGAAGATGGCCCAAGTACATGGGTCCCTGCCACCCAAGTTGGAGACCTAGATGGAGCTCTGGAATCCCAGGCCCTGGCCATTGTGGCCATTTGGAGAATAAACCAGTAGATGGAAGACCTCTCATTCTCACTCTCCCTTTCAAATAAATTAATTAAATAAATTGGTGTTTTATTCGGTGGTTGAGAATAGATCTGGTGTCTGCATAGAAGAGAGTATATTGAGGAAACTGTATTTTTTAAAAAGACATTTATTTGAGAGGCAGAGAGAGCTTCCATCCACTGATTTCACTTCCCAAATGTCCAAAATGGTTGGGGCTGGGCCAGCCTGAAGCCAGGAGCCTGGAACTCCCACATGGGCGGCAGAAGCCTAAGCACTTGGGTCATCTTCTGCCTTCCCAGGTGCGTTAGAAAGGATTTGAACCAGAGCCCATATAGGATACTGGCAGCTTAAGCTACTGCACTACAAGGCCAGGCCCCAGTACTGTTTTTTGATGTTAAAGATTAACCATTTATCCATTCATCAAATCTGTGAGCACTACTTTGTGTTAAAATGATTTCTCCACCACTGCCACCCCCCCAAGAAGCTTACACAGACCTAGTGTTAGCAGTGTGTTTCATGATTTGATTCTTGGTGGGAGAGAGAATAGAAGTCAATGTCAGTGCCTTTAATTAGCCTAGTATACTTTTCTTCAAGATTTATTTATTTGAAAGGCACCAGGGTTTTTTTGTGTGTGTGTGTGTTTGTTTTTTTGACAGGAGAGTTAGACAGCAAGAGAGAGACAGAGAGCAAGGTCTTCCTTCCATTGGTTCACCCCCCCCAAATGGCTGCTACCGCCGGTGCGCTGTGCCAATCCAAAGCCAGGAGCCAGTTGCTTCCTCCTGGTCTCCCATGCAGGTGCAGGGACCCAAACAGATGGGCCATCCTCCTCTCACTGCCTTCCCGGGCCACAGCAGAGAGCTTGGACTGGAAGAGGAACAACCGGGACTAGAACCTGGGGTACTGGCGCTGCAGGCAGAGGATTATGTCGGTGCCCTTTGAAGTGATTGATCCCTTGGTTATCTCAGAATACTAATCGTATGCTACAGCTGTAGGCTAGAGCCACTTAGGCTTTTATATAATACAGGTAATTAAAGTTTTAGGGGAGAGAGGGGCGGATGTTGTAGCAAGCAGAGCAGGTTAAGCTGCCACCTACAACTCCGGTATGCCATATGGGCATAACATTTCAAGTCCTGGCTGCTCCACTTCTGATTCAGCTCCCTGCTAATGCACCTGAGAAAACCACATGGGAGTCCTGGGTGAAGTTCCTGGATCCTGGCTTTAGCCTGGTCCAGCCCTGGCTGTTGCAGCCATTTGGGAAGTAAACCAGCAGATGGAAAATTCTGGAACTTTGCCTTTCAAATAAAATCTGGGAAAAAAAAAGTTTCAGGGGGAAACAAAGCTTTAGTTCTCCCTTAACAATAAATAGACTTAGACATTGACACTACCTGACAGTCCTTCTCCCCTTATTTCTAGCTATATTGTGGTACTTTTTTTTTTAATGAACTATTAAAGGGAAGGACTAGATGAGGAAAAGACCTGGAGCTCCATCTAGATTTAGTGGTGACTTAATATTTAAACTATCACTTGACATATATTATCTTATAGAATCCTCATGACCTTGTTAAGTAAGTAGAAACAGACCTCCAGGGGTTTGTGTGATTTTCCTTAGGTTACACAGCCATTAAACAGAATAGGACATGAGCCTGAATCTGCCTGATTGTAAAGCCTATAAACTTATTAAAAAAAGAAAGATTTATTTTATTTATATGAAAGAGTTGGTGCCGACGCTGTGGCACAGTGTGTTAACGCCTTGGCCTGCAGCGCTGGCATCCCACATGGGCGCCGGTTCTAGTCCCGGTTGCTCCTCTTCCAATCCAGCTCTCTGCTATGGCCTGAGAAAACAGTAGAAAATGGCCCAACTCCTTGGGCCCCTGCACCCACGTGGGAGACCCAGAAGAACCTGGCTACAGATCGGTGCAGCTCTGGCCGTTGCAGCCATCGGGGAGTGAAGCAGTAGATGGAAGACCTCTCTCTCTAACTCTTTCAAATAAATAAAATAAATCTTAAAAAAAGAGAGAAGAAAAAGAGTTACAGAGAGGTGAGATACTCCGTCTGCTGGCTCATTCCCCAAATGACTGCAACAGCCAGATCTGAGCTGATCCAAAGCCAGGAGCTTCTTCCAGTTTTTTTGTTTTTTGTTTTTTTTTTTTTTAATGACAGGCAGCATGGACAGTGAGAGAGAGACAGAGAGAAAGGTCTTCCTTTTGCCGTTGGTTCACCCCCAAAGTGGCTGCTACGTCTGGTGCGTTGTGGCTGGCGCACCGTGCTGATCCGAAGCCAGGAACCAGGTGCTTCTCCTGGTCTCCCATGCGGGTGCAGGGCCCAAGGACCTGGGCCATCCTCCACTGCACTCCCAGGCCACAGCAGAGAGCTGGACTGGAAGAGGAGCAACCGGGACTAGAACCCGGGGTGCCAGCGCTGCAGGCGGAGGATTAGCCTATTGTGGCGCGGCACCGGCCACTTCCAGGTCTTCCATGTGCGTGCAGGGGCCCAAGGACTTGGGCCATCTTCTACTGCTTTCCCAGGCCCCAGCAGAGAGCTAGGTCTGAAGTGGAGCAGCCAGGACTCAAACCAGCGCTTGTATGGGATCCTGGCACTGCAGGTTGGGGCTTTAACCCGTTGGACCACAGTGCCAGTCCCTGTGCACTTACTCGAGTCCCATATTAAAGTCACATCAAAAGGGTGGACTTGGAGCAGATGTTTAGCCCACATGCCATATTGGAATATTGTTCAGTTAGTCTCAGCCCCGTTCCCTGAGTCCATCTTCCTGCTGTCACAGACCCTGGGAGGCAGAACGTGATTGATCAAATAACTGGGTCCCTGCCACCCATGTGGGAGACAAGGATTGAGTTCCCAGCTCCCAGTTGCATTGACATATATGGGGAATGAACCGGCAGATTGGCACACATGCTCTGTATCGTTGCCTCTTAAAAAGTTTAAGTGCATATACCTTTTTTTTTTTAAAGAATTATTTCATTAATTAATTAATTTATTTATTTATTTAATTACAGGCAGAGTGGATAGAGAGGGAGAGAGATAGAGAGAAAGGCCTTCCTTTTTTTTTGCCGTTGGTTCACCCTGCAACGGCCGATGCGGCCAGTGCATCGTGCTGATCCGAAGCCAGGAGCCAGGTGCTTCTCCTGGTCTCCCATGGGGTGCAGGGCCCAAGGACTTGGACCATCCTCCACTGCACTCACGGACCATAGCAGAGAGCTGGCCTGGAAGAGGGGCAACCGGGACAGAATCCGGCGCCCCAACTGGGACTAGAACCTGGTGTGCTGGTGCCGCAAGGCGGAGGATTAGCCTGTTAAGCCACGGTGCCGGCCAAATTATTTCATTTATTTAAAAGACAGTTACAGAGAGAGGTAGAGCCAGAGAGAGAAAAAGGTCTTCCATTCCACTGGTTCACTCCCCAAATGCCTGCAACAGTCAGAGCTGAACTGATCTGGAGCCAGATGCTTCTTCCAGGCCTCCCACACAAGTGCAGGGGCCCAAGGAGTTAGGCCATCTTGTACTGCTTTCCCAGGCCATAGCAGAGAGCTGATTGGAAGTGGAGCAGCCAGGACTCAAACCAGCGCCTGTATGGGATGCCAGCCCTGCAGGCTAGGGCTTTAACCTGCTGCGCCACAGCGTTGGCCCCGTGTATCTATATTTTTAAAAATTAAAATATAATATTTTTTAAGGTTTGCACTTAGTTTTACTCATTTGGGAGAAGATAAATGGAAAACCCACAGTGAATAAAGCAATTTTGGAAATGGAGTAGAAATTGGAGGGGAACTGATTGATATTTTAGCTGGTGATCCATATCATACTGCAAGCTTAGTTACTTTGCCAGAACTTTTCCTGCTGAGATTTAAGTTGAGCTTTGTTGAGACACTAATGGGTATGAACTTGAAAAAAGGATGATTGAAATCGTTTAGGGCTGGTAGCATAGCATAGTGAGTTAAGCCGCTGCCTAATGCCAGCATTCCAAATGGATGCTGATTCAAGTATCAGCTGCTCTGCTTCTGATGCAGCTCCCTGCTAATGCGCCTGGGAGAGCAGCGGAAGATTACTCAAGTACTTGGGCTCCTGCACCTACGCAAGAGACCAAGATAAAGCTCCCAGCTCCTGGCTTTGCCCTGGCCCAACCATAGCCATTGCAGCCATTTGGGGACTGAACCAGTGGATGGAAGATTGACCTCTCTTTCTGTAACTATGCCTTGCAAATAAATAAAATAAATCTTTTTTTTTTTTTTTTTTTTTTTTTTAATCCTTGGCCATCTGTATCTTCGGCACAACGCTAAGCTTGTTTGGGCAGCAGGTACTCTGAATCCCAGCTGGAGTTTTTAGTAAGTGGTCTCTAAAATGTTCCTGATCTTGACTTGAAAGGAGCTCCTCTAGTAAGAGTGATGAGTTGGATGGCAGGGCATTTGATGGGAAGTGTTCCAGCTTGTAAAACCTGGGGCCTCATGCCAGTGTTGTGGCATAGCAGATAAAGCCACTGCCTGTGATGCCGGCATCCCATATGGGCACCAGTTCATGTTCCAGCTGCTCCACTCTGACCCAGCTCCCTGCTAATGCACCTGGTAAAGCAGTAGAGAATGGCCCAGCCCTGGTCGTTCTGGCAAGAAGTGAACCAGCAGATGGAAGATTTCCCTTTTTCACTTTCTGTAATTATGCCATTCAAATAAATAAATAACTCTTGAAAAGAAACCAGGGACCCCTGAGCTTTCACTATTCAATTTAGTTATGTTAGAGCTAGAATACTGTAATCTGGGCTGCTGTCACAAGACCACAGAGTGGGTAGGTTTTAAATGAAACTGATTTTTATGGGGCTGGCGCCATGGCTCACTTAGTTAATCCTCCGCCTGCAGTGCCGGCATCCTATATGGGCGCCGGGTTCTAGTCTGGATGCTCCTGTTCCAGTCCAGCTCTCTGCTATGGCGCAGGAGGGCAGTGGAGGATGGCCCAAGTGCTTGGGCCCTGCACCCGCATGGGAGACCAGGAGGAAGCACCTGGCTCCTGGGCTCAAATCAGTGCAGTGCCGGCTGTAGCAGCCATTTGGGGAGTGAACCAATGGAAGGAAGACAGACCTTTCTGTCTCTCTCACTGTCTATAACTCTACCTGTCCCCCCCAAAAAAAAGTACGAAAAAAAAAAACCTGATTTTATGGAGTTCTGGCAGCTCAGAAAGTCAAGATCAAGGTGCCGGCAGGTTTTAGTGTTTGACCAGCCGTCCCTACCCTCAAAGTCTGCTCCAGATGGTGCCTTTGGAGGAGAGGAAAGGGAAAGCTGACAACTATTTTAAATTCCAGGGTTTTTGTTTTGGGGATTTGTTTGTTTGTTTGGTCTAGTTCTGTTTATTCTATTTAGTCTATTTACAACCGCTTCCTCCTCCTGTTTCTTAGTTATTTCATTTTCTGAAATGAATCCCCTGGGTGGAAACACTGTTGAAAACATCTTTGATAAGGAAGTGTGCCCCCTAAAATTGGATCTGAGAGAGAGAGAGAGAGAGTGTGTGTGTGTAGAGAGAGAGAGAGACAGAGAGAGAGAACTCCCCATCTGCTGGTTTGTTCCTCAAATGCCCACAATAGCTGGGACCAAAGTCAGGAGCAGGGAACTCAGTCCTAGTCTCCCACATGGGTGGCAAGAACTCAGTTGCAGTGCTCTCTAGGGCAGCACATAAACTAAAATTGGAAGAACTCAATTGTAGACTACTGCCTCCCAGGGTCTGCAATAGCAGGAAGCTGGAGCTGGGAACTAAACCCAGGTGTTCCAGTATGGGATGTGAGCATCTTAACTGCTAGGCAAAATAACCCCTAAGCCTTTTTGATTTTGGAAAAGGGATATAGTGGCAGCAGTAAAATAGGGGGAAACTTAGTAAAATTAAAGAATGTTACAGGTTGCCTATGCAGCGAGCACTTCTTAATGCAACAGCTTTATTTTTCATTCTCTCCAAGAGGTTTGCTCTACTTTAACATGAGACTCTTTAATTTTTATTTTTTTGTTTACACAAACTGGTCTGACAACTTTGATTGTCTTGCCTCAGGGGTAAATGAGTGTTTATCTTATTTGGAAACTTTCCTGGAAAAACTATAATCTGCTTGTATTAAACCTGACTTATAAAGCAGGGGTTTTTAAAGTAGCTTTTACAGTTTTAAAGTGGAAGCCACCCATTTCATAA